>NC_090815.1:121195892-121535903 GCF_000390325.3 Nicotiana tomentosiformis | reverse complement strand
TTTACTCTCAACCTCACCAAATTATAAATAAGACTGCACGGCATCACCCTTCGTGCTTTTACTCTCTTCCTCACAATTTAATTAATTCATGCATGGCATCACCCTTCGTGTTTTACACTCTTCCTCACCATATAAATAAATCACGCACGGCAACAACATTCATGCTTTACACTCTTCCTCACAATAGAAATAAATCATGCACAGCATCATCCTTCGTGCTTTACACTCTTCCTCACGATAGAAATAAATCATGCACGGCATCACCCTTCGTGCTTTACACTCTTCCTCGCGATATAAATAAATCATGAACGGAATCACCCTTCGTGCTTTACATTCTTCTTCACAATTCACAGAATCAATAACAACGGATAGAGAGAAGTTTTACAAAGAGATCAATATTTCATCAATGATTACTTTCACAATTTAACATCTCAACCTCGAATCAATATTCATAATTTTATCAACCTTGGTGGAATCGGATACAAGTCTCCCAACATCTCAACAACAATAATAAGCATGGATAACAAGATTTAAAACTACAAATTTGCAAGAATGGAATTTCACTCGCATGCTATGACTTGACCACAATGCATAGATGCTCGTCACCTCAGCTATACATCGTATTCAACAACAAAACACGTAGCAAATACTCCCACAATACCTATTCCCTCAAGCCAAAGTTAGACACGACACTTACCTTGTTCCGAAGGCCACTTAATTCTTAATCACAGCTTTTCCTTTGGAATTCACCTCCAAATCACTCGTATCTATTCAAAATGACTCAATAACATCAAACATTGCTAAAGGATTCAAGTTTAATGAATAATTACAGATTTCCCAAATTTTTCCTCCAAAAAGTCAAAAATCGACCCCAGGCCCACTTGGTCAAAACCCAAGGTTCGGACCAAAATCCATTTACCCATTCACCCCCATGCCCGAATATGTAATAAGTTTTGGAATCCGACCTCAAATTGGGATCTAAATCCTCAAATTTCCAAAATCCCTAGTTTCTACCCTAACCCTTAATTCTACCATGAAAACTCTAGATTTTAGCATGATAATTAATAAAATGTAATGGGTAATTGAAAGAAAATGGTTTAGAATCACTTACCAACAATTTGGGGAACAAATGGCTCTTGAAAAATCGCCTCTCACCATTTGGTTTTTGAGAAAATTCAATTTTTGGCTAAAATCTCGTTTTGGATTCTATTAAGTGCTAGGCGACAGTGTTCATCGCGTTTGCGAGAGCACTGTCGCGTTTGCGAATGGTACTGGCTGCCAGGCCTACACGTTCGCGATGGTTACTCCCCCCTGGCCTTCTCGTTCGCGAGGCATTGCTCGCATTCGCGATGAAGGAACGACTGACTCCCCCTCCCCAATGCCTAACACTACACGTTCATGATAGGCTTATCGCGTTCGTGAAGGGTAATGCCCCCATCGCTTCACGTTCGCGACCAAGCCTTCGCGTTCGCGAAGAAGAAATCTTCAGCTGCCCAGTTTATTCTTTGCATTCGCGAGAATACCTTCGCGAACGCGAAGAAGGATATGCCAGAACACCTGCTGCAGCAAAATACCAGACTTCCAAAGTCCAAAACATCCTGTGGCCTATCAGAAAATCACCCGAGCCCTCGAGGCTCCAAACCAAACATGCACACAAGTCTAAAAACATCATACGAACTTGCTCGTGTGATCAAATCGCCAAAATAACACCTAGAACTACGAATTTAGTACTAAATCAAATGAAATTCTCAAGAACACTTTAAAATTTCTATTTTCTCAACTGGACATCCGAATCATGTCAAATCAACTCCGTTTCTCACCAAATTTCACAGACAAGTCTTAAATATCATAATGAACTTGTACGAGGCTCCGAAACCAGAAAACGGACTCGGCACTAAGAACGCAAAACATCAATCAATTCTTAAAAGTAATTAATTTTCATCAAAAATTCATAACTTGAGCTAGGGACCTCCGAATTTGATTTCGGGCATACGCCCAGGTCCCATAAATCGATACGGACCCACCGGGACCGTCAAAACACGGATCCGGGCTCATTTACCAAACATGTTGACCGAAGTCAACAAAAATAAACTTTTCAAGGCATAAATTCTTATTTTCATCAATTTTCAACATAAAAGCTTTCTACAAACCTGCCCGGACTACGCACGGACATAGAAAAGTACCTGGGCTGGTGAAAAGGTGGTGATATTTACTCTGCATATCGGACTCGGACTCCCAAGTAGTTGCCTCAATAGGCTGACATCTCCACTGCACTCGAACTGAAGGATAACTATTTGATCTCAACTGGCAAACTTGTCAGGCTAGAATTGCCACCGGCTCCTCCTCGTAAGTCAAATCCTTGTCCAACTGGACAGAGCTGAAATCTAACACATGGAACGGATCGACGTGATACTTTTGAAGCATGGACACATGGAATATCGGATGAACAGCTGCTAAACTAGTTGGCAACGCATGCCTGTAAGCTACCTCTCCCACTCTCTCTAGAATCTCAAAAGGTTCGATATACCTAGAGCTCAACTTACCCTTCTTCCCAAGTCTCATAACACCCTTCATGGGCGATATCCGAAGCAATATTCTTTCTCCAACCATGAATGCAATATCATGAAATTTACGGTCGGCATAACTCTTTTGCCTAGACTGAGTTGTGCGAAGTTGATCCTGAAAAACCTTGACCTTATCCAAGGCATCTTGTACCAAATCGGTGCCCAATAACCGAGCCTCTCTCGGTTCAAACTAGCCAACTGGCGAACCGCATCGCCTTCCATATAATGCCTCATATAGAGCCATCTGAATGCTCAACTGGTAGTTGTTATTGTAGGCAAACTCCGCTGACGGCAAGAACTGATCCCAAGCACCTCCAAAGTCAATAACATAGGAGCTGAGCATAGCCTCCAAGATCTGAATAGTATGCTCAGACTGTCCGTCCGTCTGAGGATGGAATGTTATGCTCAACTCAACCCGCGTACCTAACTCACGCTGTACTGCCCTCCAAAAGTGTGAGGTAAACTGCGTACCTCGATCAGAAATGATAGACATGGGCACACCTTAAAGGCGGACAATCTCACGAATGTAAGTTTCAGCTAACCTCACTGAAGAATAGGTAACTGCCAATGGAATGAAATGTGCTGACTAGGTCAACCTGTTCACAATGACCCAAACTGCGTCAAATTTTCTCTGAGTCTGTGGGAGCCCAACAACAAAATCCATAGTGATACGCTCCCACTTCCACTCAGGAATTTCTAACTTCTGAAGCAAACCACCAGGTCTCTGATGCTCGTACTTAACTTGCTGACAATTCAGACACTGAGCTACATATGCAACTATATCCATTTTCATTCTCCTCCACCAATAATGTTGCCGCAAATCTTGATACATTTTGGCGGTACCTGGATGAATAGAATACCTGGAACTGTGTGTCTCTTCAAGAATTAATTCACAAAGCCCATCCACATTAGGCACACAAATACGACCCTGCATTCGCAGAACCCCATCTTCCCCTACAGCAGCCTGTTTGACACCACTGTGCCGCATCATGTCCTTAAGGATAAGTAATTGAAGATCATCATATTACTTCTCTCTGATCCGCTTATATAAGGAAGACCGAGCGACTGTGCAAGCTAGAACCCGACTGGGTTCCAAAATATCTAACCTCACGAACTGATTAGCCAAAGTCTGCACATATGCAGCTAATGGCCTCTCACCAACCGGAATATACGCAAGACTGCCCATACTCACAGCCTTTCTACTGAAAGCATCGGCCACCACATTGGCCTTTTCAGGGTGATACAAAATGGTGATATCATAGTCTTTCAACAACTCCAACCATCTTCTCTGCCTCAAATTAAGATCTTTTTGTTTGAACAGGTACTCAAGGCAACGATGATCAGTAAATACCTCACACGAAACACCGTAGAGGTAATGCCTCCAAATCTTCAGCGCATGAACAATGGCTGCCAGTTCTAAGTCATGAACAGGATAATTCTTCTCATGAACTTTCAATTGTCGTGACGCATATGCAATAACCTTGCCATCTTGTATTAATAATGCACCAAGTGCAATGTGAGAGGCGTCACAATGTACCGTATACGATCCTGAACATGTGGGTAATACCAACACTAGCGTTGTAGTCAAAGCGGTCTTGAGCTTCTGAAAGCTCAACTCACACTTGTCTAACCATCTAAATGGGGCACCCTTCTGGGTCAATCTGGTCTTAATAGTTGTTCATAATCAATTACAGAATCGCCAATTAACTTCATATTAATAAAAATCTCGTTTCAAACCTTCACAATACTCATAACGAGATGAAAGGCATGAAGACCTCATAATTTTATTTTTTACCCGAGTTAACGAGTCACATTTTACGCCACCTGGGCGAGCACCTACCTCGTAGGTTACAACACAATATTGCAACGCGAATTTGGCAAGTATGCACAGAGAATTTCATACAAAAAATTTTCAAATAAGCCTAGCACGCATGACTCCCTATTAGTACTATAGTATAAATTTAATTTTCACAAGGGAGAATTTAAACACAAGAATTTTTATCACAAGGAACTCGTCCTTATATAACTTTCACCGCAGATCATAGCCTGATTTAAACATATCAATATTTTAAAAATACGAGGACCTCGGCCTCAGTTCTAAATCACAAATAATATGCATATCTTGCCAATCGAAACTTTCCATTTTCTCCTTTTAAATAACTTTCGTTAAACAAAATCACAACACATAATGAACCCCACACCGGTAGGGCATATAATTCACAATTTGTAAATAACTATCCGAAAATACATCAAAACATACCAAAATAAGTACCAGAAAGGCACGTTTAGCCTCACAGATCTTATTAGAGCCCATCATGGAATGATAGGCGTAGTTATCTCCATAAAACCTCCCCACAGAAGCAGACACATAAGTAGATTATAGAATTACGAAGCTCACTCATAAGTGGAGCACAATAGGAGGACTCTTCTTGATACTCATAACCGAATCAAGTTAAGGAAATTATTTATGTATTTTAAATCGAGGTCGTACCTATAATGACACAATCTGATGTAACAACCTCCCCCATACCATAAAACAAATATAACAATGGCTGGGTCTCCACCTCTAGCACGCCTTCTACCCGCCTGTCCTCCACCCCTAACTAATCGTGTGGGTAGTGTGGTAACTGCAATGGGGCATGTAGCCCGAGTGCTTTGATGAAATATATCTCTCCCAAGTTTGGGACAATTTTCTCATGGTGCCTAGTATCGCCGTATTTATAACAACCCCTTTGCGGGTTTGTCTGCTTATATTGAGTCTGTGCCAAATAACTGGAATAACCATTGTAGGAAACTCATGCTAGTGGTGCATTAAAAGAACTTACTGGAGCACCTCGATTAATTCGATGTGCGAACTAGGCTGGCCGACTACCCGAGCCCTCGCCATAATGATTTATACTTGTAGAGTAGAATCCACTAAATCCCCCAAAACCTTGAGATGTCTTGGTCTCCTTAGTTTCCTTTTTTCCTCACCCCGAACACGTTCTAATATCTTGGCAATTTCTACCACTAGTGGAAATGAAGTATTAGCCTATAGCTCCCGAGTCATACAAAATTTTATGATCATAATTAAGTCCTTTAATGAGTCTGTGGACTCGCTCTCTGGCTGTAGGAAGCAAAGTAGGAATATGACGGGATAACTTATTGAACCCGATGGCATATTATGACACCGTCATGGTGACCTGACGCAATCATTCAAACCTTATGAGCCATGCATTACAGAGAGTCTGGGAACAAACTCTTTCAAAAGCATTTCTGAGAACTGAGCCAAGTGGGCAGTGTTGCATTGGCTGGTCTGCCCTCTTCATAGGCTTGCCACGGACACATGTGGAGAATTATCTCTCCCAAGGCTAATTTCTTCTTTTGTTATGCTGACTCAACACTGTTGAGCAGACCCATTTCTTAACATACTCTTCGATTCTTCTCAGAGGTAACCCTTACCCTTATTTATACACAACGATCACAAAAGTAGAGCTCCATACAGACAAATCTTGGCACAAACCACATAGTCCAGAATCTCGTCAACCACTGTACTTCCTCTTAAGCATCCCAAAATTCGTAACCATGACGTCCACGCTGAGTAGATCTTCTGTAAATTTAAAGTTGTTTCTCTAACTCCTTTGGTACTGAAGTATAAGATTATTAAGTAGGCGGACATACCGCAAGTACCAACCTTATCCTCTACAAAATCTCAGGCCTTAAACATGTGTAAATTTTTGGGGAACCTTTCAGTACCACTTATATACATTTCAGGCCAAAACTAATATAGCGCATGACCCCGCAATATATTCATTGATAGTGGACTCCCCCATGTCTGATGGTCCACAATACTAACTTTCACAACTCGTATAAATCAACCAGATGCCAAGGTACATTGCACCCCCCACATTATTCACTGTTGATCTCTTTATACATCCGCATCTTCAGTCGGAATCAAACGTTGAGGCATTGTTTGAGCATCTCTGGCTCCCTCGTAGTTCATATGCGGCATCACGAACCGTCGATGCACAACTGATCTCGAGTGTGCAATGTCATACGCGAGTGGATACAAAGGAATACGAGATATAGGTTTCAAGCAAAAATCAATGCCGCACGATAAGGAATGAAACAAGTGATATTATTCCTAAACTTCATAGCCTCTGAGAGATAAGTACAGACGTCTCCGTACCAAACCTTCAGACTCTACTAAGTTTGCTCGTGACTTATGAGACCTATGTAACCTAGTGCTCTGATACCAACTGTCATGACCCGAAATTTCTCACCGACGGGACCGTGATGGCGCCTAACATTTCACTTGCTAGGCAAGCCAACGTTAGAGAATCATTAAACCAATTCCTTATTTCCATTAAGTAATTAACAATAATTAACTAAGATAAAATATAACAAGTGCAGAATATCATAAAACTGTATTAATTACTAATACCCAGATCTGGAGTCACAATTCACGAGCATTCTAGAATTTACTACAAGTAATAATCTGAAAGAAATACAATTGTCTGAATGAAAGAAACAGTAGAATAGAAAAGATAGGCAGGGACTTCAAGGACTGTGAACGTAGACAGATCTACCTTGAGTCTCCGGACAGCGGACCAATAGCAAAATCTCGATCAACCCGAACTAGTATCAAAGTCTGCATAGAAAGTGCAGAGTGCAATATCAGTGCAACCGATCCCATGTACTGGTAAGTGTCGAGCCTAACCTCGGCGAAGTAGTGACGAGGCTAGGAGAAGACACCCACATATAACCTGAACAGTATAATCATGCTAGTGGCAACAATTGTAAATAAAGAAATAATGCAGAAATAATGGGAAGGGAACATACAGTGGGGGAATACAACATAATGAGTGAGAATAATGAAAAGACAGAATTAAACCGGAAATCCTTAAATGAATTAAGCAATTAAAACAGCAAGGAAAACTGCACGGCATCACCCTTCGTGCTTTTACTCTCTTTCTTACAATATAATTAATTCATGTACGGCATCACCCTTCGTGCTTTACACTCTTCCTCACCATATAAATAAATCACGCACGGCGTCACCCTGCGTGCATTACACTCTTCCTCACAATAAAAATAAGTCATGCACAGCATCACCCTTCGTGCTTTACACCCTTCCTCACGATAGAAATAAATCATGCACGGCATCACCCTTCATGCTTTACACTCTTCCTCACGATATAAATAAATCATGAACGGCATCACCCTTCGTGCTTTACACTCTTCTTCACAATTCACAGAATCAATAACAACAGATAGAGTGAAGTTTTACAAAGAGATCAATATTTCATCAATGATTACTTCAAAATTTAACATCTCAACCTCGAATCAATATTCATAATTTTATCAACCTTGGCGGAATCGGATACAAGTCTTCCAACATCTCAGAAACAACAATAAGCATGGATAACAAGATTTAAAACTACAAATTTGCAGGAATGGAATTTCACTCGCATGCTATGACTTGACCACAATGCATAGATGCTCGTCACCTCAGCTATACATTGTATTCAACAACAAAACACGTAGCAAATACTCCCACAATACCTATTCCCTCAAGCCAAAGTTAGACACGACACTTACCTTGTTCCGAAGGCCACTTAATTCTTAATCACAGCTTTTCCTTTGGAATTCACCTCCAAATCACTCGTATCTATTCAAAATGACTCAATAACATCAAACATTGCTAAAGGATTCAAGTTTAATGAATAATTACAGATTTCCCAAATTTTTCCTCCAAAAAGTCAAAAATCGACTTCGGGCCCGCTTAGTCAAAAACCAAGGTTCGGACCAAAATCAATTTACCCATTCACCCCCGAGCCCGAATATGTAATTAGTTTTGGAATCCGACCTCAAATTGGGGTCTAAATCCTCAAATTTCCAAAATCCCTAGCTTCTACCCTAACCCCTAATCCTACCATGAAAACACTAGATTTTAGGTTTATAATTCGTAAAATGTAATGGGTAATTGAAAGAAAATGGTTTAGAATCACTTACCAACAATTTGGGGAAAAAATGGCTCTAGTAAAATCGCCTCACCCTGTGGTTTTTGAGAAAAATGAATTTTTGGCTGCCAAGCCTACGCGTTCGCGAGATCACTGTCGCGTTCGCGAAGGGTACTGGCTGCCAAGCCTACACGATCGCGAGACCTAGCTAGCGTTCACGATGGTTATTCCCCCATGCCCTTCGCGTTCGCGAGGCATTGTTCGCGTTCGTGATGAAGGAACGGCTGACTCCCTCTCCCCAATGCCTAACACTACGTGTTCGCGATGGGCTTGTCGCGTTCGCGAAGAGTAACGCACCCATCGCTTCGTGTTCACGACCAAGCCTTCACGTTTGCAAAGAAGAAATCTTCACCTGCCCAGTTTACTCTTCACGTTCGCGAGAGTACCTTCACAAATGCGAATAAGGACATGCCAGAACCCCTGCTGCAGCAAAATACCAGATTTCCAAAGTCCAAAACATCCCGTGACCTATCCGAAACTCACCCGAGCCCTCAGGGCTCCAAACCAAACATGCACCCAAGTCTAAAAATATCATACGAACTTGCTCACGCGATCAAATCGCCAAAATAACACCTAGAACTACGAATTTAGCACTAAATTAAATGATATTCTCAAGAACACTTTAAAATTTCTATTTTCTCAACTGGACGTCCGAATCACGGTAAATCATCTCCGTTTCTCACCAAATTTCACAGACAAGTATTAAATATCATAATGAACTTGTACCGTGCTCCGAAACTAGAATACGGACCCGGCACTAACAATGCCAAACATCAATCAATTATTAAAAATAATTAATTTTCAGACTTTTAATTTTCATCAAAAATTCATAACTTGAGCTAGGTACCTCCGAATTTGATTCCGGGTATACGCCCAGGTCCCATAATTTGATACAGATCCACTGGGACCGTCAAAATATTGATACGGGCCCGTTTACGAAAATTGTTGACCGAAGTCAACAAAAGTCAACTTTTAAAGGTATAAATTCTTATTTTCATCAATTTTCAACATAAAAGCTTTCCGTAAACCTGCCCGGACTGCGTAGATTCGAGTTCTAAAATATAAGATGACCTTTTGGGTCATCACATGATAGAAATATTTATCTTATAAAATGTACTATTATTACCATTGGAATTGATAACAAAGTGTTTAGGAAAAATCAAATCATCTCTTATTTGATGCTCTTCTTCATTTCTGACACGAAGTAAGAAGACACTGAATACTGGATATGTTCTTACTTTATATTTTTTTTCAATTGAATCTTTTTCATTTGAGGCAAGAAGCATAACTTTGGCAAGCTAGCTTTTACAGTCTCTGCTTTTGTGGACTTTAGAACTACTGGTAGTACTTGATAGAAATCACCTCCCAAACCATTAATTTTCTACCAAACGGTTCATTAATAAGAACTCTAGGCAATTGTTTTGATCGTTTGACATTTTTCCGTAAGAGCTTCATATACTATTATCAATTTTGCTTTCCTGATAAATTTAGTATCATTGCTCTGCTTTGAAATATTTGTGATGGTTATTTAAGTTGTTTAATGAGGTATATCAAATCTAAAGTGGGTGGCAGACAATAAAATCATTGTTGGTACACCACTTGCTATTATTGCTAACAGTGTCATGCCTCTTGATATGATATTTGCAAGTAATGCATGACATAGAAATATTATTTCTATTACGCCAGAGGCATCCTTTATAATATAGTCGTGAAAGCTTGTTCTTGATTATGAAATTAGCTTTGATTGTGCTTCCTCAGCCACTTATATAGCATTTCTGAGTGACCCGGCCGGTCGTTTTGAGTATTACAGTCTCACTCCCCCATTTACTTCTTATTTTGTGCTTTACAGTTGTTATGTGACTTGTTGGGATAATTGGTTCGGGTCCGGTAAGGTTTTGAAAATAATTGAGATACTTAGTCTCAAAGATGAAAGCTTAAGTTGAAATAGTTGGCCGGATATTGACTTATGTGTAAACAATCCCGGAATAGAGTTTTGATGATTTCAATAGCTTCGTATGGTGATTTTGGACTTAGGAGTGTGTCCGAAAAATTATTTGGAAGCCCGTAGTTAAATTTGGCTTGAAATGGCGAAAATATGATGTTTAAGTTTGGAAGTTTGACCGCGGAGTTGACTTTTTGATATAGGGGTCAAAATCCGATTCTGAAAATTGGAATAGGTCTGTTGTGTCATTTATGACTTGTGTACAAAATTTGAGGTCAATCAGACTTGATTTGATAGGATTCGGCATCGAATGTAGAAGTTGGAATTTCTTAGTTTCATTAAGCTTGAATTGGGGTATGATTTGTGTTTTTAGCGTTGTTTGATGTGATTTGAGGCCTCGACTAAGTTCGTATGATATTTTGGAATTTAGTGGTATATTTGGTTGAGGTCTCGTGGGCCTCGGGTGAATTTCAGATGGTTATCGGATCAAATTTGGACTTAGAACAAAGCTGGAAATTTGCTGCCTACTGATGCAACCGCACCTACGAAATTATCTCGCAGGTGCAAGCTCGCAGAAGCGAGCCTAGGTGCGCAGAAGCGACATTGGTTTGGCAAGGGCTGGGATCACATATGCGCGTGGTTGACCACAGAAGCGGTTCCGCACATGCGACACATCCATCGCATAAGTGAAAATAGGAAGGGGCAGCCTCACCGCAGAAGTGTCACGACCCAAAATTCCACCACAGGCATCGTGATGACACTTAATCTCTAAGACTAGGTAAGCCAATTTTTAATTACAATTCAAGCCATTTTAAAAAAAATAGATAATCAAAACCAACAGCGGAAATAATTATAACAACCTCCCAAGATTGGTAATATAGAATCATAAACTCTAACTGAATACATGCAATTATCTCAAGGATTGAATATACAATATTGTTCGAATAAGAGTTGACAGTATAATAAAATGGAAAGACTCTAAGTGACTGCGACGACCAAGTATCCATACCTTGAATCCTTGCGATCACACTCTAACTCTGTCTGAATCCGATATCTCCAATGCCTCGCTCTGCAAACAAATGTGCAAAAGTATAGTATGAGTATACCATAATCGGTATCCAGTAAGTATCAAGACTAACCTCGGTGGAGTAGTGGCGAGGTACAGTCAAGATACCTACTAGTCATTTAACCTGTGCAATATAGTAATATATAAGGATAATAGAAAAATAAATAGCAGTGACGACGACAAAGATCAATCAGGGAGATGAACAATAAGGCAACAAGAACATCATAAATATTGCTCAAACGAATAAGGTATATAAGTACAACCAATTAATAAAGTCCTTCAAATATACACCTTTCAAATGTAAGTTTTTCAAATAAAAATCTTTCGAATATAATTCTTTCAAATAAAAGTCACTGTGTGACACCTCATTCCATAATCGTAAAACACGGGTCTCAACCCATTTTCATATTTTTCACGGTACCTCGTGACCATATCTCTATTAAAATCGCACGGACAACTTATGTACCAAAATATCAATATATATAACATCCGCAGGATCAATTTATTTTCAATAAAGTAAGTTTACAATTTTTAAACCAAATAAGAAATCAACAAAGAAATGAGTTTATTTTTTAACTCGTTTGGGGAAGAAAAGGACATTTCAATTAAAATGACGCATCTGATAGCTACTGATTTGGATGTAAAATTTATTAAATTAAAACATAATAGCAATTTCTATTATACAAAATAACTCAACCTCAAAAACAAGTAAAAACAAGAAACACAAACCCCCAGAGTCTCATACGAAGATCCAAAGCCAACACAATACAACAAGAAATACAAAACACATAATAAAATCAAATAATACATCACAGAAGAACAAGAGAATTTACATATCACGGAAAAACAAAATAACTAAAGGCAAGTGCATCCATAGAGAAATATCAACAAAGGGCACTCCCGAGGTACTGCCTCGTAGTCCCAAATCATATATAAATTTCAACAAGGCCACTCCCGACATATCGCCTCGTAGTCCCAAATCTTAAATAAATTTCAACAAAGGGCACTTCCGAGGTACCGCCTCATGGTCCCAAATCATAAATAAATTTTAATCTTTCCTTATATCACCGCAGTAGCCTTCACATTTAGTTTTTAAAAGTTGTTCTTTTCCCGAAATATCATCCTGTGTTTTAGCCCACCTTATAACACCGCATGACTTCTAGTACTTTCCCTACTAGCCACGCGTATCAAGCCCACCATATCTCACCGCAGGCGTTTCAACACCCTGTTCTTATATCACCGCATGCGTATCAGTATCACCATATTTCACAAATCTCACCTCAAGTGCCCAAATATCACAGCATAACACAACTTGCACCTCAAGTGCTCAAATATCACAACATATTATAAATTGCAGCTCAAGTGCTCAATTATCACAACATATCACAAATTGCACGTCAAGTGCTCAAATATCACCACATATTACAAATTGTACCTCAAGTGATCAAATATCACAACATATCACAAATTACACATCAAGTGCTTAAATATTACAACTTGCCACAGAAATCAACAATACATTATTTTTCACGATAAGGAGTCCATGGCTCGACCATAATATGCACAAAACCTTAACAAAAATATCTGGGAGTGAACAACTCAACAGAATAATATTTCACAATTTAACACTTTGCCTCAATATGATTTACGGCCTTTATAACTCAATACCAATTTCAACAACATGAATTGGAAAGTACTTCATCAAGGAACAATGCCTTCTTTAATCCATTTTTTTGTCAAATAGATTAATGCCTACTTTTAAATTTATTTAATAAATTATTTGCAAATAAATAATTCATAATGAAATTTTCTCCAGGAAATATCAACTCAATAAAAATACGGGATTAACATAAAAAACAAGGTGGCAATCTCACCAAATTATCATATAAAAACAAATTCAACAACAAGGATTTAGGCATGGCAAATAGAGGATTTAGTAAGTGCCAACAAATTTCCAATTCAATATTTAAGAGTGTCTAAGAATTTTAACGGGTATAATTTTCACATATAAGCCAAGTACGTATTTGTCACTTCGCGTACACGGATTTTCACATTTCACAAATGGCACTTACGACTCAATGACTAAGGGGTAATTCTCCCACTCAAGGTTAGGCAAGATACTTACCTTTTTTTTTTTTTGAAATTGTGTCGATATTCCAAAATAGTGTTCTTGCTTGAATTGATCTCCGGAAAGCCCAAATCTATCCAAATTAATTGTATAACTTCATTAAAATTTATCAGAAATAATTCAGGATAATAAAACGTCAACTTAAAATTTTACATCTAAAAGTCAACGCAAGGCCCGCATCTTGGAACCCGATAGAATTTTTACGGAATCCGAACACCCGTTCCGTTACGCTTTCAACCATACCAAATTTACCAAATTCAAATAACAAATCGTCTTCCAAATCTTGAATTTCAGTTTTTGAAACGTTTTACAAAAATCCCAATTTAAAACTCAAATTAAACGATGAATATAACCATGGATTTTTCAAATATAATCTCTTTTGGATGTAGAACACTTACCCCAGTCGAAATCAGGAAGAAATCCTCAAAATAACCCAAGAACCGAGCTCCAAAAATCCCAATCGAAAAATGAAGAAATGACCATTTTTGGTCCTTATGATTTAGTCCGATTTTTGCTTCTGCAGACAAGTGGTCGCATTTACGGAGCTGCTTCTGCGACTCATTCATCGCTTCTGCACGGAACACAGTCTAGCAGCCCCATCATATCTACAGAGGCATTTTCGCTTCCGCGTCATTGCTTCTACGATGCCAAATGCGCATCTGCGATGCCTTCCGCCTATGCGCCTTCTATGCCCGCTTCTGCGATCACGCAGGTGACGGAAATGCTTCACACCTGCGACCTCTGCCCAGTATACTCTCAGCCGCTTCTGTGAAGTGCTTCACGCTTCTGCAATGTCGCTTTTCCGACCAAGGCATCGCAGAAGTGATTGCACCAGCTGCTGCCCATTTTTTCAGCAGCTTTCTTCAAGTCCAAATTGATCTGTTAACCATCCGGAATCCACCCGAGGCCCTCGGGACCTTAATCAAATATACCAACACGTCCCAAAATACAATACGGACTTAATCGAGGCCTCCAACCATATCAAACAATGCCGAAATTAAGAATTATGAGTTTTCAAATCTTCCAACTTATATAATTTGCGCCGAAACGTATCAAATCGATCTGGAATGATTTCAAATTTTGTACACGAGTCATAATGGGCCTGTTTCAATTTCTGAAGTCGAATTTTGACTCCTATATCGATAAAGTCAACTCCCGGTCAAACATTTTAAAAATCTTCCAAAATTCAAGCAAATACGGACATACGCCCAAGTCCAAAAATCATCCAAATCCGGACATACATCCAAGTCCGAAATCACCATACAAACCTATTGACATTATCAAAATTCCATTCCGGAGTCGTTTGCTCAAAATTCAAATTCCGGTCAATTCTTTTCATTTAATCTTCGAAAATAAGAATTGTTCTTTTAGTTTAATTCTGAATCTTCCGGAAATCAAACTTGATCACACACACAAGTGATAATACACATTACAAAGCTGCTCGGGACCTTGAGTCACTGAATAGGACGTTAATTCTTAAAATGACAAGTCGGGTAGTTACAAGAAGCGGACAGCTTCTTCGCAGAACCGGACACTTGTCCGCAGGAGCAAAAGAGGCACATAAGTGAAATAAAGACCACAAAAGAAGTTGTGCAGAAGCGGTCAAAATTATGCAAAAGCGGTCAAAATTGTGCAAATGCAAAAACACTGGCAGTGTTAAAACGAGGGGTTCTAAAGTTCTTTCTTGGACTTCAAACACACGGTTTGGGGCGATGTTTCAGAGGGAATTCACGGTTAGTCAATAATATTGAATTATCATTGAGTTGACATTAGAGGATTTGGGTCTAGGGATTTGAAAATAAGATTTGAGGATTTGAAGGTCGAGTTGATGTTGGAATTTGGTAAATTCGGAATGGTTGGACTCGTGATTGAATGGGCATTCATATTTTGTAACTTTTGTGAGGTTCCGAGACGTGGCCTCCACTAACTATATTGAGTTGAACTTTGGCTTTTGTTGGAAAAATAGTATTTTCATATGAAACTTTTGGAATAAAGAAGTACACGGTTTGAGGTAAGTAAAACTTCTAAACATGGTTCTTAGGGCATAAACCCCTAAACTACATGTTATGTGAATTATATGAAGGTGACACACATACTAGGTGAGGGCGTGTGGGTGTGCGCCATAGAAATTATGATATAAATAAATTTTGTGGAGTTGTATAATTAAAGAATCATGTCATTATCCACATATCCTCCACGTGGTATAGGAAATTGAGCTGGGAATCGGGTTGAAGATCAAGTTTAAGCCACGTGGTTGTAACGACCCGACCGGTTATTTTGAGTATTTCAGCCCCGTTCCCCCATTTACTGCTCAATTTGTGCTTTATAGTTTTTGTGTGACTTTCTGGGGTAATGGGTTCGGGTCCGGCAGGGTTTTGGAATGAATTGGAATACTTACTCCCAAGGTTTAAAGCTTAAGTTGAAATAGCGACCGGATGTCGACTTATGTGTAAATGACCCCGAAATAATGTTTTGATAATTCCAATAACTCCGTATGGTAATTTTGGACGTAAGAGCGTGTCCGAAAAATTATTCGGAAGCCCGTAGCTAAATTAGGCTTGAAATGGCTAAAATAGAAATATAAGTTTGGATGTTAGACCGGGGAGTTGACTTTTTGATATCGGAGTCAGAATCCAATTCTGGAAATTTTCATAGCTACGTTATGTCATTTATGACTTGTGTGCAAAATTTGAGGTCAATCGGACTTCATTTGATAGGTTTCGGTGTCGAGTGTAGAAGTTGGAAATATTTAGTTTCATTAAGCTTGAATTAGGGTATGATTCGTTGTTTTAGCATTGTTTGATATGATTTGAGGTTTCGAATAAGTTCGTATGATGTTTTAGGACTAGTTGGTGTATTTGGTTGAGGTCTCGGGGACCTCAGGTGAGTTTCGTGATGGTTTCGTATCATTTTTCCTTGTTTTGCAACTGCTGGAACTGGCGTCTGGTGTTGTTCTTCGCGAACGCGAACAGTCTCATGTGTTCACGAAGAAGGATTTGTGGGCTGCCGGGATTTGCTCATCAAAACGCGATGAAGAAGATGCGAACACGAAAAAGAGGTTGGGGAAGCCTACGCGAACGCGAGTGGGCGGACGCAAAAGCGAAGAGGAAGGGGAGTTGGGGTCTTGCCTGGCATTAAGCCTTGGCGAACACAGCTGGTGGCTCGCGAACGCGAAGGGAAGAGATCGGAAAGCTTCGCGAATGTGATGAGGAGGTCGCAAAAGTGAAGGAGAAAATTTTGGCAGAATTTTTGTGCTTCGCGAACACGAAGCAAGGGCCGTGAATGCGAAGAACGAATCGCTGGGCAGAAAGTTTAATTTCTAAAAATGGGACTTCGTCCCATTTTCCATTTTTGACAAAATGGAGCTCGGGAAGAGGCGATGTTCGGTAGATTTTCAAGGAAAACAACGGGGCAAGTGTTCTTAAATCAATATTGGTCAAATTACCCGAATCCATGGCTGTTTTTAACATTTAATGGGTGAATTAAGTTGAAAAATTTAGAAAACCCTCTTGGTTTAATTTGAAGATTTGAGTGTCGAGTTGATGTCGGAATTTGGTAAAATTGGTATGGTTAGACTCGTGGTTGAGTGGGCTTTCAGATTTTGTAATTTTTGTCGGGTTTCAAGACATGGGCTCCACGGGTGAGTTTTGGATGAAATTTCGGATCTTGTTGGAAAATTAGCGTTTTCATATGGAATTAATTCCTATAATTTGTTTTGACTGAATCAAATTATTTGTGGCTAGATTCAAGGCATTTGGAGGCCGATTCGTGAGGTAAAGACATTACAGAATTAAGAAATTACATTGTTTGAGGTAAGTAACACTTCTAAAATTGGTTCTGAGGGTATGAATCCCTGAAGTACGTGTTGTATGAATTGTTTGGAGATCACGCACATGCTAGGTGACGGGCGTGTATCATAAGAATTGTGACTTAATTTATTCCGTGGAGTTGCATTATTAAATATGTCATTATACACATATCCTCCACGTGTTAGAGAAATTGAGCTGAGACTCATATTAAAGATCATATTTAGGCTACACGCCGATATATTTTGGGACCCACATGGGTCGTATTGTTGTTGAACTATTTGTTTAAAATATAATTTTGTACTCATCATATCTGTCACTTGCATATCATATCTCAGTTTATGTTATCATTTATTGATACATCATATCATTACGTCGGGTTGATTTTCGTGTCATTAAGAGCCCGAGAGACTGGAGATTCTGAGTGATATTTATATTTATATAATTATGCCTGGATTTGGATATTATAGTGCTTGGGCTGAAGGAGCCCTTCCGGAGTCTACACCCCCACAGTGTGCGCAATATATATATATATATATATATATATATATATATATATATATATATATATATATATATATCTGGGATGGATCTTGCCATAGATAGATATATATTGAGGGATGGATCTTCCCTGGGCATGGATATTGCCCGAAGCATTTATATTGAGGGATGGATTTTCCCTGGGCATGGATCTTTCCCGAAGCATTTATATTGAGGGATGGATTTTCTCTGGACATGGATCTTGTCCGAACCATTGATATTTGGGGATGGATCTTCCCTGTAATGACCCGACCGATCATTTTGAGCATTTGCACTTCGCTCAGTAGTTTACGGGCATGATTAACTTCGTATGTTGCATTATGACTTATGTGAATCGTCAGCTTTGGTTTTTAGGTTACTCAAAATCGAATTGGAAGAATGGATTTCATTATTGAAGCTTTAAATTGGGAGAGTTGACCAAGTTTGACTTTTTGTGAATTTGAACCTAGGACTGAGTTTTGATAGTTCTGGTAGGTCCTTTGGGTGATTTTTGACTTATGAGTTCGTCCGGATTGTGATTTGGAGGTCCGTAGTGGAATTTGGCTTGAAATGGTGGAAGTTGGATTTTTGGAAAGTTTGATCGGGAGTGGACTTTTTGATATCGGATTCGGATTGTGATTCCGAGAATTGGAATAGCTTCGTTTTGTCATTTAGGACTTGTGTGCAAAAATTGGGTTCATTCCGGGTGTATTTGCTATGTTTCGACATGAGTTATTGAATTTGAAAGTTCAAAGTTCATAGATTTCGATTTGAGGTGTGATTCGTCGTTTGATGTTGTTATGTGTGTTTTAAGGCCTCGAATAGGTCTGTATCATGTTATGGTACTTGTTTGTATGTTCGGACGGGGTCCCGAGGGGCTTGGATGAGTTTCGGACGAGGTTTAGAGCATTTTGGAAGTTTTGGCTAAGGCTGGAATTTTTCTGGTTCTGGTGTGACCACACCTGCTGAGTGTTGGGCGCAGGTGTGGAGCCGCAAAAGTGATAGTGTCATCACAGAAGCATGAAAGGAGTTGGACGTGAGGAACGCCGATGCGGGTTCTTGGATGCACCTGCGCAATTGCAGAAGCGGCCTGGCACGCATATGCGTGCATTTTTCAGCAAAAGCGGTGGTCGCAGATGTGATGAATTGTCCGCAAATGTTAAAATGATGGCAGAAGCTATAAATTGAGGTTTTGGTTCTTTCTTCATATTTTGATATGTGGGACTCGGATTGAGGCAATATTTGGAGCAATTTTTATCACAAGGATTGGGGTAAGTGTTCTCTACTCGGTTTTGGTTATATTTCATGAATCTATCTTCGGTTTTGGTAATTGGATTGTGAATTTTGAACATTGAATTGGTGTCGGATTGAGTGAAACTAGTATGGTTAGACTCGTAATATAATTGGTTGTTGGATTTTGTAAATTTTGTCGGGTTCCGAGGTGCGGGCCCGGTTTGGGCTTTTGGCAGATTTTGGGCTTTTGATTCAAGATTTGATATTTTTCGATCGGGATTGGTTCCTTTAGCATTGTTTGATGTACTTGAGTCGTTTTTGGTTAGTTTCGAGCCGTTTGGAGGTCGGAACACGCGTGATGGCATCTTTGGAGCATCGATTGGCTTGCTCGGCATTGGTATTGGCTTGTTCGAGGTAAGTAACTCTTCTAAACTTAGTGTTGAGGGTATGAAACCCCATAATACATGTTATATGATCGGTATTGAGGTGGCACATATGCTAGGTGATGGGCGTGCACCGTGTGAATTGGGACTCTGTTGCTTTTATGGCACTATATAGTGGTCCTGCTTTGTTGATGTCCGTGTTTTCACCATGTGATAAAGTAATTGAACTGTCAATCATGCTAGATATCATGTTTAGGCTTTAGGAAAATACTGCTAGAACCCATAGTGGTCGTTTCTTGCAATCATTTCACTAATTTAATTGATATTTCGTACTCAGTCATATCCATGCATTCAAATCATATCTCAGTATCAGCTGTTATTTATTGAAACATTATATCATTATTGTCAGGCTAGTTTCATGACATTGTGAGCCCGTGAGTGAGACTGGAGAGATTGATGGTTGAGTGAGGCCAGGGCCTATTTGTGAGGATATTGATACTATAACATGTAAGTTGTCCGTGCAGATCCAAATATTGATACTATAGCATGTGAGTTGTCTGTCTCGATCCAGATATTGATATTATGGCACGTGAGTTGTCCGTGCAGCACGTGAGTTTTTCGTGCGGATTATAGCGCTTGGGATGTAGGAGCCCCTCCGGAGTCTGCACACCCCCAATAAGCGCAGTCAACTATATGTATGTGGATCCGATTTCATGCCACAACAGGCCTTGTGGTCATATGTGGATCGGGCTACATGTCGTAGAAGGTATTGTACATCGCTGAGTGATTGAGTGTGCTGAGCATTGAGAATAGTGAGAGAGACTGCGAGATAGTGATATTGAGTGAGTGTGAGTACATGAGCTCATCATTGAGATGCATTGCATTTGACATGCGTACTTGAGATACATGCATAGAGATGAATTTCCTTCTACTACCCGATTTTCGTGACATTTAAGATTTTACCTGTATCATGACATGTAGGTATAGAGACGTACTTTCCTCATGCTATCTGAAAATGAAACATCTTACTTATCATTGAAATGAGTTTTGGGAAAAATCACGTTCTTCAAACTTACTCGTATTTTGGCATTTTCGGTAAAAGATTTGGGTTTTCATTGAGATACTTGAAAAGAAATGCCTATTTTTTTCTGGAATTGTGACCGAACTGAGCATATTATTTCTGAGATACCTCTTTTATTACTTTAACTATGTTATTATGAATTGTTGTAGAATATTTATGTTGGACCCGACCTTTATGTTAGCTCGTCACTACTTTCAACCCAAGGTTAGGTTTATTACGTATTTAGTACATGGGGTCGGTTGTACTCCTACTACACTTCTGCACCTTGCGTGCAGATATTGGCTGCTGACGTTGGTGTGATCGACGTGAGCCGGAATTGAAGATGTACCTGCATTCCGGTTGTATCTGCTTCTTGTTCATGGTAGCCTTAGATCAATAAAACTCTGTTTATGTGCTTTTCAAACGGATAATGTATTTACTTTATTTCAGCTTTGTAAACTCTATTCTTAGAAACTAGTGATTTGTACTACCAACCTTTGGGAAATATATAAGATTCAGATAATTTCTTTACTTAACTGTCTTATTAAATATCATTGGAATTGGATAGTTGTTAATTGGCTTACCTAGCGGGTTGGGTTAGGTGCCATCACGACTAATTAGATTTTGGGTCGTGACAAGTTGGTATCAGAGCTCTAGATTCATAGGTTCTACAAGTCATGAGAAAGTGTCTAGTAGAGTCTTGCAGATCGGTATGATGACGTCCATACCTATCTTCGAGATGCTACAGGGAATTTGGGATATACTTCCCATAGTGCTTTCCTTATCATGCGGCATTGATTCAGCTTGCAGCGTAACTCTTTGAATTCCTTCCACGCCTTCGTGTGCGCATGTGAGTGCTTGTTATCAACTGTGCATTGACAACTTGTGATTCCATGGTTGAGGTACGAGATGTGATTTTGGCGAGCTGATGATGGGCCAGTCTAGAGGACTTGAGGCCGGGTTTTGACTGTAGCTTGAGCACGAAGATTTTGATTGTGTGAGCACATGCTTTTGGGACTTATAGGTCCGTTGGTGTCCTTATTAGTAGAATTTGTGATTGGATGACTATGTGGTGAGTATGATGTGACTGCGAGATGTGTTCAGATTGTTCGAATATGACGAGAACAGTTTACTTGAGATGTAGCAAGGACTATAGGGTGTTTGATTTCTGTTTTGATTTGGTGTATGGTCTCGAGTTATGGGTGTGTTGAGGGATCTCTCATGTTGTTTAGTTGTGGAGTAAAGTAGATTCTCATGTCTTGTTAATGAGTTCAGAATCAGGAAGACTAAGTGATTGCGTAGTAGTTGTAACTGTGGAAAGGTATATAAAGATGTCAGTTTGAGGCAAAGCAGGTGAGTAATAACCTGCGAGGTAATCTACGGATGTGTGATTTTATGATATTGTGTGGAGGCTTTCTTTTCGACCAGTAGGTTATATTTGTGCGATTTGAGGTATGATATGGTTTGTGTTACTCGGTCTTATGAAGGATTCAGTTGAATTTCAGTGCGGAATTTTGGCGGCAACAAAGTATGGGTATTGTAAGTTATCAGATGCTTTATTCATTGGCTTTGAGCCATGTGGGGAAGTATGCTATCGACGAGTTGATTACAAGGTTATATGTTGTATTGGTTTCGGTTCGGGGTATACTGGTGAATCAGTTATGACTTGCAGAGGTCGAGATCGAGGATGACTCGGGTAAAGGAATTTCTGGATACATATTGTATTACACTCTATGGGTATATGGGAATCATAAAATTATTGAGTGGTTATTCGTGAAGGATGTAGTGTACATGGATTAGGAATTTTCTCGGTTACCTAGGAGTGTGGGTCACTCCCTTGGGTGTTGGTGTGCTAATGGGGCACATGTCGTTTGGTCTGTTTGGTTGGTTTAATTGAGATTTGAGTAGAGTGGATGACTCTCGAGAATGGTTCTAATGGATTCAAGATTTATATGTAGCGATTTGGAATTTTCAAGATTTGTGTATGGCTAGAAGCTGAGAGTTTCATTGGACGGTGTCGAGACTTGTGGCATTTTTTTATATCATTGTGGGTTATGTATTTCAGTATCAAGAAGGTGAAGGAAACCATTTTAGGTTCAGATAAGGTCTCTTTAGAGTGGGTGTCTCGTTCGTGCTGCTTTGGGGTGCTTAAGAGGGAAGTCAACGGCTTATGGGCCTTAGGGCGTTGTGGTTTTATACTAGGGTCTCTTGTATGGTGAATTTTTGTTAAAGATTGTGGTGTTCTAGCAAGAAGAAGTATCAATTTGAAGGCAATTTGGAAAGGACTTGGAGAAATAGGACAGCTTGGTAGTAGGTTTGATTAGCACAGTAATGGAAATAATCGGTTCTTTGGGTACTTATGACGTGGCTAGTCTCTATAGGTGTTTTGTAGCAATGCTCTTGGGTTTTGGCGACCTGCGTGGCTGAGTTGAGTTAGAGAGATTTGGTTCTGATAGCTTGGTTATGTGCAAATAGACTTTGAAGAGTTCTCAATGGTTTTTACCACAGTTCGAGAAGTATATTTCCTGTTGGCGTGAGGAGCGTGTAGTGTATAGTGAATTTCTCCTGGATGAAATTAAATGGAAGGTCCTTGGCTAATTGAGTATGTAGTTGCTTGTGACTCGGGGTGGACTATGAAGTTCTCGTAGTTTTCATATGATGGCATGGTATATGCGGTGTGTTGCATGGGATTTAGATTTACGTGAGCGAGATCACAGTTCATTTAGAAGAGAAGGTCATAAAAGTCATAGGCAGCATGGATGGTTTCAGATTACTAGGTAAATGATATTACTATTTGGTATGGCTTCTTCATAGTATACATTTCAGAGGGGCAATGGGTTTTTCTTTATGGATACTTCACTGGTACTGCGACACTCTCCCGGTTGATCGACTGCTGATATTCAAATTTTGCTATGTGGCACGGAAGAATTTTAGAAGTATTTTTCGTGGAATGATCGTGTATGAGATATGTGTTAGACATTCTGGCGGTGGAGTTGGGATCAGATATGGTGATTCGTGTGTTCTATGGATTTGGAGACTGGGAGTTCGCAGGAGCGGATTATTTCATGGTTGTGGACTGTGAAGTCATGACCGAAGCTAGCCAGATGATAGTATGTTTGTGATTCAGTCATTGTTGGCTTTCAAATGGTTATTTATCTAATTGTGGCTGCCCGGAGTTGATTTGGGAGTCCATTGGTAGGCCCAATTAGGATGTGTATTCTAAACCGAGCCGGATTGGTTGGCTCCATATTGCTATTGTTGAGGGATGTACCATTTCATGTTCTGAAATGATCTGTGAGTTACTCTTCTATGCTACGAGGGGTTGCGATTCGTGGGTTATATGCACACACGGTGTGGTTCTATTTGGGCTTTATAGCGGAATTTGAGCAAGATGAGTATTTGGGTATTGCTTGATTGATTGGACGTTGGCTATGTTCTTGCTGGATTGTGGTATTGTGTTATTTGCTCTCCGTGGTTATGGTAATGCACTTTGGGTACTTGATGTCGATTTTCGCGTGGTCATTGATCTTGAGCATGGTGGCTGAAGTATTTCATATGGACCAGTGTTGGGATGGGGTCACGCATTGCAGCAGAGTTATGTTAAGATCTGATCCATTATGTTAGATTCGTGTGTCTTGATTCTACTAGGTATGATGGGTTCGTAGCATTTTGGTTGTGGTGGTACTTGTTGAACTTGCGGGATACTATCAGAATTGATTACAACATGGTTGGAAGGATAATATCGAAAGTCGGCCTAGAAATTTGCTATAGTTCTTGTCGAAGGAGAGGGAGTTTCATGACTGTTTGATCTAATGAATTGTTATGAGTTCTGCGTGTTTCTTTCATCATCGGCAGTGTACGAAGGTTTTAGAATGGAGTCTCGTTTGATATGAGGTTTATTACCGACATTGGGTTGTTTTGAGCAGTTACTGTGATTAGAAATCATTGCTACAAGTATCTGTGTTATGTGATATATCATGCGATTGTATATTGGGTTATGGTTGCGGCTTGGTACAGCTTGTTCAGACTTATACAGGGTGTAGGTTGCGAGATTCAGATCTTCTAAGAAATTTCGGATGTTGGAAATTGGATTCTAAGGTTTGTGGGCTAGGTTGAATTGAGAAATTTCAGTTATGTTGTGTTATCGGACCTGTATGGTATAGGGTGACGTGGGATCACCCCCGGGTATGTGCATGGTAAGTTTATACGGCGGTTTGACGGCTTTGAGAACAACTCTGGACACGTTTGAGGATGATGTAACGACCCGACCGGTCATTTTGAGCATTTGCACTTCGCTCAGTAGTTTACGAGCATGAATAGCTCCGTTTGTTGTATTATGACTTATGTGAATCGTCGGCTTTGGTTTTCAGGTTACTCGGAATTGAATTGGAAGAATGGATTTCATTATTGAAGCTTTAAATTGGGAGAGTTGACCAAGTTTGTCTTTTTGTGAATTTGAACCCGGAAAGGAGTTTTGAGAGTTCCGGTAAGTCCGTTGGATGATTCTAGACTTAGGAGCGTGTCCAAATTGTTATTTTGAGGTCAGTAGTTGAATTTGGCTTGAAATGGCGGAAGTTGGATTTTTGAAAAGTTTGACCGGGATTGGACTTTTTGATATCAGATTCGGATTGTGATTCCGAGAATTGGAATAGCTTCGTATTGTCATTTGGGACTTGTGTGCAAAAATTTGGTTCATTCCGGGTTGATTTGCTATGTTTCTTCACGAGTTATTGAATTTGAAAGTTCAAAGTTCATAGATTTCGATTTGAGGTGTGATTTGTCGTTTTGATGTTATTAAGTGTGTTTTGAGGCCTCGAGTAGGTCCGTATCATGTTATGGGACTTGTTGGTATGTTCGGACGGGGTCCCGAGGGGCTCGGGTGAGTTTCGGACAAGGTTCGAAGCATTATGGAAGTTTTGGCTAAGGCTGGAATTTTTCTGGTTCTGGTGTGACCGCACCTGCGGGGTGTTCGGCGCAGGTGCGGAGCCGCAAAAGCGGCAGCATCATCGCAGAAGCGTGATGGGAGCTGCACGTTAGGACCGCCGATGCGGGTGCTTGGATGCACCTGCCCAATCGCAGATGCGACCATGGCCATCGCAGAAGCAGCCTAGCTCGCAAATGCGTGCATTTTTTCGCAAAAGTGGTGGTCGCAGATGTGATGAATTGTCCGCAAATGCGAAAATAGTGGCAGAAGCTATAAATCAAGGTTTTGGTTCTTTCTTCATATTTTGATATGTGGGACTCGTATTGAGGTGATTTTTGGAGCAATTTGCATCACAAGGATTGGGGTAAGTGTTCTATACTCGTTTTTTGCTATATTTCACGAATCTATCTTCGTTTTTGGTAATTCGATTGTGAATTTTAAAGAGGAAATTGGGGGTTTTGGCCTAAAGTTTCATAATGTGAATTTTTTAGTTTTGAACGTCGAATTGGAGGATTTGAGTGAAACTAGTATGGTTGGACTCATAATTGAATGGGTTGTTGGATTTAATAAATTTTGTCGGGTTCCAAGGTGCGGGCCCGGGTTGGGCGTTTGGCCGATTTTGGGCGTTTGATTCAAGATTTGATCTTTTTCGATCGGGATTGGTTCCTTTAGCATTGTTTGATGTACTTGAGTCGTTTTGGGTTAGTTTCGAGCCGTTCAGAGGTCGGAACGCGCGTGATGGCATCTTTGGAGCATTGCTTGGCTTGCTCGGCATTGGTATTGGCTTGTTCGAGGTAAGTAACTCTTCTAAAGTTAGAGCTGAGGGTATGAACCCCATAATACGTGTTATGTGATCGGTATTGAGGTGACGCACATGCTAGGTGACAGGCGTGTGGGCGTGCACCATGTGAATTGGGACTCTGCTGTTTCTATGGCACTGTATAGTGGTCCTACTTTGTTGATGTCCGTGTTTTCACCATATGATAAAGTAATTGAGAAGTCAATCATGTTAGATATCATGTTTATGCTTTATGACGATACTGCTAGGACCCATAGTTGTCGTTTCTTGCTATCATTTCACTGATTTCATTGATATTTCATACTCAGTCATATTCATGCATTTATATTATATCTCAGTCTCAGTTGTTATTTATTGATACATCATATCATTGTTATCTGGCTAGTTTCATGACATTGTGAGCCCGTAAGTGAGACCGGAGAGATTGATGACTGAGTGAGGTTGGGGGCCTGTTTGTGAGGATATTGATACTATAGCACGTGAGTTGTGAGTGCAATACGTGAGTTGTGCGTGCAGCACGTGAGTTATCCGTGCGGATCCAGATATTGATCTTATGGCACGTGAGTTGTCCATGCAGCATATGTGTTGTCCGTGTGGATTATAGCGCCTGAGCGATAGGAGCCCCTCCGAAGTCTGCACACCCCCAGTGAGAGCAGTCAACTATATATATGTGGATCGGGTTGCACGCCGCAACGGGCCTTATGGTCATATGTGGATCGGGCTACATGCCGCAACAGGTATTGTACAATGCTGAGTGATTGAGTGTGCTGAGCATTGAGCATAGTGAGAGAGACTACGAGACAGTGAGATTGAGTACTCTGAGAGTGTGAGTACATGAGCACATCATTGATATGCATTGCATTTGACATGCGTACTTGAGATACATGCATAAAGATGCATTCTTTCTACTACCCGATTTTGGTGACATTTATGATTTTACCTGTATCATGACATGTAGGCATAGAGACGTACTCTCCTCATTCTATCTGAAAATAAAACATCTTACTTATCATTAAAAGGAGTTTTGGGAAAAATCACAGTTTTCAAACTTACTCGTATTTTGGCATTTTCGGTAAAAGATTTGGGTTTTCACTGAGATACTTCAAAAGAAATGCATATTTCTTTTCTGGAACAGTGACCGAGCTGAGTGTTTTATTTTTGAGATACCTCTTTTATTACTTGTACTATGTTGTTATGAACTGTTGTGGAATATTGGTGTTGGACCTGACCTTTGTGTTAGCTCATTACTACTTTCAACCTAAGGTTATGTTTGTTGCTTAATGAGTACATGGGGTCGGTTGTACTCATACTACACTTCTGCACCTTGCATGCAGATATTGACTGTTGACATTGCTGTGATCGATGGGAGCCGGAATTGAAGATGTACCTATGTTCCGGTTGTAGCTGCCTCTTGTTCATGGTAGTCTTAGATCTATGAAACTCTGTTTATGTACTTTTCAAAGAGATGATGTATTTACTTCATTTCAGCTTTGTAAACTCTATTCTTAGAAACTCATGATTTATACTACCAGTACTTGGAAAATGTATAAGATTCATATAATTTCTTTACTTGACTGTCTTATTAAATATCATTGGAATTAGACAGTTGTTAATTGGCTTGCCTAGCTGGTTGGGTTAGGTGTCATCACGACTAGTTGGATTTTGGGTCGTGACATTCCCCTGGGCTGGATTGGCCTTATACAATACTGGGCGACTGACTGTCAGTTGATGTGTACATACATATAAGGGATGGTTCTTCCCTGGGTTGGATTGGCCATATACAGTACTGATTAATTGAGTATTTTTAGATTGTGAGTACACGAAGTTTTCACTAAGGTGCATCACATACGGTATGTACATTGGCATGTGGATACAGAGATGTAATATTCATCATATTGTTCAGAATTGATCTATTTTTACCTGTGCTGAGTTTACCTGTTGAACTTGAAAATATGCCTACATTTCTGTACCGTTATTTCTATACTGGATTGTACCTGCTAAGCTAGTCACTACTTTTAGCCCAGAGGTTAGTCTTGTTACTTTATTGAGTTGGTTGTACTCAGACTACACTCTGCACCTCATGTGTAGATCCAGGTGCTCCCGGATACGGCGGTTGCTAGACTTGGTGATTTATCTGTTGGAGACTATCAAGGTAGCTGCTTGGCTTCCGTAGACCTTGTCTCTCTTCCCTTCAGTTATTATGATGTTCTTTATTTTTCAGATAGTATTCTTATCAGTCAGACTTTATTATTATTAAGATGCTCATGTGCTCAGTGACACCGGGTTTTGGAAGTGTATTTTACATCAGTATGTTGGATTTTTCTATTAAATTTATATATTATATTTTCAAACTTAAAATAAATTGTGGCTTATTGAGGTTTTTAGCTTGCCTAGTATTGAGATAGGTGTCATCACGACATGCGGATTTTGGGTCATGATAGTGGCGACATTTTTGACCCACAGGGTCGCGTTGCTATTAAATTATTTGTTTGAATTGTAATTCTCTTTACTCAGTCACATCCATCATTTGCATATCATATCTTAGTCTCTTTTGTCATTCATTGATACATCATACCATCATGTCGGGTTGATTTTCATGTTATTGAGAGACTGAGAGACTGGAGAATTTGAGTGATATTATATGGATCGGGTTGCACGTTGCAGCATGTTTTATTTATTTATGCTTGGATCTGGCTATTATAGCGCTTGGGCTGAAGGAGCCTCTCCGGAGTCTGCACCCCCCACAGTGAGCGCAGTTCATTTACATTAAGGGATAGATCTTTCCTGTACATGGATGTTGTCCGAATCAATTATATCTGGGGATGGTTCTTCCCTAGGTTTGGATTGGCCTTATCCGCAAGATTGTTTGTCCACACGGTGTGCCAGTGTCCATCATTTTAGATTGGAGTATGCAGTTTACATCACAGTTTTAGAGGACAATACAGTGAGAATTAGGTACACAGGTTTAGCTGGGTACAACATTTCACCCTCAGACAGACGGACATTCCGAGTGCACTATTCAGATATTGGAAGATATTCTACGCGCTTGTATTATAGATTTTAGAGGTTCCATGGATAAGTTTCTGCCACTAGCAGAGTTTGCCTATAATAATAGCTACCAATCGAACATTCAGATGGCTCCATATGAGGCTTTATATGGGAGATGGTGTCGGTCTACGGTGGGTTGGTTTGAGCCGGATAAGACTAGGCTATTGGGTACTGATTTGGTTCAGGATGGTTTGGAGAAGGTTAAATTGATTCAGGAGCGGCTTTGCACGGCACAGTCTAGACAGAAGAGTTATGCCGATCGGAAGGTTCGTGATGTTGCTTACATGGTGGGGGAGAAGGTTCTACTCAAGATTTCGCCTATGAAGGGTGTGTTGAGGTTCGGGAATAAAGGCAAGTTGAGCCCTCGGCATATTGGGTCGTTTGAGGTGCTTAAGAAGATTGGAGAGGTGGCTTATGAACTTGTATTGCCGCCTAGTCTATCGAGTGTTCATACAGTATTTCATGTATCCATGCTTCGGAAGTATGTCGGGGATTCGTCTCATGTTTTGGATTTCAGCACAGTGCAGTTGGATGGTAATTTGACTTATGATGTGGAGCCGGTGGCCATTTTAGACCGGCAGGTTCGAAAGTTGAGATCAAAGAACATTTTTGGTGAAAGTGCAGTGTAAAGGTCAGTCAGTCAGAGAAGCTACTTGGGAGACTGAGCGGGAGATGCAGAGAAAATATCCACACTTATTTGAGACTCTAGGTATAGTTCTAAACCCGTTCGAGGACGAACGTTTGTTTAAGAGGGGGAGAATGTAACGACCCGGCCGGTCGTTTCGAGTATTACAACCTCGCCTCCCCATTTACAGCTCAAATTGTGCTTTACGATTGTTATTTGACTTGCCGGGGTAATTAGTTCTGGTCCGATGAAGTTTTGGAATGATTTGGAACACTTAGTTCCAAGGTTTAGCACCTACGTTGAAAAGGTTGACCGGATATTGACTTATGAGTAACGACCCCGGAAAATATTTGCTAAGGAAATTAAGGTTTCGTGGTGCCGAACTAGGCTCAGACTGTTTGGGTTGAACAATGCGCTAGCGAGTAAAAAAAATGATTTTTGAGTGCAATTTCGGATTTTATTGGAAAATTAGCATTTTCATATGGAATTAATTCCTATAATTTGTTTTGACTGAATCAAATTATTTGTGGCTAGATTCGAGGTATTTGGAGGTCGATTCGTGAGACAAAGGCATTGCTGAATAAAGAATTAGACGGTTTGAGGTAAATAATAGTTCTAAATTTGGTCCTGAGGGTATGAAACCCCGGATTATGTGTCATGCGATCGGTTTTGAGGTGAAGCACATGCTAGGTTATGGGCGTGTGGGCGTGCGCTGTAGGGATTGTGACTTGATCAAATTCCATGGAACTGTGCAGTTGAATAATCTGCTGTGATCTGTACATTCTCCATATAGTAGAGATATTGAACCACAAATCATGTTTAGATTATGTGTTGACACTGTAGGGACACACAAAGGTCGTGTACATAATGAACTATCTACTTAATTGTTGTTTTGTACTCACTCACAGTTTACTTATTTATTTTATCTCAGTCTCTATTGTTCATTATTAATGCATCATATCATTGTTGTTGGGCTAATTTTATGATTATTGAGAGCCCGAGAGAATTGAGAGATTTATGACTGAGTGAGGCCGGGGGCCTGATTGTGAGATATTATACTATAGCACGTGAGTTGTCCGTGCATATCCATATATTATACTATAGCATATGAGTTGTACGTGCAACACGTGAGTTGTCTGTGTGGATCCATATATTATACTATAGCATGTGAGTTATCCGTGCAGCACGTGAGTTATCCGTGCGGGTCCAGATATTATACTATAGCACGTGAGTTGTCAGTGCAACACATGAGTTGTCCGTGCGGATCCAGATATTGATACTATAGCACGTGAGTTGTCTGTGCAACACGTGAGTTGTTCGTGTGGATTATAGCGCTTGGGATATAGGAGCCCCTCCGGAATCTGTACACACCCCCAGTGAGCACAGGTACCTACTGAGTGCGAGCGCTAAGTGCTGAGTGAATGGAATGGCTAAGTGACTGTGGTCCTGAGAGGATACATTTGATTTCATTCTTATTGTACTATAGTTATCGTATATCACTATGTTGGAAATTTCTGAAAGATATTATCTTATGTTTCAGTTGAACTTGAAAACATGCCTACCTTATTATGTTAGAAATTACTCTTTTGGCCTTAAATGTTGAACTTGAAAGAATGCCTGCCTTTTTATGTTGGAAATTACTGTAAATGGACTCAACGGTGAAGCTCGTCACTACTTTCAGTTCTTTATTTAGTATTGTTACTTGCTGAATTGGTTGTACTTATACTACACCCTGAACCTCGTGTGCATATCCAGGTGCTTCCAGATACGGTGATTGCTAGTTCTCGGAGTTTTATTTGTTGGAGGTTATCGAGGTAGCTTCTTGACGTCCGTAGACCCTGACTCTCTTCCCTTTCAGTTTTGTACTATTCTAAATTTTTAGACAGTGCTTTTAGCAGTCATTCTTTGCTATCATTTAGATACTTTTGTACTCAATAACACCAGGTTTTGGGAGTTATTTATATTCAATATTTATGGAAATTTTCTCTGAAACATAATTATTATGTTTTCAGTATTTATAAGAGAGATGTGTGTTATTGATGTTGATGGCTTGCCTAGTATTGAGATAGGCGCCATCACGACAAGTGTGATTTTTGGGTCGTGACAAATAGCGCTTGGGCTGAAGGAGCCCTCCGGAGTCTGCACACTCCACAGTGAGCACAGTTCATTTATATTGAGAGATGGATCTTCCCTCGACATGGATCTTGTCCGAATCATTTATATTTGGGGATGGATCTTCCCCAGGTCTGGATTGGCCTTATACAATACTGATTGACTGACTTTTAGTTGATGTGTATATATATGGGATAGATCTTTCCTAGGCTGGATTGGCCATATACAGTACTGAGTGATTGAGTATTTTGAGATTGTGAGCACATGAGGTTTCCACTAAGGTTCATCACATACAGCATCTACATTGGCATGTAGATATAGAGATGTCATATTTCTTATATCATTCATAATTTATCTATTTTAATTGTACTGAGTTTAACTGTTGAGCTTGAAAGCAAGCCTACATTTCTGTACTGCTATTTCTATATTAGGATGTACCTGTGGAGCTCGTCACTACTTTTAGCCCAAAAGGTTAGTCTTGTTACTTATTGAGTACATGGGGTCGGTTGTACTCATACTACACTCTGCACTTCGTGTGCAGATACAGGTACTTCCAGACACGATGGTTGCTAGTTTTTGGGAGATTATATGTGGGATTTTCTATTAAATATAAATATTATTTTTTCAAACTTAAAAGAAATTGTGGTCTATTAAGGTTGCCGGCTTGCCTAATACTGAGATAGGCGCCATCACGACATGCGGATGTTGGGTCGTGACAATTTTGATTCTTAATATTATACTAACATTTTTACTTTGTGTTCTAATGCTCTTTTCATGGTATATATTTATGTATCCTAAGATATATTTTTAACTTGAATAAGAATTTTACTCATATGATGAATTTAAAAAATAATTGAATTGAATTCTCTTGCTAAATAATTAATTAAAGATTTAATTATTTAGTTTTAACATAAAAATTAATTTATTCTATGTTGATTCAGATCTTAATATTAGTTCATCTCTTGTTTTGAATATTTAATCTTAATTATAATTTTATCCACTATAAAATTTATTTTCAAAGAATTAAAGATTAACGTGACATTTCACTTTTAGATCTTTATGTTTGTAGAATCATTAGTGGTATTGACTCTTACCAACCATTCTTTTCCCTTTCTCACACATTTATATTCTTAAATATTTTCTTAGTTGTTTAATAATTGGGTATTTTTTAATATTACACGAAAAATTGATAAAAAAATATTATTTGAGTAGGAAAATAGTTCAAATATAATATAAATTTATATTAGCGTGGGGGTAATTTTTCTCAATTTCAACTCTTTGTGTAGTCCATTTAATATTACTTTTATTTTTTTTGGTATTGGACATTAGGGAGTGGTAATGTATTGCCAATATGGAGAATTCTTATGAAATTGATTTTATTAAAACTTCCTACATATTTTTAATAAGAATTTAATAGACAAAATTTTATTAATTTTAAATCTTAAATATTAAAAAGTAGCAAAGAAGGTATTGTAGTCCAAAAAATAGGTTATTGCAGCTATGTCCTTTCCTATGAGTTCTTCCACTTAATATTTTAGGGCTATTTTGGTATATTAATATTGTATTTATTCTTTTATAATAAAATAGGCTCTCTTTTTTCTAAATAGATTTGGATAATATAATACATTTTCAAATTAAATTAGTAATAGGATATTATAATACGTTTTCGAATTAAATTAGTAATAGGAATTTTTAAGAAGTATATCCTAAGAGTAATTTATTTGTTCAATTTTATATGAATTAGACCACTCGAAAGTAATTATACTAATAGGATTCCTAACGTGTAGTATTATGTGCTAAAATTAATAGGATTATAGGGCTAATATCTACAATTCCGGTTATGTCCTTTTATTATGACTTATTATGCTTAATATTATAAGGTTATTTTTGTAAATCGGCATTGTATTCATGCTTTTATAATAATATAGAAGATATAAATATAGATATAGATATATTAAAGATACACTTTTGCTGTTTGAATTTGAAGATAAGTGGGAACTGGGTTCAATTATTCATCTCTCTTTGACATGGCTCGGCTATGTTTTTTTAGGATGAGTGTAATGACCAGACCGGTCGTTTTAGGAATATAAGTCTCGTTCGGCGGCATAAGGTTTTGAGAGGCTTCGTTTTATATGTATTGACTTGCGTACATGGTCAAGTTCAGGTACCGGATGATTCGGAGTCAAATCAGAAGAAGGATTCTAGTTTTGGAAGCTTAAGCAGTAAGAGTTGACCGGAATTTGACTTTTGTGTAAACGGCTCCGGAATGGGTTTTGGATGGTTTCAACAGTTTCATATGGCTAGTTTGGACTTAGGCGTGCGTTCAAATTTGGATTTGGACGTCCGTTGGGTGATTTGAAGCATTTCAGCGAAAGATGGAAAAAATGAAGCTTGGAAGGTGGAGAAGTTCGACCAATAGTTGACTTTGGTGATATCGGGGTCGGAATATGATTCTGAGAGTTGGAACAACTTCGTTATGTTATTTGGGACTTGCTTGCAAAATTTGACGTCATTCCGGATAGATTTGATAGGTTTCGGCATGAGTTTTAGAAGTTGGAAGATTTGAAGATTCATAAGTTCGATTCATGGTGCGATTCGTAGTTTCGACGTTGTTTGATGAGATTTGAGACCTCGAGTGAGTCTGTGTTAAGTTACGGAACTTGTTGGTATATTTAGACGGGGTCTCGGGGGCCCCGGGTGTGTTTCAGATGGGAAATGGGCCAGTTTCTTCTATTTTTGAACTGCTGAATATGTCATCTGGTTTTCGCTTTCGCATTCGCGTCTGTTCCTCCGCGTTCGCGAAGAGTGATTTCGAAGGAAGGAATATTTGTTCTTGGCATTCGCATGCCTCCTTTCTCGATCACGAAAGCTAGCCCTTCCCTTCTTCGCGTTCGCGTTCATCATCTTGCGCTCGCGTAGTTATGCCATTCCGCTCTTCGCGTTCGCGCACTACACGCGTTCGCAAAGAGCAGTCGTTGGGCCATCAGACTTTTTTTTCTCCGCGTTCGCGAGCGAGTTGTCCCATTCGCGAAGGACAAACTGGACAACACTCATTTTTCTTCTTCTCGAACGCGATCCCTCTTCTGTGTTCGCGATGCATAATCACCTGGGCAGCAGAATATATTTTCCAAATCGAGGGTTAGGCCATTTTTATCATATCTTGACTTGTGGAGCTCGGTTTTGAGCGATTCTTTGTGGGTTTTTCAAGCAAATCGATTGGGCAAGTGTTCTTCACCTAGAATTTATTATATTCTTTAATTTTATCTTTATTTTATCATTTAATTTGTGTTTTGAGTTGAGGAAAATAGAGGTTTTTGAAGAAAAGTTTCAAAATAAAAAATCATAATTTGAGGGACGAATTGGTATCGAAAATTGATAATTTTAGTATGGTTGAACTCATATCGGAATGGGTGTTCAGGTTTAGTGAAATTTGTTGGGTTTCGAGGTGCGGGCTCGGTGGTCGACTTTTGGGTCGATTTTTAGATTTTGATAAACATTGAGGCTTTATGATTCAGAATAGTTTCTTATGAGTTTTATTTGTGCTCTGAAGCTATTTTGATTAGATTTGAGCTTTCTGCAGGCCATTTCACCGAGAAGTTCATTTTTGAGTATCGGTCTGTCTTCTTTGAGGTAAGTATCTTGCCTAACTTCGTGTGGGGGAAATACCCCTAAGGATTTGAGTCTCTATACTAATTGTAGTCCGTGTACGCGAGGTGACGAGTACGTGCACAGACTTATTTGTGGAAAGTTGGCCTTTTTGGGTTCTTAGGTTCTTGTATTTACTGAATATGCAGTTGTTTTGTTATGAATACGTTTCTTAATTACTGGTTTCACCTATACCTGCTTTAATTAGAGTTAATTATTTCATGATCCAGTCTTGTTGCTTATTTGATTCATCTGTGCCTTAATTAAAATTTCTATCTCTTCTATTGCCATGTTATCTTTTCCCTAACTGCTTATCTTTATTTGAAGTTATAATTATCTCTTCTATAATTGTTCATCCTTAATTGAGAATATAATTATCTTTCTGGTGCTTATCCTTAACGGTAATTATCTTTTGGTTGAGTTGTCCTTATTTGGAATTATTCGACTTGTGTTAGCTCCCTCGTTGTCGAACTGTATATTGTGGACCATTGTTACATAGTATTTCCTATCTTGTTGGATGTTCTCATTATGACTAGCATTCCCGATTGTGGCTACTCCTTATGAATTAGTTCCTCTGTTTCTTTAAGTTCTGGAATCTCTGAGTTGACTTATTTGTCATACCCTTGTATTATTGTCATTGTTGTTGTTGTACTTGTTGTAGTGAGGCACGAGGTTTCTCCCTTGTATTTATTGTTATTGTAATGCATGAGGTTTCTACCATGCGGTTATTTTTATTGTGATGCATGAGGTTTCTGCCGTGCGGGTGTTATTGGGTTGCGCGAGGTTTCTGCCGTGCTATTGTTACCATTGATATTTGCACATGTGGCGTGACAAGGAGGAATATATATATATATAAGGGTTATGCATGTGGTGAAACGGGGTGAGAACATTATTATGCACGTGTAGCGAGACAAGGGGGCATTTACTTTACTATTGCACACATGGCGAGACAAGGTGGGCTATGTCAGGGATTGATTTGTGATGACTTATGATGGCCTGGGGGCATTCTTGTTACTGATATTTGTGTAGTGATACACTTACCTATGTGAGTTTTATCTTGTGGAAAGTTGTGAGCAAACATTCTACGTGTTGTCCATTTCTTTTTCTATACTTACTAGCTGACATGAACCATCTTAGGACACTTGTACAAGCATACACGTAGTTGAGCACTCTTATTGGTTAAGAGGTTTTCTTGATATTGCTGAGTATAGATGCATACCCTTGTTTACTTGCCTTCTATGTGAGAACGACTCTATTTGGCACGTAAGTCGTTAGTGCGGTTATGAAGTGTAATGAGGAAACAGGATACCTAGTGTTAGGGTTCAAGTATTAGGACCCGTGAGTTGTGAATAGTATGAGGTTTGGTACCTCGTGGAGTTTATTGACTAAAATCTGGTGTGAAAGTAGTTGTTTTCATCTAGTTGATACCTGCCCTTCTTTTAATTGTGTTCATCAGATTTAGGATGTGTTTCCGTTCGTTCTTCTATGTTATTATTATGGTGTTCCGCTGATAGTTGTTGTATCCCTTTCTTACTGAATTTTACCGTATTAATTTCCAATTCGCGTAGTCTTTACGTAGATATCATACTCTGTTGCTTCTAGAGTCACCTTCTAATTTGTATCCACACTGTTTACTTTATTTCAAACAGTTGTATTTAAAAAATTATAACAAACTCTATAGAGTTTATGACTTCTACTACCGATTTTGGGAATTATATATTTTATAGGGATTTCTATTTCAAAAATTGTTAGATGTTACTTAATTATTGTTATTATTTAGTAAATGTTAGCCTTACCTAGTCCCTAAGATTAGGTGCCATCACGGTACCCAACGGAGGAAAATTGGGTGGTGACAATGAACTTGTGGAGGGGATACTTAAAAGTAGTTTATATACCCTCCTTCCTCTAATCTCGTGACTTGACACGGTTGTGAAACAGTAAAGTCGATTTTTAAAATATCATAAATTTCCAAAAAAGGTTATCTTGACGACATATCTAGATATTTCTAAAATTATTGAAAGATAAGGTTAATTATATATTTTCATGTGGGTAGGATTCCTAAAGGTAATCACCTAGGATTCCTAACGTGTAGTATATGTGCTAGAATTAATAGGATTATAAGGCTAATATCTACGATTCCGATTATGTCCTTTTATTATGAGTTATTATGCTTAATATTATAAGGTTATTTTTGTAAACAGACATTGTATTCATGCTTTTATAATAATATAGAATATATAAATATAGATATAGATAGATAGATTTTCTTTAGGATGAGCTTGTGGAGGGGATGCTTAAAAGTAGTTTATATACCCTCCTTCCTCTAAACTCGTGACTTGACACTATTGTGAAAAACTAAAGTCGATTTTTAAAAATATCATAAATTTCCAGAAAAAAGGTTATCTTGAAGACATCTAGATATTTCTAAAGTTTTATTGAAAGATAAGGTTAATTATATTTTTTCATGTGTGTACGATTACTAAAGGTAATCACGTAGGATTCCTAACATGTAGTATTATGTGCTAAAATTAATAGGATTATAAGGCTAATATTTACAATTTCAGTTATATCCTTTTATTATGAGTTATTATGCTTAATATTATAAGATTATTTTTATTAACCAACATTGTATTCATACGTTTATAATAATATAGAAGATATAGATATATATAGATATAGATATATTAAAGATACACTTTTGCGTTTGACTTTGAAGATAAGTGGGAAGCGGGTTCAGTTATTCATCTCTCTTTGACATGGCTCGACTATCTTTTCTTTAGGATATGCTTGTGTAGGGGATACTTAAAAGTAGTTTATATACCCTCGTTCCACTAAACTCGTGACTTGACACGATTGTGAAAAAGTAAAGTCGATATTTTAAAATATCATAAATTTTCAAAAAAAAATTATCTTGAAGACATATCTAGATATTTCTAAAGTTTTATTGAAAGATAAGGTTAATTATATTTTTTCATGTGTGTAGAACAACATCTAGAACGATCATATATCATTAATCATAAAGAAGAGCAGATAATTAATCTGAATGAAATTGAAATGTGGAAGATAGCTTATATCATGATTTGGCTACTAGAACAAAAGTTACATAGAAAACATGGAACATATACACAGTTACATAGTATTTCCTTCGTTTTAAATTAGACGAGGTATTTTTCTTTTTATTCTATTCCAAATTAAATGACACATTTCTAAATTTGAAAATAAGTCAACTTTAAACTCTTCATTTTACCCATTTTACCTTAATGAGAAACTTTTATAACCACACAAATGTCATGACCCCACAAAGCTTTTACCCCTTAAGCTTTTAAGACCACAAGCTTTAACAGTTTTCTTCTTTTTCTTAAACTCCGTACCGAGTCAAACTACCTCATCTAAATTGAAACAGTGGGAGTAGTATATATATATATATATATATATATATATATATATATATATATATATATATAAAAAATCAGAAGACCCTTTCTTCTAAATATTACAAGGATCTTTGGTTCTCAAACAAAACAAAACACGACAACACAAAAGCAGCTAGCAACAACAAAACAAGATACAGATCATGAGGAAAAACAATTAGAAGCTTAAGAAAAACAATTAGAAGCCTATGAGATCCTAAAACCCCATTTGGAAGCATATTGGACGAACTCACTAATCTCACCATCGTTAATATATCCATCACCATTTCTATCTGCAAAACGAAGGGCTTTTCCAGCTTTCCAACGGCAAAAATGCAAACCCATCTCTTTAAAAGCTAACCTGAGTTCTTGCTTGCTAAGTTTACCATCTCTATTCTTATCATATTTCTTGAGCATACCTTTCACTTGCTCTTCAGTTAGTGGGTGACTCACACCTCTAACCGGAATGATGTACCAAGGCATTTTTTCTTTCTTCTTTGGTATACTTCTTCTTTGTCTCCTTTGGAATATAAGGAAAGTGGTGGATAAATTTCCAAGAAGGGACGCTTCATATATATAAAAGGCCAGCTTATATTCCGTGATAAGTCGTTTTCTGTGGGAATGTTTTTACTTGGATAAAGATTAAGAATTTATTCTTTCTTTAGCCGTTTCCTTCTTCCTTTAACTAATTATTAGGATGAATGTGTATTAACGCAAACTATGTTAGGGTAAAAAGTAACTAAATAATCTTAATTAAATATCTAATAATTCTCTTTTGCTTAGATGCTTTTAAACTTTTGAAGATCTTTCAGTAAGATTTAGTATAAGTTAATAAAACGTAATCTTCAATCTCATAAGTACGTTTGGGTATATTTCTCCTGGTACTCTTTCGTAGTTGAAATTGAGATTCGTCAGAAGGATTTTGGGATGAGAACTCACACTCCCACTCGGATCAAGAACAAGATCTTGATCGATTTGATTATCAACTATGTCAAAAGACACTTGCTGACTAACTAAGTTCTTCAACATTGCATAAAGAGGCTCTCCATTCTTTACCTCGCCCTTATTTGGAAAATCATTTTCCAAAAACTTGACATCTCATGATTAAAGCCGAGTAACACTTCCCTCCTCTAATTCACCAATGAACACATACCCTTTGGAGTGTTTTGAATATATTATTAAGATACATTTCTTGCCTTTTGGACTTAATTTACCAAACTTACTAAAAAAATCTTTTACATATGCAGCACAACTCCAAAGTCGTGAATCATTTATGTTTGATTTATTACCAGATCATAGCTCATACGGAGCGGAATAAACCAATTTAGAAGGCACTTTGCTCAATATGTAGACTGCAGTTAATAACGCATCTCCCCAAAAGAAGATAGGTAAATTTTCCTGTGATGCCATGGACATTATCATGTCTAATAGTGTTCTATTCCTCCTTTCTACTACACCATTCTGTTGAAGTGTGTAAGGAATAGTTAATTATCTTGTGATGCCCTTTTCATTACAGAATTCTTCAAATTATCATTATAGATATTAATGCCCTCTATCAGTTCTTAAGATCTTAATCCTTTTGTCTAATTGCTTCTTACCTTCATTCAAATATTTCTTAAAGCATTCTAGTGCTTCAGATTTATGAGAAATCAAATAGACAAAACCAAAGAGCGTGAAATCGTCAATAAACGTAATGAAATATAAAACACTAGACGTAGCCCTTACATTCATTGGACCACATATATTATAATGGATTAATTATAATGGAAAATCAGCTTTCTTAGCCTTTCCAAATGGTTTACATATAATCTTTCCTGCAAGATAATTTTTACAAGTTGGCATTTCAATTTTCGAGAAAGAACCTAAATGTCCTTCCTTAGCCAATCTATTAATTCGATCTTGCCCTAGGTGACCTAATCTTGCATGACATGTAGTAACATCAACACCATTATGTCACAACCCAAACATCCCTCCGAGACATGTCGTGAATGCACTTAGTCTCTACGACTAGGTAAGCCTAACAGATTGTGGAAACATCAATAATGGAAGCCAAACAAAACAGCTTTAAGTCTAACAAAAGCCGATCCGAAACCCGATCCGAAACATCGTGAATCACAAACTACAGAAGGAAACCTAGTATCTCTATACATCAGAGTCTAACAAAAGAAATACAGAAGATAATGGACATGGGAAAGAGTAGAAAGGGACTACGATGTCTGCAGACGCGGAAGATATATCTTTAAGTCTCCAAAGCTGTCTCGACTCAGTGATAATGCGGCTAGTAAGAAGTACCTGGATCTGCACACGAAAACATATGCAGAAGAGTAGCATGAGTACACCACAACGGTACCCAATAAGTGCCAAGCCTAATCTCGGTAGAGTAGTGATGAGGTCAGGTCAGGCCCACTGGTATATAATAAATAAAGTAGGAGAATATAACAGTATAATAAGAGACTGAAATTTAACAAAAGGAAAATACAGCGAAATAACAGTACAACACACAGGGAAAAACAACAGGGGATCTCTAGAGATACCGTCTCGTAGTCCCAAAATAAATATGCAGCGAGAACTCCCGAGGTACCTCCTCGTAGTCTCAAAAGTAAATATACCGGGAGAACTCCCGAGATACCGCCTCGTAGTCTCAAAAGTAAATGTGCAGGGAGAACTCTCGAGGAACTGCCTCTTAGTTTCAAAAGTAAATGTGTAGGGAGAACTCCCGAGAAACCGCCTCGTAGTCTCAAAAGTAAATATACAGGGAGAACTCCCGAGGAACCGCCTCGTAGTCTCAAAAGTAAATGTGCAGGGAGAACTCCTGAGGAACCTCCTCGTAGTCACAAAAGTAAATATACAGGGAGGGAGAGCTCCCGAAGAACCGCCTCGTAGTCTCAAAAGTAAACACACAGCTCAAACCGACAAATACAATACTTAACAGCAAGATTTTTATAGTTATACTGATAAAGGACAAGGAAAAGCAGGAAAATCAACTAGGCATGCTTCATAGAGTTCAAATAAGCAGTTAAAGCACGTAGACATGCGATATTAGACTAAACAGGATAACTACGCACATTGGAATATCTCATTTAGGAATGAAAACAGACTAATACTTATTTAAACGGTATAACTCAAATTAAAGGAAAACCAGATAGCTACTCAGTAAAATAAAATGGGTTTTTCAACAAATAGCCTGTGTACGTACTCGTCACCTCACGTACACGGCGCTCACATATCACAACAGTACCAAATCCTAAGGGAATTTCCCCCACACAATGTTAGGTAAGCCACTTACCTCGAACCAAGCTCAATCAATCGGTAACAATGCCTTTTCCACGAATATCCGACTCCGAATGGCCCAATCTAGCCAAAACCAATTACATATCATAAATACAACAATAATAGACTAATCTAATTAATGAAATCAAGACTTTAACAAAAATTCCAAAATCTGTCCTAAAAAGTCAACCCGGGACCACGTCTCTGAATCAGGCAAAAATCACAAAATCCGAAAGCTCATTCACTCACGAGTCCAACCATACCAAATTTATCAAAATACGACCTCAAGAAAACCAAATTCTTCAAATCCCTAGCCTCAAACTCCCAAATTCCACCTTAAATACACACAAACTAGGTGGAAACATAAATGGGGAAGCAAGATTATTGATAAAAAATAAGTACAAGGGACTTACCTCACGAAATCCCTCAAAAATGTTCTCAAGAAATTGCCAAACCCGATCTCAAAATGATGAAAATCGCCAAAATCTCGAAATCTCGCTTAAGTAGGTTCTGCCCAGGCATTTCCGCACCTACATAGACTGGGCTCGCACCTGTGCGTTCGCTTGTGCGGAAAAATGAGCGTTTCTGCGCAAACCACTTACTCCCCTCTGCATCCGCACCTGCGATGACGGGGCTGCACCTGCGAGTGCGCGCCTGTGGAATCTTGTTCGCTTCTGTGGTCCCTCTTCACACATGTGGTTCCTCTAGCGCATCCGTGGACATCGCAGATGCGGCCTCCCCACACCAGAAACCAGAAGCTTCAGCCATTTGCCCAAGTCCAAATTCAATTAGTTAAGCATCTGAAACACACCCGAAGCCCCCCGGGACCTCAACCAAATATACCAACAAGTCCTAAAACATCATACGAACTTAGTCAAACCCTTAAAACACGTCAAACAACAACAACAAAATGAATCACCCTCTAATAAAAAATTAATGAGCTTGAAACTTCAAATTTCTACAACCGATGCCGAAACCTATCAAACCATGTCCAATTGACCTTAAATTTTCACACAAGTTGTATTCAACATTACGGACCTACTCCAACTTCCGGAAACGGAATCCGACCCCGATATCAAAAAGTCCACAACCGGTCAAAATCTCCAAAATATTTGACTTTCGCCAATTCAGGCCTAAATTAGCTACATACCTCAAATTTACAGTCTGGACATGCTCCTAAGTCCAAAATCACCTAACGGAGCTAATAGAACTGACGGAACTCCATTCTGGAGTCGTCTTCATATAGTTTCGACTATGGTCAAAATCCTAAGACTTAAGCTTGCGTTTTAGGGATTACGTATCCCAAGACACTCCGAAACCAAAAACAAAACCTCCCATCAAGTCACATAAGCTGAAACAAATATGGGGAAAGCAAAAAATAAGGGATCAGGGCTATTACTCTCAAAACGACAGGCCAGGTCGTTACATCCTCCCCCTCTTAAAACAACCGTTCGTCCTCGAACTAGCATAAAGACATACCTGAAGTGGTGAAAAGATAAGGATAACGGCTGCGCATATCCCGCTCGGTCTCCCAAGTTGCCTCCTTGACAGGCTGACCCTTCCACTGAACCTTCACAGAAGCAATGTTCTTTGACCTCAGCTTTCAAAGTTGCCTGTCCAAAATAGTCTCTGGCTCCTCAAGCACGGAGCATATCCTCCAGTATTTGGATAGTGCGCTCGGACTGCCTGTCCGTTTGAGGGTGAAATGTTGTGATCAACTCAACCCCAGTACCCAACTCCTGCTGTACTGCCCTCCAGAATCATGATGTAAACTGCGTACCCCGGTCAAAGATGATAGATACTGGTACGCCATGAAGCCTGACAATCTCGCAGATATAAATTCGAGCCAACTGCTCTGAAGAATAGATAGTCATCACAGGAATAAAATAAGCTAACTTGATCAGCCTGTCCACAATCACCCAAACTATATCAAACTTTTGCTGAGTCTGTGGGAGTCCAACAATGAAATCGATAGTGATCTGCTCCCATTTCCACTTCGGAATCACTAACTTCTAAAGCAACCCACCTGACCGATGATGCTCAAACTTCACATGCTGGCAATTTAGACAGCGAGCCACAAACTCCACTATGTCTTTATTCATCCTTCTCCACCAGTAATACTGCCTCAAGTCCTGATACATCTTTGCGGCACATGGATGAATGGAGCACCGTGAACTGTGAGCCTCCTGAAGAATCAACTCTCGCATACTATCTACATTGGGCACACATAACCTGCCATGCATCCTCAATGCACCACCATCCCTAATAGTAGCCTCCTTAGCATCACCGTGCTGGACCGTTACCTTAAGGACAAGCAGATGGGGGTCATCATACTGACGCTCCCTCATATGATTATAAAGAGTAGACCGAGAGACCACACACTCCAATACTCGACACGGCTTAGAAATATCCAATCTAAACAAACAGGTTAGCTAAGGCCTGAATATCCAATGCCAATGGCATCTCTGCTACTAGTAGATATGCTAAGCTCCCCAAACTCTCCGTCCGACGACTCAAAGCATCGGCCATCACATTATCCTTCCCAGGATTGTACAAAATGGTGATATCATAATCCTTAAGAAACTCCAACCATCTCCGCTGACGCAAGTTATGATCCTTCTGTTTGAACAGATGCTGCAAACTCCGGTGATCGGTGTATATCTCACAAGGGACACTGTACAAATAGTGACGCTAATTCTTCAAGGCATGAACAATAGCTGCTAACTCAAGGTCGTGGACAGGATAGTTCTTTACATGCACCTTCAGCTGTCTGGATGCATAGGCAAGCACCCTACCGTCTGCATCAACATTGCGTCGAGACCAATCCGCGACGCATTACAATATACAGTATAAGACCCCGAAGCTGTAGGCACCAATACTGGGGCTGTAGTCAAAGCTGTCTTGAGCATCCGAAAGCTCTCCTCACATTCCTTTGTCCACCTGAATGGAGTACCCTTCTGGGTTAGCCTGGTCATAGGTGCTGCAATGGATGAGAATCCCTCTACAAAATGGCGGTAATACCCCGCCAAACCTAGAAAACTCCGGATCTCCATAGCTGATGATGGTCTAGACCAACTCTACACTGCTTCCACCTTCTTCGGATCCACCTGGATCCCATCACTCGATACTTCATAACCCAAGAATGCCACTGAGTCTAGCCAAAACTCACACTTTGAAAATTTCGCATATAACTTATTTTCTCTCAAGGTCTGAAGCGCAGTCCTCAGGTACTTCTCATGATCCTCCCGAGTCCGAGAGTACACCAGAATGTCGTCAATAAACACAATGACGAATGAGTCAAGATAAGGCTGGAACACACTGTGCATCAAGTGCGTAAAAGCTGCTGGGGCATTGGTCAACCCAAATGACATCACAAGAAACTCGTAGTGACCATACCGAGTCCTAAAAGCAGTCTTCGGGATATTTGGCTCCCGAATCTTTAACTGATGATAGCCTGAAAGTAAGTCAGTCTTGGAAAATACTCTGGAACCCTGTAACTGATCAAATAAGCCATCAATACGAGGCAATGGATACCTGTTCTTCACTGTGACTTTGTTTAACTGGCGGTAATCAATACACATCCGCATAGAACCATCCCTCTTCTTCACAAATAAGACAGGAGCACCCCAAGGTGACACACTTGTCCGAATGAAGCCTTTATCAAGCAACTCCTATAACTGCTCCTTCAACTCCTTCAATTCAGGAGGAGCCATACGATATAGAAGAATAGAGATAGGCTGAGTGCCCGGCAACAAATCAATGCCAAAATCAATACCTCTGTCGGGCGGCATGCCCGGAAGATCAGCTAAAAACACATCTAGAAAGTACCTCACTACTGGGACTGACTCAACTGTAAGGGTATCAATACTGACATTTCTCACATAAGCTAGATACGCGTCACACCCCTTCTCAACCATTCATTGATCATTAAGAAATGAAATAACTCTGTTGGGAGTATACTCTAAGATACCTCTCCACTCTAATCGCAGTGAACCTGGCATAGTCAACGTCACTTTCTTAGCGAGACAATCAAGAATAGCATAATGGGACGATAACCGGTCTATGCCCAAGATAACATCATAGTCTACCATGCTGAGTAATAATAAATCTGCTCTGGTCTCAAAACCACTAAGAGAAATCAAACACGACCGATACACACATTCCACAACAAGAGAATCTCCCACAAGAGTAGACACATAAACAAGGGAACTCAAAGAATCCTGAGATACACCCAAATACGGGGAAACATAATAGGACACATAGGAATATGTAGAGCCTGGGTCAAATAATACTGGCGCATCTCTATGACAGACCGGAACAATACCTGTAATGATAGAGTCAAAAATAACTACCTCTGTATGAGCCGAAAGAGCATAATATCTGGCCTGGCCTCCCCCTCTAGGGCAACCTCGGCCTCCCCGACCTCCAACTCGAGCTGGCTGAGCATGTGGGGCAGTAGCTAGTGCGGGAATCACAGCCTGAGGACCCTGTGGAGCACGCTATGCCTGAGAAGTCTGTGGAGATGCACCCCTCCTAATTTTGGGATAGTCCCTCACCATATGGCGAGTGTCTCCACACTCAAAACAAGCTCTCGAAGAGCATGACTGGCTCGGGCCAGGTATGCTGGACTGACCGCTAAAAGCACCCTATGTAGGACACACACTAGAAAGTGGCGGTGCATAATAAGGCTACTAGGACCTAGAAGGGATTGGAACACCACTAGTGGCTGGAAGAGCTGAATGAACGGGGCGACTCACATAACCCCTACCATGGCGAGCTGTTGGGGCACAAGCACCAGAATAAGAACCAGTCTCTTGAGACCTCTTGGCCTCTCTCTCCTCTATATCACAGGCAAGCATGCCCTCCAATCTCCTGGCGATAGTCACAGCTTGCTGATAAGAAATATCCATCTCCAACTCCCTGACCATACTTATCCGGATACTGCGGTGGAGTCCCTCAATAAACCGTCGAACCCTCTCTCGAACTGTTGCAACCAAGGCCGGTGCATGTCGGGCCAAATCACTGAAGCGGATTACATACTCTGACAAAGTCATAGCACCCTAGCGCAGCTGCTCAAACTCCGTGCGCCATGAGTCCCTGAGGCTCTGAGGGACATACTCTCTCAAAAACATGTCCGAGAACTGAGTGCATGTAAATGAAGCTTCCTCATCTAGACTACTCAACTCATAAGCACGCCACCACTGATAGGCTGCTCCTATAAGCTGGAAGGTGGTAAAAGAAACCACACTCATCTCCTCTACGCCAATAGTACGAAGAATATGATGACACTCCTCCAAAAAACCTTAAGCATCATCCGTAGCCAATCCGCCGAAGGTAGGTGTGTGGTACTTCTTGTACCTCTCAAGTCTCAGCTACTCCGCCTCATAAGCGGTTGTCCTAGTCTCATGCTAAACTAGAGCTACCGATATAAATATACAGGGAGAACTCCCGAGGTACCGCCTCATAATCTCAAAAGTAAATGTGCAAGTAGAAATCCCGAAGTACCGCCTCGTAGTCTCAAAAGTAAATATACAGGGAGAATTCCCTAGGAACTGTCTCGTAGTCTCAAAAGTAAATGTGCAGGGAGAACTCTTGAGGAACCGCCTCGTAGTCTTAAAAGTAAATATATAGGGAGAACTCCTGAGGAACCGCCTCATAGTCTCAAAAGTAAATGTGCAGGGAGAACTCCCGAGAAACTGCCTCGTAGTCTCTAAATTAAATATACAGAGAGAACTCCCGAGGAATCGCCTCGTGTTATCAAAAGTAATCACATAGCTCAAACCGACAAATACAACACTTAACAACAAGATTTCTACAGTTATACTAATAAAGGACAAGGAAAAGCAGGAAAATCAACTAGGCAAGCTTCACAGAGTTTAAATAAGCAGTTAAAGCACGTAGACATGCGACATAGAGGTGGCATTCGCGAAGGCTTGAGGAGGCTGTGCTTCGCAATCGCGAGCAAGGAGCTGCGTTCTCGTAGAAGGAAGACCGGCTTGTGGGTCATCAGTCATTTAGCCTTCGCGTTCACTCATCGCGTTCGCAAAGGAAGAATTGGCAGCTGGGGAGATTTGTTCTTCGAGAACGTGAGGAACCTTCCGTGTTCGCGAAGAAGATAGAACTGGATAGACTGTTAAAAACCTAAACCAAGGGTTAGAGTTATTATTTCATATTTTGAGTTGTAGAGCTCGGTTGTGGGTGATTCTGGAGGGGATTTCAAGATTAGGATTGGGGGTAAGTGTTTTTGACTAAGATATATTATTATTTCATGATTCCATCTTTATTTTTAGCATCTAATTAGTGAATTATAGTGAAGAAATGGGGGATTTTGTGGAAACTTTTCAAAAATAAAAAATGGATGTTTGAATGTAGATTTGAGGTCGGAATGAGATGATTTTGGCATGGTTGCACTCATAAATTGAATGGGTGTCTAGAATTTATGAATTTTGTCGGGTTTCGAGGTGCGTGCCCGGGGCTGTCTTCTTGGTTTTGGTTAAAGATCTTAGATTTATCGTATAGAATCAATTCATGTAGCTTGTATTAATTATATTAAAATGTTTGTGACTAGATTCGAGTTGTTCGGAGGATCATTCGCAAAGCAAGGGCTTGTTGGAGTAGCGAGTTGCACGTTTTGAGGTAAGTCACATTTCTAAACTTGGAATTAAAGGTAATTATCCCTCGGAAATGTGTTATTTGTGTTGTGTTGGGGTGACGGGCGTGTGGGCGTGCACTGTAGTAACCATGATCCGGGTGGCATTTTTGTACTGAGTTGCTATCAAGTCTTGTTTTATCCGTGTAATCCCTACTTGTTAGAGTGATTGAACTGTGATTCATATTAGAAATCATGTTAGGCTATGTGCTTATTCGGTTGTGACCTAATGAGGCTATTTCTATTGTTTTTGAGTTATTAACTTTAACTGCAATTATGTACTCAGTCATAATTCTTCATTTGCATATCATATATCAGTCTCTGTTATCATTCACTATTACATTACATGTTATCATTATTTGGGCTGACAGGTACGAGATCTATAAGCACTTGAGACTTGAGATATTGATGATTGTGTTGGTCTTGAGAGCCGGTTTGTGAATGTTATTGTGGATCGGGCTGCACGCTGCAGCAGGCCTTATTGGCTTATTTATTATTGTGGATCGGGCTGCACCCCTTAACAGGCCTTATAGGCTTTATATTAGCGCCTGGGAAGGATCCACCCCTCCAGAGTCTGACATACTAGCAGTGAATGCAGGAACAATGATGTATATATACACGTGCTTTGGTGAGGGGCTTAGATGTTAGGCCCCCGTACAGTACTGAGTGTTTGTGTGTGGATTGTATGGGAATTTGGTAGTCATATTGAGTATTTATGAGAGAGTGAGTATTTGGGGATACCACCATGAAATCATAAAATTGACATGCATATTTGACATGTAGGCATAGAGATATACCATTTCTCATTCTAGCTATACTTGACATGTTCTTATCACTGATGGTCTTTAAATGTTAACTTGAAATCATGTCTAAATTTCTATACCCTGAATGAGCTGATCTGGAAATTTATCTGAGTTATTTATTGCCATTGTCATTATTATACATGTGTTGTCATCATATTGGTTCTGACTGTATCCTTATGAATTCATCATTGCTTTCAGCTCAAGGTTAGTTTTGTTACTTATTGAGTACATGAGGTTAGTTGTATTCACACTATACTCTGCATTTCATGTGTAGATCTAGGTACATCTGGACGAGGTGATTACTAGATCCATGCTAGTACCTGCTAGGAGACTTAGAGGTAGCTGTTATGATTCCCGCATACCTTGACTCTCGTTCCTTTTATTTTCTGTAGTACTGTTCTATTACTCAGGCAATTGTACTAGAATTTTGGTTATGTTGATTCTTAGTAGTGCTCATGTACTCGTTGACATCAAGTTTTGGGGTGGTTGTAGTATCATTTCAGTTATTTTTATCAGATGTTTATGACATTTTCCATTATTGAGCTTATTAAAACATGCTTTATTCAAATGTTTAGTTGTTATGTGATTGTTGGTTTTCCTAGCAAGTGTGTTAATTGTCATCATGACAGGTTGAGATTTTGGGTCGTGATAATAAGTGCGTAGAGAACTGGCCTTACAAAATTCTCCTCGAAGCAGCTAACATTTCACACTTATCTAGGTGATTTCTAAATGTGTCATCCTATAGATAGACTATTTGATATACCCCGTATGAAATTTAGAAACCATTAAAAAGCATTAATGCTTTATCTTTGGTACTGAATATTGTCTCATCACGAGAGTGGACTAAATTATTTTTTTATTTGACAATGTTGAACCGTCATTAATGACTTTATTTGATCTCCTTGAACCTAGATCTTGGGATCTCCAGTCTTCTAGGTAAAGTTACCGCCACAATAATTTGTCATCGGCTATAGTCTTATTCCCCTCGATAATCTTTCAACTACCTCTCTAGTTAGGCCTTTCGTAAGTGGATCCAACACATTATCATTTGAGTTCGCGTACTCAATCATGATAATTCCTCTAGAGAGTAATTGCCTAACGATTTTATTTCTTCGTCGTATATGACGAGATTTCCCGTTATAGATAATGCTCCAAATCTTTCCGATTGTTGCTTGACTATCGCAATATATATCCATGTTGATATCAACGATTATGTGACTCACATGGTAAAGTTTCTCTTTATTTAGTTGTAACGACCCGGTCAGTCATTTTGAATATTACAGCCCCATTTTCCTATTTACTGCTCAATTTGTGCTTTATAGTTTTTATGTTACTTGCCGGGGTAATTGGTTCGGGTCCGGTAAGGTTTCGCAATGAATTGATACACTTAGTCTCAAAGATGAAAACTTAAGTTGAAAAGGTTGATCGGATGTTGATTTATGTGTAATCGACCCCGAAATAGAGTTTTGATGATTCCAATAGCTCCGTATGGTGATATTGGACTTAGGAGTGTATCCGTAAAATTATTTAGAAGTTCGAAGTAAAATTAGGCTTGAAATGGCGAAAATAGGAAATTTAAGTTTGGAAGTTTGAAGGGGAGTTGACTTTTTAATATCGGAATCTAGTTTTGCAAATTTTCATAGGTCTGCTATGTCATTTATGACTTGTATTAAAAATTTAAGGTCAATCGGATTCGATTAGACAGGTTTCGACATCGAATGTAGAAGATGGAAATTAATAGTTTTTATTAGGCTTGAATTGGGGTGCGATTCGTGTTTTTAGCACTGCTTGATGTATTTTAAAGACTCAACTAAGTTCATATGATATTTTGGGACTTATTTGTATATTTGGTTGAGGTCCCGGGGGCCTCGGGTAAGTTTTGGATGTTTAACACATCAAATTTGGACTTAGAACAAAGTTGGAAAATTTGCTGCCTACTAATGCAACCGCACCTGCAGAAATTATCTCATAGGTGCGAGCTCGCAGAAGCGCGCCTGGGTGTACAGAAGCAACATTGGCTTGGCAAGGGCTGGGATTGCAGATGCGCGTGGTTGATCACAGAAGCAGTTGCACACCTGCAACGCATCCATCGTAGAAGCGGAAATGGGAAGAGGCAGCTTGTTCCGTAGAAGCGACAGGTTCGACCGCAAAAGCGAGTCCGCAAAAGCGGAACTGCAGATGCGGTTAAAAATTTCGCAAAAGCGGAACCTCTAGGCACTGTACAAAAAAGAGGGGTCTGAAATTTTCTCATATTTTGGACATTTTCAACACGGGTTGAGGCGTTGTTTCAGAGAGAATTCATGCGAAATCTTGAGGTATGTCACTTGTGATCATTGTTAGTCAATAATATTGAATTGTCATCGATTATTTCAACTAGATTACGTATTTTTGAGGAGTAGTTAGAGGATTTGGACCTTGGGATTGGAAAATAAGATTTGAGGATTTGAAGGTAGAGTTATTGTCGGAATTTGGTATGGTTAGACTCGGGGTTGAATGGGCGTTCATATTTTGTAACGTTTGTCGGGTTCCGAGACGTGGCCCCCACTGGTGAATTTTGAGTGGAATTTTGAATTTTGCTAGAAAATTAGTATTTTCATATGGAATTAATTTCTATAATTTGTATTGACTAAATCAAATTAATTGTGACTAGATTCGAGGCGTTCGGAGGCTGACTCGCGAGGCAAAGGCATAATGGAGTAAATAATTACACGGTTTGAGGTATGTAACATTTCTAAACTTGGTTCTGAGGGTTTAAATCTCTGAATTACGTGTTATATGAATTGATTGGAGGTGACGCACATGCTAAGTGATGGGCGTGTGGGCGTGCACCATGAAAATTGTAACTTAATTGATTTCGTGGAGTTTCATAATTAAATAAATGTCATTATCTACATATCCTCCACGTGTTAGAGAAATTGAGTTGAGACTCATATTAAAGATCATGTTTAGGCTACTTACCGATATTTTTGGGACCCACAGGATCGTGTTGCTGTTGAATTAATTATTTTAAAATGTAAATTTCATACTTAGTCATGTTCATCCATCTGTGAGGATACTTATGGGATCAAGTTGTGCGCCGCAGCAGGCCATATTGCGTTTAGATATATATATTATTATTATGTCGATCGGGGCTGCACGCTGCAACATGCCATATAGGCTTTATTATTATGAGATCGGAATACACTTCGCACTAGGCCATATTGGCTTTATATAGCGTTTGGGTTGAAGGAGCCCTTCCGGAGTCTGCACCCCCACAGTGAGCGCAATTGGTATTTATAATTGGGATAGATTTCCCAAGACATGAAATTGCCTTTTATTTTTTTATAATATGGATGGATCTTCCCTGGGCATATATCTTTCCCGGAATATTTATACCAGTTGGGGCTGGATTGGTCTTAAACAGTACTGACACTACTAGAAATCACCCTTATTGTGTCGACCAAAGTCGCTACAAAATCCCGGTTAGTCGCTGCTAATTGGTATCGGTGGCGACTTTTGTATTGCCACAAGCACAACCGTAACTGAAAGTTATTTGTGACGACATTTGAAGTCGCCGCTAAAAGAACATATTTTGCGGCAACATAGTTGCCACAAAAGGTTAAATATAATGCTACAAAAAATTGTTCCACAAGAACAAATATTAGATGGGATGCCACTGTATATTCACCTTTAGCAGCGACTAGTATCGCCACAAACACATTTATGTTCAGTGGCAAGATTATGTCGCCACTATAAATGGCTTTTCGTAGCGGCGGGTGTCGCCACAAAAGATTAAACCATGAAAGATACAATATATTTCGGTAGCAACTAAAGTTGTTGCAAAAGAAAGAAACCTACAGTGAAAACTTTTATATCGCAACAATTACTAATTTGTCGTGGCAAAACTATGTCTGCACTAAAACTTATTTTCTCATCAACTGTAATGACCAAAATTATATATATTTCCATGCTAGTTGGAACCTAATTCTCTAAAATTTTATATAGGGATATTCATATCAATTGACTACCAATATTATTTAACAAACACCAAATGAATTTCTCAAACCGAATATTATAAATATTATCATTACTAAAAAGTCAATTACATATATACTACACGACACTTCATTGTACATTGTAATTGTACGCATATACATATCCCAAAAAAGATAAAATATTAAGTGACTTGTAGCTGCTCTTTGCTCGACACCATCCTTGAACGATACCACTGTTTAAGTGCCTTGTCCCTGCTAGACAAAAGCAATATATATAAGGAACATAATGAGATTTGTTATATCCAAAAACATGCATAAACGAATAAAGTATAAGCTAATACATTAGTATAACACAAAGTAAATTTGTTCTATGCTATTTCAATTGTGAAATGAAATGGCACAAGTGTGAGAACATAAGTTTTGAGGCAGCAAAAGAATGAGAATACAACAGTTGCACGAAAGCCGGATAAAGTAGAGGCATTGGACAATGCGAGGAATAGAAGCCTCTTCCAACTTTAGCTCTACCCCTGTCCTAGCCTTAATTACCCAATTTCATGTGCTTATAATTTTTCATTCACTGAACCTACGTAAATAACTAATCTGCATTAACAACCAAGACAGTCCAAAACTGCCTGAACACTTATCTCAAATTTTTGTTACTGCATTTTTGCACATGCACTATCAGTTAAATAGCTACAAGAAGTTTAAAGAAATGACTATGAACTTTTCTATTCAGGTAAGCCAAGAAAAGGATCCCACAAGAACCAAAATAAATTTCAAAAGATTACGGAAATTGCCAACTCGCAAAAGCAATATTAATCAGAATACAGAAATAAACTCGAAAAGGTGCATCTAGTTTGCATCAATTAACATCAACATTGAACAATAAAACTTAAATACGCCCAATAGCAGAATAATATTTTATATATTTAATCTCTTGTTGTTCATTAGTAGCTCTGCTCAATCAGTAAAAATAATTTTCACAAAACAACAAAAAAAGAAAACTAACTTGCACAATTTTCAGCCTCTGGAGAGCGATGCACAGTTTCTGCTACATTTCATGATGATTGTGTTTCTAAAGAAGGTATTTGGAGAGAGTTAGTAGATACTCGTCCGGTCTGTAAAGGTCCTTGACTCGGGTTACATGGTTGTCCTATCTCTACAGATGCACCAGATACATGTCCGATATGTATGTGTGGCTGAGACGTTGCTCCAAAATTGTCACGTCCTTGAAACTTTTCACGGCCACAACTCGTCCCACCTCTCTCACGTTTTCCTCGTCTAGTTCCTTTCATTTCCTACAACATCACATAAAAAGAAAATGAATAATCAGACTAGAGAAATATTAATTCACTAATTTTACTTCACCGCTAATTTTGTTATGAAATTAATGATTCAAACATTACGAATTAATTTCATTCAGTCTAATTAGGACAAAAATACAGAGAACCTTTCAAAATAAGATGTAGACATAAAGTTTTAAGCATCACGAACTAATTTCATTGTAAGTCTAATAAGGACAAACATACAGAGAACTTTCAACAATGAGATATAGACATAAAACTTCAAGCATCAGAAGAGAATCAAAAAAGAAATATAAAGAAATTTTAATCAAGATATGTTAAGAGGCTCTAAACATGGAGGAGAAATCTTTGAATGACTAATTCAGATAATCTGTAGTTCACCTTAACTTTGGAAGAGAATAAAATGATCTTATGGAAATGTTTCCAGTGAGAACATTCATCCACTGATCTTTCCACAATGAAAAAAGATCTCACAAGACCTTATGAGTCCTAGATAATCACGCTCAATCTATCTGCTGCTCGCGTACAAGTTGTCACAGGTTTGAAAAGATGCATTGACAGTTCCAAACATGTGCAGGGGTAGTATAAAGTTATGATAAACCAATAAAGTTGTCAGTTTTCTCATCATAGCAACATATATTACCCTTTTTGTTGGGATCGGGAATCCGGGTAGTGCGGAATTTAGCCAAACAACGGTATAATGACAATAACAAAGATAATGGAAGTTGATAACAACGACAATTAAAGTAGATAAAGAAGACACAAATTTAACGTGGTTCGGTCAAAGTGACCTACCTCCACAAGCGGAGATGAACAATTTACTATAACAATAAGAGTACAAAAGAGAGTACCAAATTAGAGTAAACACTCTAATTAATCCCAAATACCCTAAGAGAATAACCTCACAAGATCACTCCAAAGAAAGGGTTCACACAAGTGCTTCCCAACACTTAACTCTCATACAAAACACTCTTAATAAAGGAAGAAAGGAAGAAACAAGAATTGAAGACAAGTCTTGTTCGTGTGTCTAAAATGAACTAATGGCCTTCCCTTTTATAGGCAAAAAAATTTTGACATTTTAGGTGTAAAAGAAGAGATACAACTTATGCAAATGATATCCAACACACAATGCAATATTTTTGGGTCCCAAAGAATATTGCCAACAAAGTTGACACTTTGCAAAGATGCTTATGCATATGTGAGATGGACTCCATTTGACAAAATAATGGCCATATTACAAATCTCCACCTTAGCCTAATTTTGGATGATATAGTAAATTTGCTCCACCTCTCCGCAAAATCCCCAATGGGCATATGTCAAAATTTAATGCCATCAAAATCAGACAAATTGTCCGATTTATCGAAACTGTAGTAGGGCCTATAATAGTTGATCCCAATAAAGTATACAACGAACCAGATCTGTGTGCTTTCATGATCAAACGAGCACCTTGAAAAATTTTCAGAACTCCACCTTCACCATTGAACTTGCACCCAAGGGATTCTAAAGTGCCTAGAGAGATGAGATTTTTCTTCAACTCAGGAACATATCTAACATCGGTAAGAGTTCTCACCACATCATCGTGCATTCTGACCCAAATTGTACCTTTGCCAATAACGTTACAAGTAACATTGTTACCCAATTGGACAACTCCACCTGCAACTGAATCATATGTAGAAAACAAGTCCCTGCTATGACACATATGATATGAACAACCGGAATCTAAACTAGTTTTAGTTGCTTAAAATGTAGTTCCCTCAATCTCATCAGTTGCTACACTAGTTTCGGCGGTGTCAGTATTTTTGTGCTCATTTTTTCTTTCTTTGTGCTTTTCTTTATTTTTCAGTTTATAGCATTCAGAGATATTGTGACCTTTCTTATGACAATAGCGACACTCTAAATTATTGTATCTGGAATTGGAGTCGGATTTGCCCCTAACAAACAAGCCAACTTCCGCTTGAGTTCCACTAGCTTCCCCAGTAATATCACTATCTATCTGTTCTTTTGATTTTAAGATAGATTTAATATCCTTATAAGAGATATTATCCTTTGCATAAAGTATAGTATCTCTTATATGCTTAAAAGATGGGGGTAGAGAACAAAGCAGTAACACGGCTTGATCCTCATCTTTAATTTCAGCATCTATATTACTCAAATCCATAAGAATGGAACAAAGGTGTCAAGATGAGAGAGAATAGAGGTACCTTAACCTATACGAATTGTATAAAGTTTCTGCTTCAGGTAAAGTCTATTTTCTACCGTCCTCTTCATATATAAGGTTTTCAATTTTTCCCACATGCCTTTAGCTGTGGTTTCTACAGAAACTTCACGTAAAACCTCATTTGAGAGATTTAAAATGATACCTGCTTTTGCCTTTTTGTCTATGATGGCAAACTCCTCGTCCGTCATTTTATCCGGCTTCTTCACCTTTCCTTGCAACGCCAAGTCTAGGCCATCCTGAATTAGGATAGCTTCCATCTTTAATTGTCACATTCCGAAGTTTGCACTTCGATCAAATTTCTCAACATAGGTCTTTGTTAGAGTCATTTTGGCTATTGAAACTAACCCGATTAGATCCGGCTCTGATACCAATTTATTAGAATCGGGAACCCGGATAGTGCGAAATTTAGCCAAACAACAGTATAATGACAATAACAAAGACAATGGAAGTTGATAACAACGATAATTAAAGTAGATAAAGAAGACACAAATTTAACGTGGTTCGGTCAAAGTGACCTACGTCCACAAGCAGAGATGAGCAATTTACTATAACAATAAGAGTACAAAAGAGAGTACAAAATTAGAGTAAACACTCTAATTAATCCCAAATACCCTAAGAGAATAACCTCACAAGATCACTCCAAAGAAAGGGTTCATACAAGTGCTTCCCAACACTTAACTCTCATACAAAACACTCTTAATAAAGGAAGAAAGGAAGAAACAAGAATTGAAGACAAGTCTTGTTGGTGTGTCTAAAATGAACTAATGGCCTTCCCTTTTATAGGCAAAAAAGTCTTGAACTCTTAGGTGTAAAAGAAGAGATACAACTTGTGCAAATGATGTACAACACACAGTACAATATTTTTGGGTCCCAAAGAATATTGCCAACAAAGTCTACACTTTGCAAAGATACTTATGCTTATGTGAGATGGACTCCATTTGACAAAATAATGGCCATATTACACTTTTGTTTGTGCTATAGCAGAAAAGCTTTATTGGCAGTGTGTTATACACTAATTCACTACTTTCTGATGCATTAATGCAGATGAAACACAATTTAGTAACACAAGAACTATTAAAAGCTAATAGTTGATTAGAAATGCATTAGGTAAGGGAAGTACGCTTTGACAGAAGCAGATGTACTTGTAGAAAATTTGTACTCTTTAATTCTTGTTATTATGGTTATCCTCTGCCCAGAGTATCTGGATTGCATACAAGAATAACACAATAAAACAATATACATTGTTGAAGACTAGTAAGACACACAAACAAGAAAACAGATGCATAGGGAAAGGTTGATCACATACTTAGACTACCTCTCAAGCACCGTTAACAATATAGAAATACCTCTCGAGAACCACAAGAGACTCTAATTTCACCACATCATTCACAAAGAAGTATTATTTTTTCTTATAATCATACAATAACATATGCCTGTCTTATAAAATTATAAACTCCATGTTTACTAATTTAGGCACATAACCATATAAGAACAAAATAAGAATGGAATGTCGACATGTAAAGGGTCTCTCAAGAAGAAGATTTTAACTTACCCAGGAAAAGATATAGGTGAGATTCTGTCAAGACCGAGAATTCACAATAACAACACCAAATACGCTTCAAATGATTCTTTCTATGTGATTTTATTTTTGTTGTATTCCTATAGATTATCAAAGGGCTCAGAGAAATTTGAGATGAAATCTGAGAATACAAATGTGAAATTGCTAAAACAATAATTATCCCTAACTGCATGTTGAAAATTTGGTCTTAGAGAATCATTGTAAAAAAACCCAATATATCTTATATAAATCTTTATGGGATCTTAGTTAGATATGAGATAGTAACAAATAAGAAGGAAAGGATGCACGAAATCGATTAGGAATAGAAATCATTTCTTTGATTCTTCCTCTATGAAATCGATCGATTAAAGTAGAGCAACTTCTTTCCCAAAAAAAAAAAGAAAAGATTAGATATCTGAATATACGTGACAAATGAGATTCACATTTTGATTTGAGGGATTTTAATTTGGCTGAAATTATTGTTGAGGAGAGAGCTGATTCTAGAGAGAAGGTCGATTCTTTATAGAGAGTTTTGTGCTTTCTATTCTTTCACTAGAGGAGAGTTTTGGGCATTTGTTCCAGCAGACAATGTTTAATTAGGATAGGTATTTTTATTTTCTTTATTATTTTAAAAATAAAAATCTACTGTATAGGAGCGACCCAGTCTCTACAAGAGAGATTTACCAGTGAATGTAAAATCTCGCCACAAAAACTACAACAACAACAACATACCCAGTAATATCCCACATCGTTGGTTTTGGGGAGGGTAGTGTGTACGCAAATATTACCCTACCTTGTAAGGATAGAGAGGTTATTTCCAATAGACCCTCGGCTCAGGTAAGTATAAGCACCACATTAATGAAAATATAGACAAGAAGAGACAATACCAAGAAGCCATATAAAAACAGAATAAAAATAACCAGATAGTAAGGTGATCAACAATGAAAGAAAACAACGGTTAGTCATAAAACCTATTACCAACAGCAAACGAGAGTGTGTGCCAATACTATTGCTATGAACACTCTAGACTACCTAATCTACTACCCTAATCCTCGACCTTCATATCTTCCTATCAATGGTCATGTCCTCGGTCAGCTGAAGTTGTGTCATGTCTTGCCTAATCACCTCTCCCCGCCACCTCTTCTTTGACCTACCTCTACCTCTCTATAGGACCTCCAATTCCAACCTCCCACACATCCTCACCTTTACATTTGTGCTCCTCCTCCTCACATGACCAAACCACATAAGTCGTACTTTCCGCATCTTGTCCTCAATAGGGCCCACACTCACCTTGTCGCGAATAACCTCATTTCTGATTCTATCTAACTTGGTGTGCCCGCAGATTTATCTTAACATCCTCATCTCTGCTACCTTCATCTTATGGACATGAGCGATCTTGACTGGCCAACACTCAGCCCCATACAACATCGTTGGTCTGACCATGACTCTGTAGAAATTACCCTTATGTTTTGGTGGCACATTCTTGTTACACAAAACACCAGAAGCGAGTCTCCATTTCATCCATCCCGCCCCAATACGATGTGTGGCATCATCAATATCTCCACCCTCCTGAATAATAGACCCTAGGTACTTAAAACTCCCTCTCCTAGGGATGACCTACGAGTCCAGTCTCACCTCCCCTTCTCCTCCTTGAGTCTCACCACTGAACTTACACTCCAAGTATTCTGTCCTGGTCCTGCTCAACTTGAAACCTTTAGATTCCAGAGCCTGCCTCCATATCTCTAATTGCGTGTTCACACCATCTCGCATCTCGTCAATCAATATAATATTATCTGCAAATAGCACGCACCACGACACCTCCCCTTAGATGTGGCGCGTCAGTACATCCATCACCAGAGCAAACAAAAAAGGGCTGAGTGCCGACCCTTGATGCAACCCCATCATAACCGGAAAATGGTCTGAGTCCCCACCCACCGTCCTCATTCGGGTCTTTAATCCATCATACATGTCCTAAATCAACCTAACGTAGGCAACAAGTACACTTCTAGCCTCTAAACATCTCCACAAAACCTCCTTCGGAACTTTATCGTATGCCATTTCTAAACTATAGAGCCAAAATTTTATTTTTAGCTAGGGCTGAAAATCTCAGCCACATCAGAGGAGACCTAAAAAAAGTCGTTGCTAAACATTAACCATCTGTAGCGACTTTTAACGTCACTGCTAATAATTTAGCTATTGTAGAAACCTATAGGGTCGCTGCTATATATTGCCACTAATAATCTAATTTCATGTAGTGTGAGTGACTGATTATCAGTTGATGTGTGTATCTATATATATATATATATATATATATATATATATATATATATATATATATATAGTGTGTGTGTGTGTGTGTGTGTGTGTGTGTGTGTGATGGATCTTCCCTGGGCTTGATTGGCCATATACAGTATTAACTGATTGAGTATTTTGTGATTGTGAGTACACGAGGTTCTCACTGAGGTGCATCACATACAACATGTACATTGGCATGTAGATATAAAGATGTCATATTCCTCATATCATTCAGAATTGATCTATTTTACTTGTACTGAGTTTAACTGTTGAACTTGAAAGCATGCCTACATTTCTGTACTATTATTTCTATACTGGACTGTACATGTTGAGCTCATCACTACTTTCAGCCCAAAGGTTAGTCTTGTTACTTATTGAGTTGGTTATACTCATACTACACTCTGCACCTCGTGTGTAGATCCAGGTACTCCCGGATACGGCGGCTGCTAGATTTCAGAGTTTTATCTATTGGAGACTATCAAGGTAGCTGCTTGACATCTGCAGACCTTAACTCTTTTTCCTTTCAGTTGTTTGTGGTGTTCTATATTTTTCAGACAGCGTTTTATCAGCCAAACTATGTTATCATTTAAATATTCATGTACTCAGTGACACTGGATTTTGAGAGTGTATTTATAAATGTATTGTGAGATTTTATCTTATATTTAAATATTATGTTTTCGAACATAAAGAAAATTGTGGCTTATTAAGATTGTCGGCTTCCCTAGTATTGAGATAGGCGCCAACATGACATGTGGATTTAGGGTCATGAGAAGTTGGTATTATGATACATAGGTTACATAGGTCTAACGAGTCATGAGCAGGTTTAGTAGAGTTTTGTGGATCGGTACGGAGACGTCTGTATTTATCTTCGAGAGGTTACCAAACCCTTAGGAAAGTTTCACTTTCTTGTATTCTATCGTGTGAATTTGTTGATTCGGAAAACTAAATTTTTGTTATTCTATTCTCTCACATATGGTGAGGACACATACTACCGAATCAGACGGTCAGCTACTAGTGCCACCAGTTAGGGCCAAAAGAGGCCGGGGCAGTGGTATAGGTCGAGGTGTAGCTCGTACAGCAGTTGGAGCAACACCTGTAGAACACCAGTTGCTCTAGCTCAGGAGCAGGTTCCAGATATAGTTGATCCGGCGGGGCCAGCTCAAGCACAAGTTGTGCCTATTGTGATTCCAGGCCTTCAGGAGGCTTTGGCCCAGATATTGACAGTTTGCACTGGCCTTGCTCAGGTGGTTTGTGCTCAGGCCATACCAACCACTTCTCAATCCAGGGGAGGTACTCATACCCCTGTCGCCCATACTCCAGAGTAGGTAGTGCAGGGGCTTCAGATACCGGGGGCACTACCAATCCAGCTGGCTGCAGCTGCTTAGACCCAACGTACTCCAATACATGTAGTGCAGGGGCTTCAGATAACGGGGGCACTACCAGTCCAGCCGGTTGCAGCTATTCAGTCCCAAGTAGGTCCTATTATGAATGATGAGGAGTAGAAAAAATTAGGGAGGTTTGGGAGAGTCCATCCTCTAACTTTCAGTGGAACTGAGTCAGAGGATGCTCAACATTTCTTGGACATATGCCAGCAGATGCTTCGTACAAGGGGCATTCTGGATACCAGTGGAGTCTCATTTACTACTTTTTAGCTAACCTGAGCAACTTTCAGATGGTGGGAGACTTATGAGAGAAGCAAGCCAGTTGGTGCAGTACCACTTTCATGGTATGAGTTCTCCGTATTATTTCTGGAGAAGTTTGTGCCAATGAACCGCAGAGAGGAACTGCGCATGTAGTTTGAGTATTTACGTCAGGAGGACTTGTCCGTGACCTAGTATGAGATGCGGTTTTTAGAATTGGCTCGGCATGCAGTTTGGTTGGTTCCCACTAAGCGTGAGAAGATCAGGAGGTTCATTAATGGCCTCAGCCAGTAGTTCCATTTTGTTATGACTCTAAGGAATGTAGCAAGTTCTAAATTTGACGAGGTTGTTGACAGTGCTCAACGACTAGAAATGGTTTGTACTCAGGAACGTGAGAAGAGAGAGAGGCCAATAGGTCTCGTGGTTCGGGTAATTCTAGCGGCTTTCCTTCTGAGGGATAGTCCTATCACAGTAGGGGTCGACCTTACAGGCCTGCTCAGATGGCTCGTCCAACTCATCGTAGCGCATCAGCTAGCCATGGTTCATACAGTGCTCGACCGAGTTAGTCTTCTCTTAGTGCACTTCCAGCTCAGAGTTTATCTCGTGCATCATCAGTTCAGGGTTCATTTGTACTAGTTTCTTCTGGTTCTCGAGGTCCATCTCAGAACTTACCACAATTTTTCGAGAGGGATTGCTATGAGTGTGGAGAGCTGGGTCATGTGAGGAAATATTATCCCCGCTTTTTGTGAGGTCTAGTTCGGTGGAGTAGTCAAACTATGACTCATGCACCAGCTTCTATGCCAACAACCTAGTCAGCACGGGGTAGGACATAGGAAGCTAGAGGTCACCCTAGAGGGGGAGGTCGATCAGGTGGCGGTCATGCCCGATTTTACGTGATTACTGCGAGGCTAGATGCCGTTGATTCAGATGCAGTGATCACAGGTATTGTCTCAGTGTGCCACATGGAAGCTTCTATATTATTTGAACCTGGTTCCAGATATTCGTATGTATCATCATATTTTGTTCGTTATCTAGATATGCCCCATAAGTCCTTAGTTTTATATGTTTGTGTATCTACGCCGGTGGGTGATACTATTATTGTGGACCTTGTGTATCGGTCGTATGTGATAACTATTGGGAGAATGGAGACTAGAGTTGATCTCTTATTGCTTAGTATGGTTGATTTCAATATACTCTTAGGTATGGATTGGTTGTCTCCGTGTCATGCTATTTTGGATTGCCATGCAACAACGGTGACGTTGGTAATACCAAGATTTCCGAAGGTCGAGTGGAGAGGTTCCCATATTATGTTCCTAGTAGGGTAAATTCTTATTTGAAGGCCCAATGTATGGTTGGGAAGGAGTGTTTGTCATATTTGGCCTTTGTGATAGATGTTGATGCGGGCACTCCTACTATTGATTATGTACCGGTAGTGCGAGACTTTCCGAATGTATTTCCCATAGACCTGTAGGGTATGCCACCCAACAGGGATATTAACTTTAATATTGACTTGGTGCCGGGCACTCAACCCATTTTTATTCCTCCGTATCGTATGGCACCAACTGAATTGAATGAATTGAAAGAGAAACTTCAGGAACTTCTCGAAAAAGTGGTTATTAGGCCTAGTGTTTCACCTTGGGGTGTACCAATTTTGTTCGTGAAAAAGAAAAATGGTATTTTGCGGATGTGCATCGACCACATGCAGTTGAACAAAGTTACAATCAAGAACAATTATCATTTGCCACGTATTGATGATTTATTTTGACCAGTTTCAGGGAGCGAGGGTGTTCTCCAAAATTGATTTGAGATCTGGGTATCACCAGTTGAAAATTCGGGATTCGGATATTCTAAAAATGGCATTTAGAACCCGTTATGGTCACTATAAATTTCTCGTGATGTCATTTGGGCTGACCAATGCCCCAACATCATTTATGCACTTGATGTATAGTGTATTCCAGTCGTATCTTGATTTGTTTGTCGTAGTATTTATGGATGAAATTCTGTTGTACTCACGTAGCTAGGAGGAACATGCACAACATTTGAGTATTGTACTATAGAGGCTTAGGGAGAAGAAACATTATGCCAAATTCTCTAAGTATGAGTTTTGTCTTAGTTAGGTGGCATTCTTGGGACACATAGTGTCCAGCGAGGGGATTAAGGTGGATCTGAAGAAGATAACGACAGTTCAGAGTTGGCCCAAGCCATCTTCAGCTATTGAGATTTGGAGTTTCCTCGGCTTGGCCGGGTATTATCGTCACTTTGTGATGCTTCTCAGACCGGTATTGGGTGTGTCTTAATGTAAGAGGGTAGAGTGATTGCTTATGCTTCGCTCCAGTTGAAGCCACACGAAAAGAACTACCTTGTTCACAATTTAGAATTGGCATTCATCCTTCATGCATTGAATATTTGGAGACACTATCTCTACGATTTGTCTTGTGAGGTATTTGCAGATAATCAAACTCTTCAACACTTAATCAAAAAGAAGGATCTAAATTTGAGGCAGCGAAGATGGTTGGAGTTGCAAAAGGACTATGATATTACCATTCTGTATCAACCCGGGAAGGCCAATATAGTGGTTGATGCCTTGAGTATGAAGGCGGTGAGTATGGGTAGCCTTGCATTCATTCATGTTAGTGAAAGGCCTCTTGCAGTTGATGTTCATACCTTGGCCAATCATTTCTTGAGATTAGATGTTTCGGAGCCCAGCAGGGTTCTAGCTTGTGTGGTTTCTTGGTATTCCTTATATGACCGCATCAGAGAGCGCCAGTATGATGACCCCCATTTGCTTGTTCTGGAGGACACAGTTCATCACGGTGATGCTAAAGATGTTACTATTGGGGACGTTGGGATGTTGAGGATGCAGGGTCGGATTTGTATGCCAAATGTAGATGGGCTACGTGAATTGATTCTTGAAGAAGCCCACAATTCGTGGTATTCCATTCATCTGGGTGCCGCCAAGATGTACCAGGATTTGAGGCAGCACTATTGATGGAGAAAAATGAAAAAAGATATAGTTGGGTATGTAGCTGAGTGTTTAAATTGTCAACAAGTGAAGTACGAACACCACAGACCGAGTGGATTGCTTTAGAGACTTGAAATCCCAGAGTGGAAATTGGAGCGTATTGCCATGGACTTCATAGTCGGACTCCCACGGACTTTTAGGAAGTTTGATGTTGTTTGGATGATCGTAGATCGGTTGACCAAGTCCGCGCATTTTATTCCAGTCGGTACTACTTATTCTTCGGAGCGGTTGGCTGAGATTTATACCCGCAAGATTGTTCATCTACACGGTCTGCTAGTGACCATCATTTCAGATCAGGGCACGTAGTTTACATCACAGTTTTGGAGAGTAGTGCAACGAGAATTAGGCACACAGGTTCAGTTGAGTACAACATTTTACCCTCAGACGGACGCACAGTCCGAGCGCACTATTCAAATATTAGAAGATATGCTACGTGCTTGTGTTATAGATTTTGGGGGTTCTTAGGATCAGTTTCTACCACTTGTAGAGTTTGCTTACAATAACAACTACCAATCGAGCATTCAGAGGGCTTCGTATGAGTATGGGAGACGTTGTTGGTCTCCGGTGGGTTGGTTTGAGCCGGGTAAAGCTAGGCTATTGGGTACTGATTTAGTTTAGGATGCTTTGGAGAAGGTTAAATTGATTCAGGATCGACTTCGCACAGCGCAGTCAAGACAGAAGTGTTATGCCGACCTAAAGGTTCGCAATGTTGCTTACATGGTAGGAGAGAAGGTACTACTCCGAGTTTCGCCTATGAATGGCGTTATGAGATTCGGGAAGAAGGGAAAGTTGAGTCCTAGGTATATTGGGCATTTTGAAATACTTAAGAAGATTGGAGAGGTGGCTTATGAACATGCTTTGTCGCCTAGTCTATCGGGTCTTTATCCATTGTTTCATGCATTCATGCTCCAGAAGTATGTCGGAGATCCGTCTCATGTTTTGGATTTCAGTACGGTTCAGTTGGATGGTAATTTGACTTATGAAGTGGAGCTAGTGGCTATTTTGGACTGGGAGGTAAGAAAGTTGAGATCAAAGAACATAGCTTCAGTGAAAGTGCAGTGGAGAGGTCATCCATTCGGAGAATCTACATGGGAGACTGAGCGGGAGATGCGGAGCAAATATCCACACCTATTTGAGACTCTATGTACGATTCTAAACTCGTTCGAGGACGAATGTTTGTTTAAGAGGGGGAGCATGTAACGACATGGCCGGTCATTTTGAGTACAACCATGTTCCCTCATTTACTGCTCAAGTTGTGCTTTACAGTTTTTATGTGTCTTGTCGGAGTAATTGGTTCGGGTCCGGTGAGGTTTCGGAATAAATTGAGACACTTAGTCTCAAAGATAAAAACTTAAATTGAAAAAGTTGACCGGATATTGCCTTATGTGTTAACGACCCCGGAATAGAGTTTTGATGATTCCAATAGCTCCGTAGGGTGATTTTGGACTTAGGAGCGTGCTCGAAAAATTATTTGGAAGTTTGTAGTTAAATTAGGCTTGAAATGGCAAAAGTAGAAAATTTAAGTTCAGAAGTTTAACCGGGGAGTTGACTTTTTGATATCGGGGTCGGAATCTAGTTCTGGAAACTTTCATAGGTTGGTTATGTCATTTTTGACTTGTGTCAAAAATTTGAGGTCAATCGGACTTGATTTGATAGGTTTCGGCATCGAATGTAGAAGTTGAAAATTGCTAGTTTTCATTAGGCTTTAATTGGGGTGTGATTAGTCTTTTTAGCGTTGATTGATGTGATTTGAGTCCTCGACTAAGTTCGTATGATGTTTTGGGACTTATTGGTATATTTGGTTGAGGTCCCGGGGGCCTCGAGTGAGTTTCGGATGGTTAACTGATCAAATTTGGAACAAAGGTGGAAAATTTGCTGCCTACTGATGCAACCGCACCCGCGGAAATTGTATCGCAGGTGCGAGCTCGTAGAAGTAAGACTGGGTGCGCAGAAGCGACATTAGCTTGGCAAGGGTTGGGATCGCATATGCGCGTGGTTGACCACAGAAGCGATTGCACAGAAGGGGCAGCTGGTTCCGCAGAAGCGACAGGTTCGACCGCAGAAGCGGACTCCTTGTCCGCAGAAGCGAAGGCAGTCGTAGAAGTGGCAGCTTCACTGTGAAAGTGGAACCGCAGATGCGGTTAAATATTTCGCAGAAGCGGAACATCTGGGCACTGTACAAAAACAGAGGGGTCCGAGAGTTTCTCATTTTTTGGACATTTTCAACACGGGTTGAGGCGATGTTTTTTTAGACATTGTTTTAGATAGAATTCATGCGAAATATTGAGGTAAGTCACTTGTGATCATTGTTAGTCAATAATATTGAATTATCATCGATTATTCCGACTAGATTACGTATTTTTGAGGAGTAATTAGAGGATTTGGGCCTAGGGATTTGAAAATAATATTTGAGGATTTGAAGGTCGAGTTGTTATCGAAATTTGGTAAATTTGGTATGATTGGACTCGTGGTTGAATGGGCGTTCATATTTTGTAACTTTTTTTGGGTTCCGAGACGTGGGCCCCACTAGTGATTTTTCAGTGGACTTTCGGATTTTGTTGGAAAATTAGTATTTTCATATGGAATTAATTCCTATAATTTGTATTGAGTGAATTGAATTAATGTGACTAGATTCGAGGCGTTCGGAGGCCAATTCGCGAGGCAAAGTCATATTGGAGTAAAGAATTAGACGGTTTGAGGTAAGTAGCATTTCTAAACTTGGTTCTGAGGGTATAAATCCATGAATTACGTGTTATATGAATTGATTGGAGGTGACACGCATGTTAGGTAACGGGCGTGTGGGCGTGCACCATAGAAATTATAATTTAATTGATTCTGTGGAGTTGCATAATCAAATAAATGTTGGAGAAATTTAGTTAAAACTCATACTAAAGATCATGTTTAGGCTTCGTGCCAAAATATTTGGGACCCACAGGGTCATGTAGCTATTGAATTAATTATTTTAATATGTAAATTTCATACTCAGTCATGTTCATCCAATTATAAGGATATTTATGGGATCGAGCTGCGTGGCGTAGCAAGCCAGATTGGCTTTATATATTATTATTATTATTATTATTATTATTATTATTATATGGATCGGGGCTGCACGCCGCAACAGGCCTTATAGGTTTTATTATTATGGGATCGGCGCAATAATCCAGATTGGCTATATATATAGATCGGGGCTGCATGCCACAACATGCCTTATAGGCTTTATTATTATGGGATCGTACTGCACGCCGCAGTAGGCCATATTCTCTTTATATAGCGCTTGAACTGAAGGAGCCCCTCTGAAGTCTGCAACCCCCACGGTTAGCGCAATTGGTATTTATAAATGGGATGGACTTCCCAGGGCATGGAGTTGTCTTTTTATTTATTTATATTAGGGATGTCTCTTCCCTGGGCATGGATCTTGCCCGAAGCATTTATATCAGTTGGGGCTGGATTGGCCTTATACAGTACTGGGTGACTGGTTGTCAGTTGATGTATATATATATGATATGGATCTTTCTTGGGCTGGATTGGCCATATACAGTACTGAGTGATTGAGTAGAGATTGTGAGTACACGAGGTTTTCATTGAGGTTCATCATATACAGCATGTACATTGGCATGTAGATATAGAGATGTCATATTCCTCATGTCATTCAGAATTGATCTATTTTACTCGTACTGAGTTTAACTGTTGAACTTGAAAGCATGCCTACATTTATGTACTGTTATTTCTATATTGGATTGTACCTGCTGAGCTCGTCACTACTTTCAGTCCAAAGGTTAGTCTTGTTACTTATTGAGTTGGTTGTACTCATACTATACTCTGCACCTTGTGTGCAGATCCAGGTACTCCCGGATATGGCGGCTGCTAGATTTCGAAGTTTTATGTTTTGGAGACTATCCAGGTAGCTGCTTGGCGTCAGCAGACCTTGACTCTCTTTCCTTTCAGTTGTTTGTATTGTTCTATATTTTTCAGACAATATTTTATCAACCAGACTATGTTATCATTTAGATGCTCATGTACTCAGTGACACCGGATTTTGAGAATGTATTTATATCAGTATTGTGGGATTTTCTCTTAAATTTAAATATTATATTTTTAAACTTAAAGGAAATTGTGGTTTATTAAGGTTGTCGGTTTGCATAATATTGAGATAGGCGCCAACACGACATGCAGATTTAGGGTCGTGATTAGTACTTACTAAAGTTTAGAGAGTATGCTTTGAAAACTCAAGAGCATCCATATTCCACTAGTACTAGTGTAACAGTCAAGTGACAAGAAAAAGAAACCTACCAAATACACACCCACACACATGTTTTATATCAAACTTGAAGGTGGCAAGGATTGAATATTCCCTCATAACCACCTTCTCTATCCAAGCTACTTGCTGCAACAAGCATTTCTTAGCCTATAACCACGTTTGCTTGCGTACTGGACCAGTTGTTCCCACTCCTTCTTATCAATCAGACCATCTCCATTCCTATCAACCAGCTTGAAAAAATTGGTCAGCTGCTCCTCAGTCAAAGGTATTTAACCGCAGGTACATTTTATGATGTTCCTAGGCCGAAATAGATCCAACATGTTGTACGGTTTTGAGCTGAAAATTTCAGAAATAGAGTATGTTTTACGTTTTATTGGATGCTGATTATGTAATGGATGAGTAATTGGACAAACTCAAGACTAGATATAAGCTACTACTTTTCCACTAGGTGCAAACTTTTCTCGTGGAACTTTATACCTATATTTTTCAACTAAATTAATTAATCCATAGAGTCATTGAGAATAGGAATTTGTAAGATACCTATTCGAGTTTTCAGAATTTTCAAGAACTTCCCCTTTTCATATTTTGAATAACAACTCATTTTCAATGAACTTTTAAAGGTCAATTTTACTTCTTGTTGCGTTTTTTACCCATTGCTAATTTATAAGATAATGATAACTTAGATAGAGAAACCGAATACACCTTTGAATATTTTATTAAAAGGTTATGGATATGCAAGTATCATGTGGAGAGTTTCATGCTATATCTTAGTATGGATTAACCATGTATTTGTTTACTCGTAAAACGGTACAGTTGAATTTATACGTGATTTTTAGATAAGTGAATTAATTTGATCCTGAGATAAATAAATAACTGAAGAGTTACGCAATATATAGCCTTAAGATATAGACGAAACAACAAAAGCAACAATTCCGGGAACAAGGTTTCCGGGCTCAACAACAAAAGAATCGAGAAATCAGAAGTTAAGATTGGATTGAGCTTTGTATAAAATATAGTATTAGTTTGCGAGAAAATTTTCCCTTTCCCAATGACAACTGAGCTCGCTATTTATTGTTATGAAGAAAGTCCTAGGGTCATATCCTTCTTTAATGTCAATTATGAGGGACATTGATGAGGATGTAACGGTGAACATAAATGCCAAATTTTTTGTAACGGATAACTGCTCTTAATGTTATTGTTGCGACCAAACACACTCACGCAAGTATACGCGGTCGTCAAGTAATAAAGTGACTAAAAGTCGGATGTCGAACCCACGAGGACTTATGATTAACTATTAACTAAATTAGACTATCCTAATTATCTAAACAAGAATTAAACCTAAAAATATTTTATTCTAAACTAATTAAATAAGAAAATATAAATAATGAACTTTGAACAGAGAAAGAGCAGATTTTTATGATATCAATGTAAGAAAAACGATCTAGGGTTATGGGCTATCTAACAATCCTATTGTATTCTTCAATTGAATTGACCGACTAATTTATCTAGCTTATTGGTTGACAGGGTTAATATTGCTCATAAGAATCTGTCGAGTTCTTACTCGCCTATTCAAGCTAACCTAACGCCTATATGTCTATGGAGTTAGAATCAACAAGAACGCATTTATAATTCCTGTAAATCAACCAAGCAAGGCAATTAGGTATATGTCTATCCTAACCACGAATCCGTTCCCCGATGCCCGAGTTCAAGAACTTGCCCTACTCAATCCTATATGCAATATAGAATTCCCACTTTCGAGTTCAATTCTAGATTCGTAGATAATATTCAATTGGTGATCAAGCAATTAAATAATTAAGCGCAAGATTGAATAAATAAACTAATATGATAAATCAAGAAGTCAAAATCAATATCCGAATAACAATAGTCATGAAAGAACCACAACCCTAGAACGTGAAGTTTAGCTCCACATAGACATGGTAGCCAAACAACAAATCATATAAAGAAACATAAAAATTACTAAGTTTGGTGGGAGAAAGATGGAACTTGATGAATTCCGGCCTCCACAGCTCTTTCGTGGCTTTTTTCCTCTTCCCAATATGTTAGATAGCCTAAAGGAGGCGTTTTTGGCTTATATATTGCGTACAAAAGTCGTGGGCCAAAGCTCTCCTATTCCTAGTCCAAATCGGCTTCAGGGATTGATGCTAAGGTGGATGCGACGCATCCACCTTGTCCTCCATTTCAATTTTTTGCCTGCGAAGGTGGATGCGACGCATCCAGCTTCACTTCTACTTCCCAGTTTCGCACGCGATGGCGGACGCGATGGCCCAACTTCACTGCTAAGGTTGCATGCAGGATGATGTTTTCCTAGGTTGGATGCGACGCATCCAACCCTTCTTCCTCTAGCTAAACCACCTTTTCTTCATATTTTGCACTCCGAACACCTTAAATCGTCACACATAACTTAATTAGTCATCAAACCAATAATTACACCATGTTGGGTGTTTTAAAGATTAAATAACATCAAAAAGTGGTTAAAGCATGGGCAAAGTAACATCAACACATATCGAAATATGCCAAACATCACTACCCCACACTTAAACCTTTGTTCGTCCTCGAACAAACCATCCTATAGTAGACGAAACAAAATTAAGCTCTGATCATTCAAAGCACACTACATCTATGACTATTTGCTACAATTAGGCTCTAGACTATGCATCAACACACTTCCCTTTTCTTAGGCCCTTCTTTAAACATATTCGAACAAAGACAACATGCTCATAACAATCCTAACCTCAAAAACCGACTCAATGTCACAATGCACTCATGGCTTGAACAACCAACATCATAGAGAAGTCTAATAACGTTACCTATCCCTCGTGAAACCATGTGCCCTCACAACAAAAGCAGAGAGAGTAAAATCAATCCACACATTCGAATCTCATGCTCACAAAGAAAATCGCTCACTCTCACAAAAGAAGTCGCATGCATGCAGTTGGTACCATAGGCTTGCCCTTAATGTAAATCTCTACTAATGTAAGCTCGCTCGATCTAAAATCAATTAGGACTTTTTCATGGTTGTAATGTGGGCTAAGGGACGGGTAGGATATATTTAAGGAATAGTGATTCACCCTCCTAAGCACTTTAACACATCATCAAATAACTTAAGCGCAAATTCTTCAACACCACTTCAATTTCACAAATAATATCACCCCAACAATATTTCCTCTTTCTTTAAGCACTACTTTAATTCATACCCACTAGCAAGAACAAGACAACAATTTATTCATTTATATTTTTCTTTCTTTCAATTTCCGCTAGTGGTGTATTATTTTACAAAATAAGTGCACCCTTCTTTCTTTCATTGGTTCCACTCAAAAGTCACCCCACACTTAGTCCCTTCTTACTTCTTTTAGCGCTCATCTAACACTTAAAGTGCTTTAAGAGGTAAAAGGATCAAAACAATGTCAATTAAGAATAAAAAAGGGTATAGGCTTGTAATGTGGGTACCAAATAAAAGGTCTACAGGCTCAAAAGGTTTAACTAGGGATAGATTTTATTTGTGATAAGCAATAAGCTCAAAAAGATCAAAGAAAGCCTAAAATCATTTTTCAAACCGAGCATCACCTAAAATTTCGCTTCAACTCACATACCGGGCAAGTTCTAGACACAAGTACACTACATGGACTACACAAAAACCTCACCACACATGGCACATGACTCATTAAGGACGGTTACATTCCGACTCTCAAACAATGCAAGTATTCACGGAGCAACGAGATATTAAGCATTAAGCGCAAAGTGAACACAAGTCAAGAAAATGAGAAATAGGCTGCAACAAAACATGCTATCCGTTTTAACAAGGCATCATCAATAGTTTCAGAGTGAGAAGGGAAGATATTACATATGTAAAAGCTTAAATATGCCAGTATCAACCAAGTCAAGGTCACCTAGGTTCATCATTCTTCCTCCTTTTATTCCCTACATTCCTACTCTACTCTAAAAAGAAAACAAAATTACCCGGTTCAAACTACATCCCATGGAAAAGAACCGAGGCACAAAGAAAAACCACAGGGGATTATTACTATCTACAAAGATACTATATATATATATATATATATATATTTTATTTTTATTTTTATTTTTTTTATTTTTTTTTGCTGAGGGGGACGCGACGCATCCGCCTCGTTTTCTTGAATAAAATCTATGTCCTACGAAAAGAAAGGAGAAAAAAAATTAAAATAAAAATAAAAAACTAACTAACTTGGGTGGCCTCCCAAGAAGCGCCTGATTTAACGTCGCGGCACGACGCAACATGTTCTTCATGCCTCCACTAAATCCATTGTGGTCTTGTGACGTGCAATGTCACCACCCCAATAGTGTTTTACTCTTTGGCCATTTACCAAGAATGTCGTATTGGACCCCTTATCACACAATTCTATCGCACCATGAGGTTTCACACTAACCACTTCAAACGGACCCGACCATCGAGATTTAAGCTTTCCTGGAAAAAGCTTTAGCCTTGAATTAAACAGTAGAATTTGTTGACCTGGTTCAAACTCACGATGTTGGATATGCTTATCATGCCATCTTTTGGTCTTCTCTTTATACAATTTGGCATTTTCATACGCATGCAATCGAAACTCATCAAGCTCGTTGAGTTGTAGCAATCTCTTTTCACCGGCCAAGTCCATCTCCATATTTAGCTTTTTAATCGCCCAATATGCTTTGTGTTCAAGCTCGACGGGCAGATGGCAGGCCTTCCCATAAACCAACCTGTACGGAGAAGTGCCTATTGGGGTCTTGTACGCAGTGCGATATGCCCATAATGCGTCATCCAGCTTCCCGGCCCAGTCCTTTCTATTCATACTTACTGTCTTTTCCAAAATCTGCTTGACCTCTCTGTTGGAAACTTCTACTTGACCACTCGTTTGGGGATGATAGGCAGTGGAAACTTTGTGCTTGACTCCGTATTTTGCAAGAATATTATTCAGCAGTTTGTTACAAAAGTGAGTTCCCCCGTCGCTTATCAACACTCTTGGGGTCCCAAAACGTGTGAAGATGTGCTTCTTTACAAAGCCTACCACAACTTTTGCGTCGTTAGTAGGAAGAGCTATGGCCTCTACCCACTTAGAAACATAGTCGACCGCCACCAAGATGTATCTGTGTCCGTTAGAATATGGGAATGGTCCCATAAAATCAATCCCCCAAACATCAAAAAGTTCTACCGCCAGTATATTTTGCAAGGGCATCTCGTGCTTCCTCGTGATAGTTCCAGTTCTTTGGCATCTATCACAATTTTTAACGAAGGCATGTGCATCCTTAAACAATTTTGGCCAATAAAAACCTGATTGTAGCACTTTTTGGGCGGTTCTATCCCCGCCGTGATGACCTCCATATGGTGACGCATGGCAGTCATGTAGTATAGCCTTCATCTCTTCCTCAGGAACACACCTTCTCACCAACTGATCTGCACACTGCCTATATAGGAATGGCTCATCCCACACGTAGAACCTTACATCATGTAGGAATCTTCTTCTATTGTCAGCTGTCCATTCTAGTGGCGTTACCCCACTTGCGATAAAATTCACATAATCTGCATACCATGGGGCTTCACCTGAGGTGATTGCCAATATTTGCTCATCCGGAAATGTTTCTTTAATTGACCCTCCTTCAGCTACATGGTTCCGGCTCTCTAATCTGGACAAATGATCGGCCACTTGATTTTCTGTCCCTTTTCGATCTCGGATCTCTAAGTCAAATTCTTGCAAGAGGAGGACCCAACGAATCAGCCTCGGCTTGGCGTCTTTCTTTTCAAATAGGTATCTGATAGCTGAATGATCTGTGTAGACGATGACTTTGGTTCCCACTAGATAGGATCTGAACTTGTCAAACGCCCACACCACTGCAAGCAACTCCTTTTCAGTCACTGTATAATTCATCTGAGCTGGATTCATAGTTTTGCTTGCATAATAAATGGAGTGAAAGATTTTATCCCTCCTTTGCCCCAACACCGCTCCAATTGCTATGTCACTTGCATCGCACATCAACTCAAATGGTTGTGCCCAATCGGGGCCAATGATAATTGGTGCAGTCACCAATCTTCCCTTCAGCTCCTCAAATGCTTTCAGACATGCATTATCAAACTTGAAGGTAACGTCTTTCTCTAGAAGCCTGCACAAAGGGGAAGAAATTTTCGAAAAATCTTTAATGAAACGACGATAAAAACCTGCATGACCCAAGAAACTGCGAATGCCTTTGATGGATGTCGGCGGGGGCAATTTTTCGATCGTCTCCACCTTTGCTTTATCCACCTGTAGACCATCTTTTGAAACCTTGTGCCCCAAAACTATACCTTCACGTACCATGAAATGGCACTTTTCCCAGTTTAGCACCAAGTTCGTCTCTTCACACCTAGCTAGCACTTTATCAAGGTTCATCAAACAACTATCAAAAGAACATCCAAACACAGAAAAATCGTCCATGAATACTTCTACATATCTTTCAACCATGTCAGTGAAAATAGCCATCATACACCTTTGAAAAGTCGCAGGTGCATTACAAAGACCGAAGGGCATTCTCTTGAACGCATACGTGCCATAAGGACATGTAAATGTAGTTTTCTCTTGGTCTTCTGGGGCTATAGCAATCTGATTATACCCCGAATAACCGTCCAGGAAACAGTAGTATTCCTGGCCAGCTAATCTATCAAGCATTTGGTCAATAAAAGGCAGGGGAAAGTGGTCTTTCCGGGTGGCATTGTTTAGTTTTCTGTAATCTATGCAAATTCTCCATCCAGTTACAGTTCTTGTAGGAATTAAGTCATTATTTTCATTAACTACTACGGTTATCCCCCCTTTCTTCGGCACACATTGAACGGGGCTTACCCATTTACTATCAGAGATTGGAAATACAATACCTGCATCAAGCCACTTAATCACTTCTTTCCTTACCACTTCTTTCATGATTGGATTTAGTCGGCGTTGGTGTTCTACACTCGGCTTGTGTCCGTCCTCCATGAGGATTTTGTGCATGCAGAAAGCTGGACTAATGCCTTTAATGTCAGACATTGTCCACCCAATTGCTCGCTTGTGCTCACGTAGCACCCTTAATAGCTTTTCTTCCTGTAATTTAGACAAGTGAGCAGAAATAATAACAGGTAAAGTGTCAGAACTTCCCAAATAAGCATATTGAAGGTGAGGGGGTAGGGGTTTAAGTTCCAAATTTGGAGCTTTTTCAATTGACGGCTTTGGTGGGGGGCCACTTGGCCTATTCAGGGGCTCAAACGGGATTATTCCTTGCATGTAACCACATGATGTATCTAGGATTCCCTTCATCTCCTCAACCTCATCATCCATCTCCAAGCTATCAAACAGCATGATTGCTTTTTCTAAACAGTCGCCTAGATATACACTCGTGTTAAGAAGTTTCTCATCCACCTCCACCACAGATATCATAGAGAGCTCCTCATAGTGGCGGGGGAGTTGGATTGCTTTGTAGACATTGAAGACTGCCTCCTCATTGTCCACTCTCATAATCATTTTCCCTTCTCTCACTTTAATTATTGCATCGCCAGTAGCCAAGAGAGGTCGTCCCAATATGATTGGAACTTGTTCATCAGCCTCGAAGTCTAGAATAATGAAGTCAGCTGGGAAGATGAATTTTCCAATTTGCAGCAGCACATCTTCAATCACTCCTTCGGGGTAGGCTATGGACCTATCAGCTAATTGCAACATCACGGTGGTTGGTCTCGGAGCTCCCAGACCTAATTGCTTAAACAAGGATAACGGCATCAGATTTATGCTTGCACCCAAATCACACAGAGCACGTCCCACGTTAATATTACCGATTTGTACTGGAATAGTGAAGCTGCCAGGGTCCTTAAGCTTTTGGGGAAGCTTGTTTTGGACCCTTGATGTGCATTCCTCAGTAAGTGCAACCGTCTCGAACTCAGCCAATTTCCTCTTATGAGCCACTATGTCTTTTATGTACTTAGCGTACTTTGGAATTTCACGAAGTACATCCACTAATGGAATATTTAATTGAACCTGACTCAACATGGAGAGAAATTTGTTGAACATGCGATCGTCATTCCTTTTCTGCAATCTTTGGGGGAAAGGTGGTGGTGGCCTTGTAACCTCCATTCGCTCTGAACTTGCATCATCTTCCTTTGACTCTTGTGTTGCCTTAGGTGTCAACTCCCCCCAGGTATAGGTTTTTCTTTTATCTTCCTTGGCGCTTCCTCTAGTTCCCTCCCGTTTCTAAGTGTAACTGCATTAATTTGAGGGTTCTTCTCTGTATCACTGGGAAGTGAGCCTGTAGGTCTAGTATTTTGGTTTGCTGCTAACTGCCCCATTTGCCTCTCAAGATTTCTGAAATCGGTCCTGAGCTGTTGATTGTCTAGTAACAACTTTTTCAGCAAGTCATTCGTACTTTCTTCCATTTGTTGGGGTGGCTTCTGAGGTTGAGTAAAATTCCCTTGAGGCCTATACTGATTCTGTTGACTTCCGCCCCATGAGAAGTTAGGATGATTCCTCCAGTTTGGGTTGTAAGTGTTCCCATATTGCGCATGTTGATTCATAGGACCTCTGTTTTGTTGTCCCACATAGTATATAGATTCAGGATTCGTGGGGCACATGTCAATCATATGACTGTCTCCGCATAGTTCGCAACAAATAGACATCTGCTGTACATGTTGCATTTGTTGTGTTGTCATTCTATTCATCTGATTTGCCAATTTTGCTATATCGGCTCTCATGGCGGAAAAGTCATCAAGCTCAATCAAACCGGCGGCCTTCTGTTTAATTACCCTTCGTGAATCCCCCTCTCCTTGCCAATTATGGTCATTAGCAGTGAAATTATTTAGCAGGAGTTGTATTTCACTATACGGTCTTGCCATGCAACTACCCCCACAAGCTGAGTCAAGATTCATCTTTGATGCTTCATCTAACCCATCAACAAAAGTGTGACCCAATACCTCATCAGTTTGACAATGATGCGGGCAGTCTCTGAGTAGTTTCTTGTATCTTTCCCAAGCTTGACGAAGTGTCTCGCCATCCCGTTGTTGGAACCCAAGAATTTGGCTCCTCAACGACTTTGTCTTCTTAGTTGGGAAAAACTTGATCAGGAATTTCCTTGCTAGATCATCCCAAGTGTGGATAGAGTTCGCGGGCTCCTTTTGCAACCATTCTTTAGCTTCCCCCAACAGTGAAAAAGGGAATAGTGTCAGCCTGACATAGTCCTTGGAGACGTTCGGATAATTGTAAGTGTCCGTGATTTCCAAGAAGTTCTGAATATGCCTCTGCGGGTCCTCATGAGATAGACCCACATATTGTCCTGTGGACTGAATCAGCTGTACCATGTACTGTTTGAGTTCAAAATGCCCAGTGATATCAGGCTTCACAATAGCCTGAGTCATATTCGCAAGATTGGGCCTTGCGGCTTCGATTACCGGACGCTCTTCATTGCCTGCCATATCTATTGGCTGTGGTTGGATTGCGATGTCCAAATCTCTTTCTATTCTCGTTCTAGCTTCGTGTTCCCTTCTCACTCTATGTAATGTTCGTTCGATTTCTGGATCAAGAGGAATGAGGTTGTTTGCACTTCTACTCCTCTGCATTCGAGAGTAAACCCTGCGTTGACACAAACCAGGCAAACTGAAAATTAAAACTTGAAAACAAATATCTAATAAAAGCTTAACTTAGTCACGTAGCTAATTTCTAAGTCCCCGGCAACGGCGCCAAAAACTTGTTGCGACCAAACACACTCACGCAAGTATACGCGGTCGTCAAGTAATAAAGTGACTAAAAGTCGGATGTCGAACCCACGAGGACTTATGATTAACTATTAACTAAATTAGACTATCCTAATTATCTAAACAAGAATTAAACCTAAAAATATTTTATTCTAAACTAATTAAATAAGAAAATATAAATAATGAACTTTGAACAGAGAAAGAGCAGATTTTTATGATATCAATGTAAGAAAAACGATCTAGGGTTATGGGCTATCTAACAATCCTATTGTATTCTTCAATTGAATTGACCGACTAATTTATCTAGCTTATTGGTTGACAGGGTTAATATTGCTCATAAGAATCTGTCGAGTTCTTACTCGCCTATTCAAGCTAACCTAACGCCTATATGTCTATGGAGTTAGAATCAACAAGAACGCATTTATAATTCCTGTAAATCAACCAAGCAAGGCAATTAGGTATATGTCTATCCTAACCACGAATCCGTTCCCCGATGCCCGAGTTCAAGAACTTGCCCTACTCAATCCTATATGCAATATAGAATTCCCACTTTCGAGTTCAATTCTAGATTCGTAGATAATATTCAATTGGTGATCAAGCAATTAAATAATTAAGCGCAAGATTGAATAAATAAACTAATATGATAAATCAAGAAGTCAAAATCAATATCCGAATAACAATAGTCATGAAAGAACCACAACCCTAGAACGTGAAGTTTAGCTCCACATAGACATGGTAGCCAAACAACAAATCATATAAAGAAACATAAAAATTACTAAGTTTGGTGGGAGAAAGATGGAACTTGATGAATTCCGGCCTCCACAGCTCTTTCGTGGCTTTTTTCCTCTTCCCAATATGTTAGATAGCCTAAAGGAGGCGTTTTTGGCTTATATATTGCGTACAAAAGTCGTGGGCCAAAGCTCTCCTATTCCTAGTCCAAATCGGCTTCAGGGATTGATGCTAAGGTGGATGCGACGCATCCACCTTGTCCTCCATTTCAATTTTTTGCCTGCGAAGGTGGATGCGACGCATCCACCTTGTCCTCTATTTCTCAGCTTGCATGCGATGGTGGACGCGACGCATCCAGCTTCACTGCTAAGGTTGCATGCAGGATGATGTTTTCCTAGGTTGGATGCGACGCATCCAACCCTTCTTCCTCTAGCTAAACCACCTTTTCTTCATATTTTGCACTCCGAACACCTTAAATCGTCACACATAACTTAATTAGTCATCAAACCAATAATTACACCATGTTGGGTGTTTTAAAGATTAAATAACATCAAAAAGTGGTTAAAGCATGGGCAAAGTAACATCAACACATATCGAAATATGCCAAACATCAGTTATGAATATTCTCTATTGAATGCTACCGGGAGAAGAGCATTTATCACATCTTTATGAGCATTATTCTTCCCGGTGACAAACAATTGTCTTCAGTCTTCAATCATCCCCCTGTCTTGGGTTCCACGTGTCCCTTTCTCGGATGGCCACATGTCATAACATATTTTACCCAACACAGATAGTCTCCCTGCTTTCCGGTGACATAACTTTGTGTTTCTGGGAAGTTGCTAGAAACATATATTTGGTGGGAGTTACTATAATTTCCTCTGAATGCTTCTGACGGTTGATTAGACGCATGTCTCTCCGCATTTAATGCCTCGAACACGCGTCTTCCCATATTCAACACATCTTTTGCTGATTATCGAGGTAATCCTGGCCATGAATTTAGCTGCCAAAACTTTTACTTATACGTATCAACTTCCACCCTTATACTTCATAACTTTTCAAACTTCATTCATCTAACTTGCATATTGTTTCTTCATCTTTTTTCTAATTCTCTTCAAATGAAAGACCCTTTCTTTCCTACAATGGCTTCTTCCTCGAAACATACCAGTTCCTCAAAAAGAAAAAACAAAGCCGAGAACTTTGCTCTCCCAACAGTGGGCTCCATCATCCCTAGATGTCTTATTACCACAAAAGACATCAAAGAGAAATTCCCTACTGCTAATTCTCGTACATGGACCGTTAGCAGGTATGCTTCTTCCATACGTCCTTCGAGCATTCCTACTGTGAAGGAAGACTGCCGTTGCCATGACTTAGAAATTATCGCTCTTGATCTAACGAGCGAGTCACCTTTCCCAAGGAGGGTTTTACATATGTTTACATGTATCCCTTTACTTTGGGTGTGTTTTCTTTGAGTGGAGAGTTTGATTCCATGATTGCAAAATTTTGCCTCCGTTACCTGGTGTGTTTGGCATGAGTCAGTCCTTCTTTGTGGAGGACGGTTGCTTGCCTTCAGTGTTTTAGCACCTCGATGGGTCCCACCGGTAATTGAAGGTTTGGACCAGTGGGTACAAATAATCTTGGACGTTACAACGCCCGAGACTCACTTGTGGAAAGAACTGGCCCCTAAATATAGGTGTAAGGCCATGAATCATGGTAATTCAAACTCATCTTGTTTCAATATTTCATGTAATGAACTTGATTAATCTCTTCTAACTTGTCTATAAAATTAGGTCTACTCACGGGCTCTGTTGTTGTTCCCTAGGAGGATGTCTTGGCTGATCATGTTGATGCAGCCAGGTTACTTAAGGAGTCGCTTAGTCGAACAGGTGGCTCCGGGCCTGCTTTGAGAGAAAATGCTTCTTTTCGAAGCCCTCGGCTGGAAGACAAACAACCAAAGAGAAGACACTCCTCTATAGCTGGGAAAAAGAATAAAAGGGCGAGAACCGATGCTCCCGAGTCATCTCCGATATCGATAGTGACTGGCCCTCCTTCTGGGCTGGTCATAGACACTGTGATGATCGATGATGAAGAATAAGCTAGTGATGAGGGAGCTTCTTTACATAGAAGACGACGATCCTCATCATCTCAATTGGATGCTCAACCTGTTGAGAGAGTTGCACCAACCGAGGACGATGCCTCGGCACTTTAGGGAGAATTTGATTTAGTAGATAATGCCAATTCCCGTTTTCGGGCCCCAACTGTTGTGTCCAGTACTGCGGAGCTGAGTACCGGACCCTTGCCGTCTTTGGTTGGCGAGCATCTAACAACCAGCTGACGCATCTGCTTCTCACTCTTCAACTTCATCTTCATCTTCACCAACACCAGCAACTGCTACATTATTTTCATCTTCATCCATTCTTCTACCGGCGATTGCTACACCACCTCCGTCGGCCGCATCTGACCACGAAGAAGGTATTCCTCTTCCACAGTCCCCAGTTCATGGGAATTTGGGGAAATATTATGCTGCCCCTTCTGAAGATCTACAAATGAGGAGGAACGTTACTCTTTCGGTCTCTACCGGATGCAAGTTGTTATTGTGGCAGGTGGAGCTTGTTCATTATCCGAAGCCTTTGGCTTCAAAGAAAGGTTGGGAAAAGATTAAAGCACTCTCGGGAGAATATTTGTTGAGCAATGCTATGCATAACGTCACAACTATACGTTCCTTTCTTCCTTTATTACTTCTTCTATTTCTGGGTGTGAACATCTCCTGAATTTTACCCATATTACTTTGTAGGCCAACTTTCTTGCTTCTGAGGGATCAACTTTTGGCATAGAAAGATCAACATGTCGCTCGCCTTTCAGAACTGGAAGCCAAAGCTGTTGAGGCTGTTGTATTGGAACCTCGTTTGCGGCAGAGTGAACAAGAAGTAGTAACCCTTAGCCAAGAAATTATCCCTCGGAGGGTTAGATTTGACGAAGCCAGGGCCAAATGGGTTGAAGTCCATAACAATGTTGTTGCTACAACCGAATGTGAGGCTTCCTCCACTGAAAGAGTGATTAAATTAGAGGCAGCCTTGAACTCCGAAATATGCCCAGCTGGAAGAGAAGTACAGGAAAACTATCGAGCATAATAGGCTCACTTAGTTCAACTATCCGCAACCTTGATGTTAGCCTCAAATCTGCTAGGTCCGACTGGAAAAACCTTCATGCCGAGGTAACCCAACTTAAAGAAGAACTCAAGCACCGAGTGACTTCCCTCATTTTTGAAAAAACTTACGCCATATACAGCATGAGGAGAAATACCTTGGAAGAGGCCAAAGCTGGTGTCATTGATTTTAATGCCGAAATTGCTAAGGCCCGCGAGCTTGAGTTAGTTGCTAAAAGTGAAATCCCATCGAAATCTGATGCACCTGGTCCTTCTGGTTCCGGTTTCGAGTTTTCGGGAACTGAAGAAGAATCGGAGAATGATGATGACGAAGGCCAAACTGGTAAAAAGTTGAGCCATCGGTGAATCTGACTACTTATTCTGAGGGCACGAAGACTTCTCTTCCTCCTGGTTTCGGAGACAATGCAGTTTAGCTTTTCTTTTGTTTTTCTAGTTCACGTATCTATGCCATTTGGTCATGTTTTTGTAAATAAAAACATCTTTTACTTAAGTATTGTTTGAGTCTTCTCATCGTTAGAATATTCATGCAAGCCTTTAATCTTTGCATTTTCTTTAAGAACTTTGCGCAGACTTTTTTGCGCCTTATTATGTGGAACTTTTGGGTGTATTCTCCCTGAAAGTATTTTTGGCTCCGGGCATCAGCCCTTTTCCGTGAGGGCTTTAATAAGTATTTGCGCAAGTTTACTTTTTGCATCTTGTTTGTATGCGGCTTCCGGTGTATTTTCCCCGATGGCATTTTTTATTCCGGGCATAAATTCTTCCGGAACAAACCCTTTAACGTGAGGGTTTTTATAAGAGAGCCCCCTCTTATGTTTACGATGCTCTTGACGAGGACGTCTCCTGTTCATTATGACACTAGCATTTGAAGTACTTGTTTAACTTTCAAATGACAAAGTTAATTCATTTTTCAGACAAGAAACAAGATAAAAACAAAAGGATTTCAATTTATTCCTTCTATTTTCAAAAAATACATAAGCATTTTCTATGCTGAAAAGAAATTGCCATTATTTTTGGCTAACTTGTACAACTTGCTTCTACGGGGCTGCTCGCGCAGTCCCCGACCCCGATGATGTAATTATATTTCCAGTTTTTTTGTTCTCGGTCGACGTGACAGTCATTGTTTCCATATCATCATATCATTCCCCCAATGTTCGAATGCGAATTGGAATAATGGAAGTCTTGTATCTTCGAAGATTCCACTAATGCATTGTTAGATAATCCTTAACTTGGTAACACACTTTACTTCCCCTTAGGAACTTATGCTATCAAGCGAAGAGCTATCTAACAACCCTCTAGTGGTTTGTGATCGTGTACGAACTGATAGCCTTTGCTCAATTGCAAACTTAACTTCCCGGTAGGAATTTGCTATAGAGCAAAAGATCATCTAACTATCCCCAAGTGGATCTCTGCTTTTGTACCTTGCTATAAAAAGTCTTATTGTTGCGGTCTTCGTAGTATGCTTTCTGTTGCTGCCTCGTTAAAAACCTTGATAGAAAAAACCCAATTGGGACAAATACTGAACGAAGGGAAAAAAGGTATAGCACATACTTTCTGATTGAATATTTTTCATCAAAAATAATATCTTTTGAGGTGTGCCACGTTTCAATTGCTGGGAAACTTCTCTCCGTTTTGGTTTTCCTACTCGTATGAACCTTTTTCGGTGATAGCTAAAACCCAGTAGGGGCCCTCCTACGTTGGACCTTGCTTACCTGCGTTGAGCTGCTGGGTATTGTGAGTTAGTTTCCTTAGGACCAATTCACCTAATTTGAAATATCGGAGGTTCGCTTTTCGATTATAATACCGCTACATTCTTTGCCTTTGAGCTACTATTCTTACATATGCCAATTCCCTGCATTAATCGAGCAGTTCCAAGTTGACAAGCATTGCTTCGTTGTTCGATTCTTCTTCTGCCTGAAAGTATCTCAAGGTCGGTTCCCCTACTTCCACCGGGATTAAAGCTTCTACATCGTACACGAGGGGAAAAGGGGTTTCCCCCGTGCTTGACTTGGCCGTAGTTCGGAATGCCCATAGAACTCCGAGTAATTCCTCGGGCCAATATCCTTTAGCCGCTTCCAACATTTTCTTGAGGCTTTGGAAAATCATTTTGTTTGTCGACTCCGCTTGGCCGTTTGTGCTCGGGTAATAAGGGGAGGATGTGATCCTATTTATTTTCAAATCTTGGAGGAACTTTGTAACTTTTGCACCAATATATTGTGGCCCATTGTCGCATGCTATCTCTTTTGGTATTCCGAACCTACAAATTATATTTTTCCATAAGAAATCCACCACTTCGTATTCTCCGATTTTCTGATAAGGACCTGCTTCCACCCACTTAAAAAAATTATCAGTTAAAATTAAAAGAAATCTTACCTTTTCGGGAGCCGGTGGTAATGGTCCGACGATGTCCATTTCCCATTTCATGAACGGCCACCGAGATAGGACTGAATGTAAGGGTTCCACTGGTTGATGCACTAGTGGCGTGTAGCATTGACACTTATCACATTTTCGCACGAAGTCCTTCACGTCTTGTTCTATGGGGGGGCCAATAATATCCTGCACTTACCATCTTCAACACCAAGGAATCTGTGCCCGAGTGGTTGCCGCATTTCACTTCGTGGACCTTCTCATGACATAGTTAGCTTCAAACGCTTCTAAGTATCGGGCAAGCAGGCCTTGAAATAATTTTCTATACAATTGGACTCCCTTGAAGCTATATCGCGCTGCTTTGGCGCACAACGCTCGGGTCATTTTGCAGTCTTCAAGTAGCTTCCCATGTTCGAGATAATCGATAATTTCATTCCTCCAGTCTCAGACCAGACTAGTTGAATTTACTTAGTAGTAAACATCTGTATCCAGGACTGAGTTCATCAGTTGTACTATCGACCCGGAATTCGATCCCTTTGTTTCTGTTGATGATCTTAGGTTTGCCAATGCCTCTGCTTCTACGTTTTCTTCCCTTGGGAAATGAATAATTGACCACTCTAATAATCGCGCCAGTAGAGCTTGAACCTTTACCACGTATTGTTGCATGCACTCCTCTTTGGTCTTGAAGATCCCGTAGACCTGATTTACCACTAGTTGTGAGTCGCATTTGATTTCGATGACCTCATAATCAAGTCCTCAGGCCAACTCAAGTCCTGCAATCAAATCTTCATACTTTGCTTTATTGTTAGTTAAATGGACGGTCCCGATGGCTTGCCTCAGGGTTTCCCCCGAAGGCGTGATTAAGACTCTATCCAGCCCGGACCCATTCATGTTGGAATCTCCGTCCATAAATAATGTTCTAACCCCTAATGTCAATTGTGATATTATCATTGATTCCTTGGTTTCCTGAGGCAACAATCCCAAACTAAAATCAGCCACGAAGTTAGCCAAGACTTGCGATTTAGTTGCAGTCCTCAGCTTATATTCTATGTCGAACTCACTCATTTCGACGGCCCATTTGTCTAATCTACCCGAGAGCTCGGGTTTATGGAGGATATTCAGCAAAGGGAAAGTAGACACTAGGGCTATCAAGTGGAATTGGAAATAGGGCCTCAGCTTTCGAGCGGCAACTACGAGAGCTAAGGCCAGTTTTTCCAAATGTGAGTAACTCGTTTCTGCTCCCGTTAAAACTTTACTAACATAATAAATGGGAGATTGCGTACCTTCATCTTCTCGGACTATAACCGCACAACCGCAACTTCCGAGACCGCGAGGTAAGCAAGCAATGTTTTCCCTTCTTTTGGTTTTGAAAGCAATGGAGGGCTTGACAAGTATTTCTTTAAATCCCTCAAATCCTGATGGTACTTCGGGGTCCATTCTTTGCGTATGCAGGTTACCTCTTCTTTGACGAATGTATTCCTGGCTTCGGCGATCGGGTGCTTCTTTTCTCTTATCGGAGGTATGTTAGGATCCAAGCTTAACTTCTGTACGACTACCTCTATCGGCATACCTGTCATATCCTCAAGTGACCATGCAAAACAATCGACGTTAGATTTAAGGAATTTAATGAAGTCGGACCTGAGTTCCGGGTGCAATCCTATCCCAGGTAGAATTTCCTTTATATGAATTCCTTGAACAATGCCACTTTCTCCAACTCTTCCACTGTGGACTTCATCAAATCGGTGAGTTTATCTTGCTCCAATACTCTTCATTTTATGATACTAGCCGAGCTCCCTCGATCCACTAAAACACATGTAATCTTAAAATCTAGCACATTTAAATAAATTACCAATGCTTCATTGTGTGGTATCAGCAATCGGTCTGCGTCCTCCTCCGTAAAAGCGATATCGTCTTCCTGAAGCCTTTTTCTATGTGTTATTGATACTTTCGTCTTCTTTGTTGCTAAAAAGGTGACCCCGTTAATCTCGTTCCCTCCGAAAATCATTCTGATTGTTTGATGTGGGGGATCTTCTCCCTCTTTCAAGGGTTCTGTGTTGTCTCATTTACGACCATAATTGTTCTTAGATCGGTCACTCAAGAATTCTTTGAGGTGACTATTCTTAAGTAACGTTGTCACTTCCTCCGGGAGATGTCAACAATCCCCTGTCCAGTGACCATTCATCCCGTGGTATTTATACCACAAGTTGGGATCCCTCTGGTTAGAATCAGATCTCATCGGTCTTGGGAACCGTGCTTCTTTGATGTTTCTCATGGCCTACCAATTTTACTATACTGACGTTGAAGTTGTATTCTGATAATTTGGGGTAGGAAGGATTCTGTGATCCTGCCACTTCTTTATCATGTAGTGATCGATTATTCCAACCACGATCGGTCCTCTTGTCGATCGCGAACCTGTCTGCTGTCCGGAAACCTCTGTTGTGGCCTTCGGTTCATTCGTAAAGCAAAATCCGGCCCCTCGAAGTCCGCCTATCCGCGTCATAATCTTCCTTTGATTTTTCCTTATTCTTTTCCCGTCCTTTGGTTGATGATGGAAAACCAAATTGATCATCTTCGATGCTTATTTTTTATTCACACTGGTTGTGGACGTCCGCCAGGTCGTTGCTTGAAACCCGAATAGCATCTCTTTCAATTTCCAGGAAGCGTCTGAACTCCTCGGATTCAATCTTTTGGTGAACGCCTCAGCCGCTCATTCATTCGGGACAGCCGGGAGCAATATTCTCTCCTTCTGGAATCGGGTAACGAACTCTCTTAGCATTGCAGACCCTCCTTGCTCTATCCTGAATATTTTGGCCTTCGGGCCTGTACTTTTCTTACTCAGCATGAGCCTTGATGAAAGAATCCGTAAGCATTTCGAAGGAATCTATGGAATATTCGGGTAACAACGAATACCATCTCAAGGCCCTCCTCGTGAGGGTTTCTCCAAATTTCTTCAGCAGCATAGATTCAGTTTCATGAGGAGCTAAATCATTCCCTTTTATCGCTGTTGTGTAGGTGGTAATATGCTCCTGGTGGTCTGAAGTTCCATCATACTTTGACATTTCATGCATTTTGAACCGCTTCGGGATTAACTCTAGTGCAACACTTGGCTTGTACGACAATTAGGTATACATCTTCGAGTCTGAGCCTTTCAGCACTGGTGGTGCGCCAGGGATCTGATCCATGCGGGTGTTTACTTCCTGGATGAATCGTAAAAGTTCGTTCTTGAAAGAATCGTTCTCATTGTTGAGACCGGATCCGTTCCCCCTACCCCATCGGATCCAGTTTCACCCTGGGAGTGTTATTGTCGATCCTCCACGTTGTTAGATTCGAGGGAATCCTGGGAGGGATCAGATCTCGTCTGTTTGCATTATTTGAAGCTCCCGACACCACTTGTTTTATTTCCGTCATAACTTTATCTTGTCGCGTGAGGTGGCCTAGAATGATTGTTTGTTGCTCTTGCAAGACCCTTACTGCGTCGACGACATGCTCTTCATCAACGTCAACGGGAGTGGTTCCCCGAACATGTCGATGATATTGTCATGCACTAGTGTAGCGTCACTCCATTCGTTATGGGTATCACTGATTAAGTCCTCGGAATGAGGTTGATCCCCTCGAATCTCGGGGTTGTGCATGTCATTAATAGTATTATTTGCCATTTCTTATGATTTTTTCTAAGACAGAAACAATCAAAACATGTTAGTAAAAAAGGCAAGGATCAATTTAATTACACGGATATCTAGGCCCCACGGCGGACGCTAAACTATTTACCCGTAAAACAGTACAGTTGAATTCATACATGATTTCTAGATAAGTTAATTAATTTGACCTTGAGATAAATAAATAATTGAACAGTTACGCAATACTTAGCCTTAAGATATAAACGAAACAACATAATCAACAATTCCGCGAACAAGGTTTCCTAGCTCAACAACAAAAGAATCGAGAAATCAGAAGATAAGATTGGATTGAGCTTTGTATAAAACATAGTATAACTTTGCTAGAAAATTTCCCCTTTTACAATGACAACTGAGCTCACTATTTATAGCTATGAAGAAGTTCCTAGGGTCGTTCCCTTCTTTAATGTCAATTATGAGGGGCATTGATGAGGATGTAACGGTGAACATAAATGCTAAATTCTTTGTAACGGATAACTGCTCTTAATGCTATGAATATTCTCTATTGAATGCTACCGGGAGAAGAGCAATTATCACATCTTTATGAGCATTATACTTCCCGGTGACAAATAATTGTCTTCAGTCTTCAGTCATCCCCCTGTCTTGGGTTTCATGTGTCCCTTTCTCGGACGACCACATGTCATAACATTTTTTACTCAATACAGTACTACTTTTTAGGTCCATGTCAGGATTTTTTTGTGATTCCGATCAGTCCCAATTAATTCGGATTCATGCATTTTAAAAGAGAAGACGTTACCAAGATATTTTCTCATTTTCAAGGTGGAGTGATCATATCCCTCATAAAATAACCCTTGGTGATATACGTGCTTAAATTTTAATTTTTTTAATTGCTAAGTAATTTTTAAACCTCCTCAATAAGAATAGATGGATTTCTTATTAGTAATTATTAATTACTATAAATAAATCTGCATTTGACTTAAGAAGTCATAAAATTTTCAAATTGGTACAATTATTTCAATAATTGAAGACAAATTAGAAATAACAAAAAACAATAAAGATATTTCTTTCATACGAAGAAATATATATTTAATAGTAAATCGTTACTGTGGTAGGTCAAAAGGAAGCATAAAGGCCGTCACTAGATAAGATCCTATATAAGAATTCGTTGTTCCGATTCGGAGTCACCCAAGAGTTTGTTTATGAGTTAAGGATCAAATAATTGGGAATTTGTTATAAAATAAAAGCAATTTAGTAAAACATGAACAAGATATGTTGTTATGAAATAAAAATAATTTAGTAAAACATGAACAACAAATAGAGATAGAGAGAAGGAAGAGATTTTCTTCTTCAATTGTGTGTATTTTCTTATCTATTACAAGGCCTTTATATAGGCATGAAAAGTAAAGAAAAATATATCATTGAATATGTCATTAAGCATAGAAATATGTCATTGAATATGTCATTAAACATTTGAGAAGATCATGGAGGAAGAGTAGACATCCACCATAATTTGATTTTTCTTATAACACTCCCCCTTAGATGTCCCTGGATGTCCATAGATAATGTGCCTCGTTAAAACTTTATTAGGAAAAAACCCTATTGGAAAAAAATCCTAGTGAAGGAAAAAGAGTACACATGTTTAGAAATACGCCTTTTGGTTGCCTCGTTAAAAACCTTGCAAGGAAAATCCAGTGGGACAAAACCTTGTAAGGGAAAAAGAGTACAACGTGTATTAACTCCCCCTGATGAGAGTATCAATTCACATCCTTAAGCCTTCGCATCCCAATCTTGTGCACTAATTTCTTGAAGGTTGACATCGGTAGAGATTTGGTAAACAGATCAGTCATATTATCATTTGAACGGATCTGTTGCACATTGATATCACCATTCTTTTGAAGATCATGTGTGAAAAATAACTTTGGTAAAATTTACTTTGTCCTATCCCCTTTATGAATCTTCCCTTCAATTGGGCTATGCATGCTGCATTGTCTTCATACAAAATTGTGGGTAGTTTGTCATACTTCAAACCATATTTGTCTCGAATAAGATTTATTATAGACCTCAACCATACACATTATCGACTTGCTTCATGAATAGTAATTATCTCAGCATGATTAAATGAAGTAGCCACGATTGATTGCTTAGTCGATCGCCAAGATATGACAGTGTCCCTATATGTAAACACATAGCCTGTTTGAGATCGAGCCTTGTGTGGGTCATATAAATACACAGCATCGGCATAACCAACAAGATCGGGACTGCAATCATTGTCATAAAATAATTCCATATCGGTAGTCCCTTTTAGATACCGCAATATGTGTTTGATTCCATTCCAATGTCTCCTTGTAGGAGTATAGCTATATCTTGTTAAGACATTAACTGAAAAAGTTATGTCAGACCTTGTAATGTAAGAAAGATACATTAGTGCACCAATTGCACTAAGATATGGTACTTCGGGACCAAGAAGCTCTTCATTATTTTCATGAGGTCGGAATGGATGTGCTTTATCCATATATAATCACTTTAAAATTATTTTAGTGTATGCTGGTTGATGGACAAAAATTCCATCTTTCATATACTCAATTTGTAGACCAAGACAAAATTTTGTCTTTCCAAGATCTTTCATTTCAAATTCTTTCTTTAAATAGTCTACTGCTTTAGGAAGCTCCCTAGGAGTTTTAATGATATTTAAATCATCAACATACACGGTGATTATAACAAATTTAGATCCAGATCTTTTTATAAAGATACAAGGACAAATTGAATCATTCTTGTACCCTTCTTTCAACAGGTACTCACTCAAGCGATTATACCACATGCGCTCTGATTGTTTCAATCTATATAAGGATTTTTGAAGCTTTATTTAATAATTTTCTTGGAAACCTTAATATTCTTTAGAACAATTTAAATCCTCAATGATTTCCATTATACGCATATCACATTTTTTTTGTATTGCCAGATTAAAACCTGAAATGGCGACATCCACCACAGGAGAATATGTCTCTATATAATCAATGCCAGGATATTTATGAATTTTCTTGTGACACAAGTCGTCTTTATGTTTACCGACTTGACCTTTTTTTTTCCGCACAAGAACACATTTATACCTCCACTGGCTTTATACTTTCAGATGTTGGGACTATCCGTTCAACTTCATATTTTGTAGATGAAATTAATTTTCATTGCGTATTTTTCATTTGGCCAATCATTTATCTGTCCAAATTTCATGACAGATTTGAGCTCAAGATCCTCGTCAATATTAATAATATTGAGCGCTATATTGTATTAACAATATCATCAACGATCATTTTATATCGGTTCTACTATTACCCAATAAAGACATAACTTATTGAGATCTCTTTATCTTATTATCTTCAGGTACCTAAGCCTATCCCATGAGGTCTTATAAAGCGTTATGTCGTGGTGCTCTTCTAGAGCACTTGCCTCCTTATTATGACCATCTTGAACATTTGCTCCTCTCCTTCTTCAAGGAGTTTTATCTTTGGAACTGATTACTCTATTATGCTTCATGCATGCCATAGACTCTATTCATTATGAACTTTATTTTATTTGGAGCATTAGCAGCTGAATATGACATTTAGTTTTTGGTCAGCAAATACGCCTAGCAATATTTTGCAAATGAATTATCACTTGAACTTCAAGTTCACATTTTCTCGTACGAGGATCTAGATGTACTCATAATAATTCATTACATGCATTACTTTTTAAGCTACCCATTTTCTCCCCCTATTGTTAGGATCACCAACAAATATCCCTAGCTTTATTTGGGGATCCATCTTTGTGTATTGTGGTGGAACAATTAAATCATATAGCACATTCATATTTCTAGATGAAAATTATTTGGTTTCTGACCCTGAACCGATTGTGATAGGGAGAACTTATCATAACTTGGCTAGATGCGTACAAGTGTTGTTGTATATTAAATAATATATCACATACCAAATTTTATTTTGGCAATTTTGTTCTCAAAACCAATGGTTTAGATATAATTGGAGGCATACAATTTCTGCTAAACCAACTTGGATTTAAATCAGTATTATCAAGATAAATCATCATAATTTATATTATGGAACTGTGCTCTAATAATTTGAGCAATCAATCTTGCAAAAGCCAAACTGCAAATTGATAACAAATGCACATGTGACCATAGAATAGATGCATCTATAAAAATCATATAATAGTAAACGTTCCACATGGAAGGTGACTGGGCCCATATTTATCACCTTTTATTCGTTCCATAAATCAAGGTATTCAATCCCAACCTTAACTGGTATATCATGAGAATAAGCAGTAGAAGATAATTCTTGAAGAATCTTATATTTCTTCAATATAAGCCAATGTAATTCTCAGTTAAATTTTCGCATCATAATTGAACCTAGATGGTCAACCGGCCATGCCAACTAATATTTATTTCAGTAAACCTCTAGTTTACTTGTGGCTTGTGATTGCATCATCATGCTTATACTTGTGTAGTACAAATACAAGAAAAGTCAGGTAACATTTCATATTTACCCAGTATGATTATAGTAATATAAAGATATTCAATTTTTTTTTCATTTATAGTCTCAATATGCCAACCACTTTGGCTAATATATTTGTAAATCAAAATGTTTCTTTTGAGACTTACTACAAGATTAATGTCATGAACAATTTAATTCTTTCGGGTAGTAACAAATTAGTTCTTTCAGATCTCTTAACTGCTTTTGTACTACAAGATCTTTTGTCACACCATCTATATAATGAATGTCTCCTTTACAAAGAGAATCATATCATAATAATTGTCATGTTCAAAATCATCATAAGTAAAATAATTTCTTGCTTTAATTTTTCTTTTAATAACTTTCATGAGGCTTGACAAAATATTTGGCGTAGCTAATTTCTAAGTCCCCGGCAACGGCGCCAAAAACTTGTTGCGACCAAACACACTCACGCAAGTATACGCGGTCGTCAAGTAATAAAGTGACTAAAAGTCGGATGTCGAACCCACGAGGACTTATGATTAACTATTAACTAAATTAGACTATCCTAATTATCTAAACAAGAATTAAACCTAAAAATATTTGATTCTAAACTAATTAAATAAAAAAATATAAATAATGAACTTTGAACAGAGAAAGATCGAATTTTTATGATATCAATGTAATGAAAACGATCTAGGGTTATGGGCTATCTAACAATCCTATTGTATTCTTCAATTGAATTGACCGACTAATTTATCTAGCTTATTGGTTGACAGGGTTAATATTGCTCATAAGAATCTATCGAGTTCTTACTCGCCTATTCAAGCTAACCTAACGCCTATATGTCTATGGAGTTAGAATCAACAAGAACGCATTTATAATTCCTGTAAATCAACCAAGCAAGGCAATTAGGTATATGTCTATCCTAACCACGAATCCGTTCCCCGATGCCCGAGTTCAAGAACTTGCCCTACTCAATCCTATATGCAATATAGAATTCTCACTTTCGAGTTCAATTCTATATTCGTAGATTATATTCAATTGGTGATCAAGCAATTAAATAATTAAGCGCAAGATTGAATAAATAAACTAATATGATAAATAAATAAGTCAAAATCAATATCCGAATAACAATATTCATGAAAGAACCACATCCCTAGAACGTGAAGTTTAGCTCCATATAGACATGGTAGCCAAACAACAAATCATACAAAGAAACATAAAGATTACTAAGTTTGGTGGGAGAAAGATGGAACTTGATGAATTCCGGCCTCCACAGCATTGTCGTGGCTTTTTCCCTCTTCTCAATATGTTAGATGCCCTAAAAGAGGCATTTTTGGCTTATATATTGCGTACAAAAGTCGTGGGCCAAAGTTCTCCTATTCCTAATCCGACTTGGCTACAGGGATTGATGCTGGGGTGGATGCATCGCATCCACCTCGTCCTCCACTTCTCAGCTTCGCATGCTAGGGTGGATGCGTCGCATCCACCCTTTGTTCCTCCTTCTCAGCTTTGCCCAGGTGAGGATGCTATGGCGGATGCTATGGGCCGACTTCACTGCTAAGGGTGCACGAAATCCAACCCTTCTTCCTCTACCTAGAGCACCTTTTCTTCATATTTTTGCACTCCAAACACCCTAAATCATCACACACAACTCAATTAGTCATAAAACAAATAATTAAACTATATTGGGCATTTTAAAGATCAAATAACATCTAAAAGCGGTTAAAACATGGGTAAAGTAACATCAACACATATCGAAATATGCCGAACATCAGTATACAATAATATTCATTATCTTTCTTTGTCTCAACCCCCCCTTAGAGGTCAGTTGTAGTATTTATTCAACCATGCACTAGTACATTATTATGCATAATCTTTATCATATATATATATATATATATATATATATATATATATATATATATATATATATATATATTCACATTCACTTTCAGGAATGAGTATGCATTCTCAATGTTTATCACATGTCACATTCTCTTCAAAGAATGGAGTATAATCATACAATGTGCTTTATTTTATTTTTTTCATACCAATTTGATGGTAAACATTGTCTTGTTCTCCCTTTTTATAATTACCATAGTGATAACTATTATTATTTTGGCCTTTCGCACGCCCACATTCATTTTTCAACCACTTGTCTTTATTTAGACTTATCATGCACTGCTATCACATTCACTTCAAGAATGGAGCAAATCAAGTGGGACAAGCTTCATGTTTTTTCATGAAAAATATATTATTTTTTCTTTAGTTATTATTATTATCAATATGGTGCATTAGGACTCAAACCCAATGCCTTACCCATATAAAGGCATGCTAGGCCATAATGTGCTGGAACTTGAATCCAGCGTCCTTTTATCAACATAGTGCGTTGGGACTTGAACCCATCGTCTTACCCTTAATATTTGGCATAATAGGCCAAAATTCACTAGGACTCGCATTCGAGCCTTTAAAATAATATTACTTCATAATTATAGGCATAAGTAAATTAACTTTCAAGAAGACATATATAACTATCTCAATCTTGAAACAGTTCCTCTGCAACAAAAATGCTAGTTAGGATATATGCCTCTCTTTTTTTTAAATGATACAATCACTTTTATATTTTAATAAATTAATTAGGGAAAAGGTGCAGATAACCTATAACCACTTATATTTCAAAGACTATAAGAACTTCACCAAAAAAATTCAATACGGAGGAATGAGCCTTATGTTTCAAACAAAAATATTTAAGGCTTAATGCATAACTGTGACTATTATAAATTATAACTATAATAAGTTTATATTGATTGTATATTCGAATGCCAAATTTGCAAGGTACTGTAAAATCATCTACATATTTGATAATTCTATTTTCAATGAAATACATCATGTGATGGTAAAAATATTATTACTAAATTATCTTAATAATTATCTATCATAGTATGTAAAAGGTCAGAACATATATATACGTTGGAATATTATATTTGTCCTATAAGAGATGTAGCAAATAAAGACATACCTTTCCAGTTCTTTATTTCAATGGATACAATTGAAAAAAATATTTTAACTAAATACTGCACATAAAGTTAATGCAAAGATATGAAAATATGAATGGGTTTAGATGGATGTAAAACTTATCTTTGTATTATCATCCAAGACGTTTTTCATTGTACTTGATCTCATTGTCTGCTTATAATTTACATAGTCTTGACGTAGAAGATCATGAAATGAGCAATTCGTGCTGATAACGTGTTATAAAATAAAAGCAATTTAGTAAAACATGAACAAGATATGTTGTTATGAAATAAAATTAATTTAGTAAAACATGAACAAGAAATAGAGATAGAGAGAAGGAAAAGATTTTCTTCTTCAATTGTGTGTATTTTCTTATCTATTACAAGGCCTTTATATAGGCATGAAAGGTAAAGAAAAATATGTCATTGAATATGTCATTAAGCATAGAAATATGTCATTGAATATGTCATTAAGCATTTGAGAAGATCATGGAGGAAGAGTAGACATCCACCATAATTTGATTTTTTTTATAACAGAATTCACTTTATAGAAAGTGAGCATATTTATCCATATTTTGTACATATTCAATCAAGTTTTTAACACAAATATATAGATTGGACCAAAGAGACTGGTTCAGTCGAATCCGTATTCGATTGGCTAGCTCCGTCCCTAAAACGGGCATCTGCAACTTTATTCCACTAAGTCGGAAGTTTTGAAATTTCTGAACCTAAAAGGGGTCATCTAACAAATTTCATAATTTAAAGGACTTTTTACATCAATTTTGTGCATACAATTTTAAAAAAAAAGAGGAATAACAGAAGATAAAGAAAGCACCGGTGAAAAAGTAATTAGTCAAAAGAAATTTAGTTAAGGTACGACTCGGCCAGTCGTAGAATGAAAAAATTTGCTCTTCAATTAAGAACTTGTTATTTATATACATATTATATCCTTCCTTCGTCTAAATACTCATAATTTCAGTATTAGCAATATATATCCTCGTACAAGAAACCCTCTTTTTCTAACTTCATTTATGTTTAAGAAAGCACATATACGGAAAAATAGTAGTGACAACGAGGGGCGGAGCTTAGGTGAACGGGAGGGGCCAAAATCCTACACTATAAATAAAGTTATATATTTTTTCATATATACTTTTTTATTGTTTGAATCCCCCGATAAAATCATGCAAGAAAACATGGTTATACGCTAGGTTATGCTTGCTGTAGGAAGTGACTAGTTAATTACTTATTATACTAGTGAATTAACGTATGCTTTTTTTCCTTCAAGATTGTTACATATGATAAAATCTATATGTGGGTGAATTTTGTACTTCTCTTTTTCGTGTGTCCTGCTGTAACAAATATTGCCTACTTGTACAGTTGTGCTAGTGGATGGATGCAATTTAGTTTTTGAGTCTACTTCCAATTGCTTAGCCTTTGTCTTTTCTTTTTTTCTTTTTTCCTTTTAAGCATTTCCATTCGAAAATTCTGGGCTCGGTTAATTTAAATTCGCTCCATGTAGATATTGCTTGGCAAAACTTCTCAAAATTGCTTATTTATGAAAAAAAAAATTATGCAAATAGTTATTCAGAAAAATACTTTTGAAGAGAAGCATTATTTTAAATAATTGTGTTTGGCTAATTTATCTAAAAAGTATTTTTGAGTTTCTAATTAAGAAAATGACAATATTAATTAAAGTTCATTTACAATTAGCTTTACTTACATACATAAATGATTTTAAATTTTTTTGTTTTATGAAAAATGAGTAACATTTAATAAGACAGCTAAAATTAGAAATATTAAAGAATTAAATAACTACTAATACTCTATTTTCCGATCTAATTCTTTCTAGTACATCATTAGGTCAAAGGAAGTCTAACAGTGGTGACTAGCTGAATGAAATTCGTGGTTCCTCATCGTTGCAATGTGTAACCCGAGAGTTATGTTCATGCCCTTGGACCAAAAATCAACACATACAATAGTTCGGGAATAAAGGCAATTCTCTTTAGAGTAGTGACGAGTATGTTTGTTTTATTGGCCGAAATACGCGAGCCTGATGATACTACTAGAAATTATGCTTATGACAACCCTTCTAAAACCGTGGCAATAGATACATTAACCGTCCTTGTAGGGATACTGAGACAGATTCAGCACTGTTTCGGGATCTAGCGTTACAATAGGTCAATTCGAACGAGTATTTGTAACGGTTTCAAAACCGTCTCCATATAGGGATATTGTAACAGTTATGGAACTGCTACCATTGTTCCATCTTTGGGAACGATTTTCGGTTCTATTGGGACAGCTTTAAACCATTGTGGTATAATTATACCAGAGATTTTATTAGTCTATTGTGACGGTTTTCATGATATATTGCAACGGTTTTGTAATATATTGGAACAATTATCATTATCCTATTGCAATGGCTATTGCAATATATTGCAATGATTATTAGGGGCTGCTGTTATTATTTCTATGTCTATTGGAACGGTTATATTCTCTATTGCAACAATACCACAATTATCATTTTTGATATTTATGGAAGCAAAATGAGAAATATTTTCCTATGCAATGTAATTTCATACACCATAACTTTTATAAACCACGAAATAAAATTAAAATATCCAACTAGCTTTATCCATATACAAAAATAAAATATGAATACATTGTTTGGTCAACAATTCAAAAGTCAAAATAGATGAGTTTGCATATAAAAAATTCTAAACTAAAATATCTTTGAACATGCTAATAGAAAGTCTAACAACAATCAAAAAACTTTCAAGTAAGGTCTTCATCACTGCTTTCATCGGCAATTGTTGCACCTACAAAAGACAATCAAAAATAATTAAACAGATTTTTTAAAAATAATTGAATGACAAAGTAATTGAATGACAAATTTGATAACTCAGAAATTTTCTAACTCTCTAAATTTCTAGAATTTTCGGTAGAGTTTCCTTTGTAAATACGAATATCCCAAATTTTTTAACCTACTCAAAATATCATTATGTTATAAGAAGTCATAAGAAGTGAAGGTTCTTTTGATCATTTAGAATTGGAGTTGGTTTAGCAACAATATTGAACTTGCAGAGTATCGTTGGTCAGGAAACATTTTCATTCCAAGCAAATTTGTTATCACTTAATAATGTCCAGATTTATTTAATATTCATGGTACTAAATAGAACATGTTTATCTAACGTCCTAAACACTTTCCTATAATAAGAAATATGACAGAGTACCTATGCCATAATTGGGTAAAAGAATGAAAAAACAGTAGCAGCAGCAAGCAAGTGAAAGACGCAAAACATAGCACAACAGTGAAGTAGAAAAAGAAGGGAAAAAAACAGTAGCAACGAGTATGCACAGCTTTTTCGACAAAGAAAAAACAGTAAAAGAAGGAAAACAGCATGTATACGGTTAAAACCGGTCCTCGATCATGGAGATCGATCGTCGATGGCATCTCAGTCAAGCGGTATTTATATGGAGAGGTCAAACGAATTCCGAGATGGGGGCGTCGAGCGTCGGGGCGTACGAATCGACCGAGGCAACATCGACCGATACAGGTCCCGAACATCGATGCCCGAAAGTGATCACCAAGCTCGAAACCAAGGCCGAGGTTCCGATCCGACACCGAGCTCGAGTCAGTATCGTGCTCACAGACAAAAAGTTGTTACAACCGCACCAAAGGAGAGAATCTTGGCGGAAATTAAAGAGGAGACACACCATCATGGGTCCTCCACTAGTAATATTATTCTATTATGTTATTATAGATAAAGTAGTGATCCTTGGCTATAAAAGGCAAGATAGATTGTAATAGAAGGAATCTTCTCCAGGATATCAAGAATTCATGGTATTTATCTTTCTAAGCTCACTAAGTATCTTCGTTCATCATTTCTATTTCACATAACAAATACGTGTATTATTACATTCAGATCAAAGAAATCTACATATCATTAGAACCATATACAAATTCAACGATTATTTGATTTTTCGGGTAAACAAAGCAGCAGTAGCAACAAGCAAGTGAAAGATGCAAAAAAAAATAATAACAGTGAAGTATAGAAAAAGAAGGGAAAAAACAGCAGCCACGAGCCGCAACTCTGATTTCAATTGGACTGTAAATACAAACTTATAAGTTCATCGTAAAAGGTGCTTCCATGTCTTCTATCCATTGTCCCTTTCATTTTAAGTGAAAGCAGCACACGCATAATCGGACAAAAGTAAAAGAATGTGTTTATCAACAATATTACCGGAGAAAGAAAAAAATTGTGAGCACCTAATTTTTTATTATATTTAAATTTTTATCATTTTCTACTATGTAAATAGTTTTAGAAATTTAATATATATTTTTTAGCTTTGTAACACTTATATATATATATATATATATATATATATATATATATATATATATATATATATATATATATATATATATAAATTAATAATAATTTAAAAGATTAATTATTACTATTAGTATTATTTTTTTTCTTTATTTTAAAATAAAATAAATTTAAAAAACCGAAATTAAAAATTAAATATTTTTTAAAAAATTTCGGATGGGAGTTTAAAAAAACAAAATAGGAAAAGTAGAAATATAGAATTAAAAAATAAAAGTAAAAGTAGGTGGAAATATTTAATAAAAAGGTAAAAGAAAGTGAAAAATTAAAAACATAAAAGTATAAGAATGTAGAAATTTTAAAAAAATAAAAAGTAAAAGAAAGTTGTAATTAAAAAATAAAAGTAAAGGTAGCTGAAAATTTTAAAAAGAATAGTAAAAGAGAGTGGAAATTAAAAAAAAGAAAAGTAAAATAAGTGAAAGATAAAAAAAGAAACATAAAAAAAGTGAGAAATTAAAAAATAAAAGTAAAGGAAAGTGGTGAATTTTTTGTTTAAAAAAGAAGAAAAATGGGAAGTGAGAATTATTTTTAATTAAAAAAATAAAATAATAAAAAGAAATCTGAAAATATTCCGAAATTTTTTCTATAAATAGAAGAGAAATGCGAGGAGAAAAAAAAGAGGAGAGAAAGAAAAAAAGAGAGGGGAGGGATTTGGAGAGAAATATTTTTGCTTCTTCAACACTAAGGAAAATTCTATTCGTGTCATTCTTTCTTCGTCTTTCTATCGAAAAAACCAGCATCTTCACCACCACAAAGCACCAGCCCTTGACCACTTTTGAGTCATCTTTATCCTCAAAAAAACAAATCTCCAAAAATAGCCACCAAATCGTCAGTTTTGCAAGATCGATTGAGGTTGCAAGTTGAGATTTTCTGCTTGAGTTTTCCGCGGTCCGAAGGGTCCAGTTGAGAGCTATCCGATCATTGAATGGTTGTAATTTAAATCCACAATCATCAATACAAAGGTTTACTTCTCTTTCTATTTGAATGGTCACTATGCTTTAATTTAACTTTGAGTATGATATGATCGAGTTTGCATCTGAGTGTGCTAACATTAATTTGTTCTCATGTTGAGTATTTGTTAAGATTAATTTATTGTCCTTTTTGGTAGTTCATATGATTAATCTTATTGATGAATATGCATTAATTTATTACATTTCTTGTTTATTCAATGAAGTAATGACTTTCCATTTTAGCATGCTTTAGTTTTATTTTGATCTCCTATCTTAGTGACTAAATTAATTTTGCCCGTATCTATCTATTCCTACCATAAATTTAGTCTAGTTTAAAATATTAGTTAGCAGTAAAATTATAAAAGATTAGTCTGGGCCATGATTGGTGTAAGACTTTAATTGGACTTCCCCAACGTATTTATGGGCTAATTGTTTCCCAGGACCAAAAACAAATAAGCATTCTCAAACTAGCCAACTTTTTCATAATTAACTTACTTCATTTCCTCCACAACAATATCCATACCTCATGACCTTACAATAATCTCAAAATTAGTAATTGAATAATATTCGAACATCGTAGCTTGCTTTAGGCGTGATTAATAATAAATTATCGTGAATGTGGGTACGGTTTCCGTGGCATAGTCATGATACGTAAACCCCAATTCAAGTGCGTGTTTCACGTGACTTGACCATAACTTTAAATAATAATAAAAAATAAATATGTTGTAAACCGTTGGTGCGTTTCACGTGGCACGGTTTGCAATGTGTATCAAAACGACAAGTGTACGACATAATAGCTTGTTCAAATAAATTCCATAAATACTAAAAAGCGGTTTAAATACATAATTAAAAGCGGTCAAAGGTAAAATGCACTATAGGTTTAAAACAGGCAATAAATCAGATAATTAAAACGTAAAAAAAATCAGATAATTAGGTCAAGTATTGATTGTTAAGTAACCGTGCTAAAACCATGGAACTCGGGAGTACCTCACACCTTCTCACGGATTAACAGAATTCCTTACCCAATCTTCTGTGTTCGCGGACCATAAATAGTCAATTTTATCGATTTGAGATTTTAAAAGGAACCGGTGAATTGGGACATCATAATGATTATTCCAAGTGGCGACTCTGAATTAAATAAATAATCCCATTTCGAACAATGTCACTTTAATGGAAAAAACTCCCTATTCCCCCGGGAAAAAGGAGGTGTGGCAGCTCTGGCGACTCTGCTGGGGAACAAGAACCCAAAATCTCTTGTTCAGGGTTCAGAATTCGAGCTTAGATGACTTTTATACTTGGCTTTTGTTTATTATATGAGTTTGACGTATTTAAGCTTAATGTGCTAAATGCCGCTTTTTACCGCTTTGATATTTTGTGAACTGTATATAAACTATTACGAAAACCATTCTTCTCTCTGAGTCTTCTAAATCTTCTGGGAAGCGTGCACTTCGAGTGGCTTCTTTTCTGTTAGAGTCATACCCTAATTTTAGATCGAGGATCGGACAAGTTGCAAAGTCGGTGAAATAGGCAGAATGTCAAATAGGCAGTTAAAACACGTAAGCATGCTTCTCTAATCTAAGCTAAATAATTAAACGTATTAGTACAATATAATAAGGGAAAACGGTTTATGATTTAGAAAGGAAAGACGGGATTTTTGCAATAATAGCCCGTGTATGTACAATTTACATCAAACATCCTAAGGAAAAAATCCCCAACACAAGGTTAGGCAAACCACTTACCTTGAACCAAGCTCAATCAATCGGTCACAATGCCTTTTCCACGAATATTCGGCTCTGAATGGCCCAAATCTAAGCCAAAATCAATTACATATCATAAATACAACCATGATAGACTCATCTAATTAATGAAATCAACACTTTAACAATAATTTCGAAATTAACTCAAACATCGCCCGTGGAGCTCACGTCTCGGAATCAGGTAACAGTCACAAAATACGAACACCCATTAACTCACGAGTCTAACCATATAAAAATTTCTCAATCCGACCACAAATCCCCTTTCAAAACTCAAAATCTTTGTTGAAGAAGTTCTTCCAAAATTTTTCCAATTTCAACCCCAAAATCCGAAATTAAATGATGAAATCAACCATAGATTAGTGGAATATAACCATAAAGGAATTAGGAATCATTACCCAAAAACTTCCTCCGAAAATCTCTCCAAATTTCACCTTCTACCGAGCTCTCAATCAAATTTTTGTATTATGAACTCAACCCTCGTTTTTGAACCTTAAATTTCTACCCAGGTGCATTCTTCTTCACGAACACGACATCACGTTCGTGAACGCGATGAACAATCTTCCACTGGCCCAAAATTCCTCCTTCGCGAACGCGAGAAGACTCTCGCGAATGCGTACCTTCCACTGACGGACCCTTTGCGAACACGGGAACTTCTTCGCGAACGAGTAGGCTTAATGCCCGAAGATTCCTCTGCCCCGTTCCTCTACGCGAACGCGAGGACCATATCGCGAACGCATAGGCTTAAGGTACCACACCTTCTCGAATGCGGGAACAAAATCGCGAACGCGAAGAACAACTTAGATGCCTCTCCGAGATGCTCTACACGATTGCGAGGTACCTCTCGCGAATGCGATGAAGGATATTTCTGCAATAAAACACTAGGAATCTGCTACTTCTCTAAGTCCAAAAATGACCCGTTGAGCATCTGAAACACACTCGAGGCCCCCGTGACCTCGACCAAATATACCAACCAATCCTAAAATACCATATGAACTTAGTCGAGCTCTCAAATCACATCAAACAAAGCTAAAATCATGAATCACCCTCCAATTCAAACTTAAAGAACTTGAAACTTGCAAAATTCTACAACCGATGCTGAAACCTATCAAATCGCGTCCGATTGACCTCAAATAGTGAGCACAAGTCATAATCAACATTACAGACCTACTCCAACTTCCGGAATCGAAAAATGACCCTGATATAAAAAATTCCACTACAGGCCCAAAACTCCAAAAATTTAACTTTTGCCATTTCAAGGCTAAATGAGCTTCGGACCTCCAAAACACAATCCGAACACGCCCCTAAACCAAAATCACCTAACGGAGCTAACAGAACCGATGGAATTCCATTCTGGAGTCGTCTTCACACAGTTCCGACTACAGTCCAAATCCTAAGGCTTAAGCTCTTATTTAGGGACTAAGTGTCCCAAAACACTCCGAAACTCAAAACCAATCATCTCGGCAAGTCACAATAGCGGAAATAGATATAGGGAAAGCAGTTAATAGGGGTTCGGGGCTCTAACTCTCAAACCGACCGACCGGGTCGTTACATCCTCTCCCTCTTAAAACAATCATTCGTCCTCGAACGAGCATATAGACATACTTGAAGTGGTAAAAAGATGAGGATAATGGTAGCGTATATCTTGCTCAGTCTCCCAAGTTGCCTCATCGACCGGCTGTCCCCTCCAATGAACCTTCACGGAAGCAATGTTCTTTGATCTTAACTTTCTGACCTGCCTGTCTAAAATAGCCACTGGCTCCTCAACATAAGATAGATCATTGTCCAACTGGACCGAGCTGAAATCCAATGCATGAGTTGGATCACCGTGATACTTCCAGAGCATAGACACGTGGAATATCGGGTGAACTACTGCTAGGCTGTGAGGCAAGTCAAGCTCATAAGAAACCTCCTCAACGCGCCACAATATCTTAAAAGGACCAATGAACCTCGGGCTCAGCTTGCCCTTCTTCCCAAACCTCATGACGCCCATCACAGGCGATACCTGAAGCAAGACCCGCTCACCAACCATAAATGCCAAATCATGAACCTTCCGGTCCGCATAACTCTTCTGCTTGGACTGGGCCGTGTGAAGTCTCTCCTGAATCACCTTCATCTTATCCTGGGCATCCTGGACAAAGTCTATACCCAACAATCGGGTCTCGCCCAGTTCAAACCATCCCACTGGGAACCGGCACCGCCTACCGTACAAAGCCTCATACGGTGCCATCTGAATGCTGGATTGGTAACTGTTGTTGTAAGCAAACTCTGCAAGTGGCAAATATTGGTCCCATGACCCTCCGAACTCCATCACACAGGCACGGAGTATATGCTCAAGAATCTGAATCATGCGCTCGGACTGCCCGTCCGTCTGAGAGTGAAAGGCTGTGCTCAGCTCCACCCTAGTACCTAACTCCTGCTGTACGGCTCTCCAAACCCGTGTACCTCTATCTGAAATGATGGATACTGGAATACCATGAAGGTGGACAATCTCTCTGATATAAATCTCAGCCAACCTCTCAGAAGAATAAGTGGTTAACACTGGAATAAAATGAGCTGACTTGGTCAGTCGATCCACGATCACCCAAATAACATCGAACTTTCTCAAAGTCCGTGGAAGTCTAACTACAAAGTCCATGGTGATCCGCTCCCACTTCCACTCTGGGATCTCTAACCTCTAAAGTAATCCACCCGGCCTCTAGTGCTCATATTTGACCTGCTGACAGTTGAGACACTTGGCCACTAACCCAACTATATCGTTCTTCATCCTTCTCCACCAGTAGTGTTGTCTCAAATCCTGGTACATATTCGCGGCACCGAGATGAATGGAGTACCGCAAGCTGTGGGCCTCCTTAAGAATCAACTCCCGAAGCCCAGATATATTTGGCACACATATTCGGCCTTATATCCTCATCACACCGTCATCACTAATAGTCATATCTCTGGCATCACCTCGCCGAATCCTGTCCTAAAGAACTAAAAGATGAGGATCATCATACTGGCGCTCCATGATACGGTCATAAAGAGAAGACCGAGCAACCACACAAGCTAATACCCAGCTAGGCTCTAAAATATCCAATCTTACGAACTAGCTGGCTAAAGCCTGAACATCCAAGTCTAAGGGCCTCTCAGCTGCCGGAAGATATGCCAAACTCCCCAACCTCTCTGCCCGGCGACTCAAAGCATCGACCACCACATTGGCTTCCCAAGGTGGTACAAAATAGTGATATCATAATTCTTAAGCAGCTCCAACCACCTCCGCTGATGTAAGTTAAGATCTTTCTGCTTAAACAGATGCTGCAAACTCCGATGATCGGTGTAAATCTCATAAGGAACACCATACAAATATTGTCCCCATATATTCAAGGCATGAACAATAGCTGCTAACTCAAGGTCGTGGACAGGATAGTTCTTTTTGTGCACCTTCAGTTGTCTGGACGCGTAGGCAATCACCCTACCGTCCTGCATTAACACCGCACCGAGACCAATCTGCGATGCATCGCAATAGACAGTGTAGGACCCCGAACCTGTAGGCAATACTAATACTGGGGCTGTAGTCAAAGCTGCCTTGAGCTTCTGAAAGCTGTCCTCACACTCCTCGGTCCACCTAAACGGAGCACCTTTCTGGGTCAACCTAGTCATAGGTGCTGCAATGGATGAAAATCCCTCCACAAAGCGACGGTAATACCCCTCCAAACTAAGGAAACTGTGGATCTCCATAGCTGATGACTGTGTAGGCCAACTTTGCGCTGCCTCCACCTTCTTCGGATCTACCTTGATCCCATCACAAGACACTATGTGGCCCAAGAATGCCACTAAATCAAGCTAGAATTTATACTTAGAAAATTTTGCATACAACCTCTTTTCCCTTAAAGTCTGAAGCACGGTCCTCAGGTGCTGCTCATGATCTTCCCGAGACCGGGAATATATCGGGATGTCATCAATAAATACAATGACGAAGGAATCAAGATAAGGCTGGAACACACTGTGCATCAAATGCATAAAGACTGTTGGGGCATTGGTCATCCCAAATGACATGACAAGAAACTCATAGTGACCATATCTGGTTCTGAAAGCAGTCTTCGGGATATCCGGTTCTTGAATCTTCAACTGATGATAACCTGAACGCAAGTCAATCTTGGAAAACACCCTGGCACCCTGTAACTGAAAGATAAATCATCGATGCGAGGCAAAGGATACCTGTTCTTCACTGTAACCTTGTTCAACTGCCGGTAATCAATACAAATATGCATAGAACCACCCTTCTTCTTCACAAATAAGACCGGAGCACCCCAAGGTGATACACTGGGCCTGATGAAACCCTTATCAAGCAACTCCTGCACCTGCTCCTTCAACTCCTTTAACTCAGGAGGAGCCATACGGTAAGGAAGAATAGATATGGACTGCGTTCCCGGCAACAAATCATTGCCGAAATCAATATCTCTATCGGGCGGCATACGCGGAAGATCAGCGGGAAACATATCAGGGAAATCCCTCACTGCTGGAACTGACTCAACTGTAGGGGTATCAATACTGACATCTCTCACATAAGCCAAATACGCATCACACCCCTTCTCAACCATTCATTGAGCCTTAAGAAATGAAATGACCATGCGGGGAGTATACTCTAAGGTACCTCTCCACTTTAATCTCTACAAGCCTGGCATAGCCAGCATCACAGTCTTAGCGTGACAATCAAGAATAGCATAATGGGGTGACAACCAGTCCATGCCCAAGATAATATCAAAATCTACCATACTGAATAATAACAAATCAGCTCTGGTCTCAAAACCACTAAGAGCAATCAAACACGACCGATATCCATGGTCCACAATGAGAGAATCTCCCACGGAAGTAGATACATAAATAGGGAAACTCAAATAATCCCGAGATATCCCCAAATGTGGAGCAAAATAAGAAGACACATATGAATATGTAGAGCTTGGGTTAAATAATGCTGATGCATCCCTATGACAGATAGGGACGATACATGTGATGACTGAATCTAAAGCAACGACCTCCGAACGGGATGTAAGGATATAGTACCTGGCCTGGCCTCCCCCTCTAGGGCGACCTCGACCTCCCCGACCTCCACCTCGAGGTGGCTGAGGAGGTGGGGTGGCAGCTGGGGATGGAAGAATGGCCAGAGGACCTGGTGGAGCATGTGAAGGCTGATAAGTCTGTGGAGGTGCACCCTTCCTGGCTCTAGGGCAATCTCAAACCATGTGACGAGTGTCACCATACTCAAAACAACCCCTCGGAGGACGCGGCGGCTGAGACTGACTCGTACCTGGCCTGCTGGACTGGCCGGTAATAGCACTTCAAGTAGGAGGCATACTGGATACTGGCGGTGCATAATAGGGCTCCTGAGGTCTAGAAGGAGCTGGAATACCGCTGGCTGTTGGAAGAGATGAATCAACAGGGTGACTCACAAAACCCCTACCATTGTGTGCTGCTGGTGCACGAGCTCCTGAATAATGACCAGTCTCTCGAGACCTCTTGGCCTCTCTCTCCTCTATGTCCTGGGCGAACATGCCCTCCACTCTCCTGGCAATTCTCACCGCCTGCTAATAAGTGATGTCCATCTCCAACTCCCTGGCCATACTGGTCCAAATACTGGGGTGGAGTCCCTCAATGAAGCGACGAACCCTCTCTTTAACTATAGCAACCAGAGCCGGTGCATGGCGAGCTAACTCACTGAAATAGACTGCATACTCTGACACAGTCATAGCACCCTAACGTAGCTGCTCAAACTCTACGCACCAAGCATCCCTGAGGATCTGAGGAACATACTCACGTAAGAACATCTATGAAAACTGAGTCCAAGTGAGTGAGGCTGCCTCATCCAAACTACTTAGCTCATAGGCACTCCACCACTGATATGCCCATCCCCTCAGCTGGAAAGCGGTGAAAGAAATCCCACTCGTCTCCATAATGCCCATAGTGCGAAGAATACGATAACACTCCTCAAGAAAACCCATAGCATCATCTGAAGCTAGTCCACTTAAAGTAGGTTGGTGGTACTTCTTGTACCTCTCAGTCTGAGTTGCTCTGCCTCAGAAGCAGCTACCCTGGTCTCATGCTGAACCGGAGCCACTAGGGGCATAAGAATATACTCTGGGGCCTGATTAACCTTGACCTTCTGCTCAGGAGTGCGGGCTGCGAGAGTCTATGTACCTCCCCCGACCTGAGATGTAGCTGGAGCTATCAAAAATAGTCCAGCCTGAGCTAGAGTGCTGAACATGCTGATGAACTGAGCTAAAGTCTCCTGGAGGGCTGGAGTAGAAATAGGGATCTCCGGTGCTGGCCCTCCAGCTAGAGCTGCTGGGGACTCCTCTGACGCAGTTCTCGCAGGTGCTCGGGCAACACTGTGTGGTCATCCTCCACCTCAACCCCGGCCTCTGACGGCTCTGATAGGGGGCTCGGGTGCCTGATCGTCGGTCCTCCCGGTACGGGTCCTCACCATCTGTGAGAAAGAATAAAATAGAATTTTAGAATTTTTTTGATGTCAATAACTGGCACGACAAGGAGATCAAAGAAATATGATTGTTCTTAATAGTTACATAGCCTCCCGAAGATAAGTACGGACGTCTCCGCACCAATCCCCTAGACTCTAATAAACCGGTTTGTGAATCACGACACCTATGAACCTAGAGCTCTGATACCAACTTGTCATGACCCAATTTCCCCTCCGTGTGACGTCATAACGGAACCTAGTCTCTACAACTAGGTAAGCCTAATATTTTGCAGAATAATGAAATAAAAATATAAATTTAACCAACTATTCAAAAATACACAACAAATCCCAAAAACCTAGAACATCGTGAATTACAAACTACAGAAGGAAAGATCTACTATCTCTATACATCGGAGTCTAACAAGGAAAAATACAGAAGGTAATGGACATGTGAAAGAGTAGAAGGGGACTCCGAGGTCTGCGGACGCAGCAGATATACCTTGAAGTCTCAAAAACTATCCCGGCTCACTGATAGTGCGGCTGATAAGGTGCAACTAGATCTGCACATGAAAAAAAGCCATGTGCAGAGAGTAGCATGAGTACACCACAATGGTACCCAGCAAGTGCCAAGCCTAATCTCGATCGAGTAGTGACGAGGTCAGGTCAAGGCCCTACCGAAGTAAATATAATAAATTAAACAGTAAAAGATATAAATAAAATTTACAGTAACACAGTTAAAAAAATTCTCTAAAATTTAACAGTTAAAGGAGCCCTCGTCTCAAAATAAGGTAAACACAATGGGGAATCTCTCGGGATACCGTCCCGTAGTTCCGAATGAATATGCAGTACATGAGGATCACCCGGAATATGTCCGTAGTCCCAAAAGTAAATATGCGGTGCTAGGGGATCTCCCGGAATACGTCCGTAGTCCCAAAGTAAATATGCAATGCTGGGGGATCTCCCGAAATATGTCCGTAGTCCCAAAATAAATATGCAATACAGGGGTATCTCCCGGAATACGTCCGTAGTCCCAAAATAAATATGCAAGACAGTGGGATCTCCCGGAATACGTCCGTAGTCCCAATTTAAATATGCAACGCAAGATGAAATGGCAGGTAAGGCATCGAGTTATAAAGTTTATACATAACACATATAAGGAAAGTAGGGACTTAACTAAGCATGGCGCACAGAATGTCAAATAGGCAGTTAAAACACGTAAGCATGCTTCTCTAATCTAAGCTAAATAATTAAACGTATTAGTACAATTTAAAAAGGGAAAACAGTTTATGATTTAGAAAGGAAAGACGGGATTTTTGCAATAATAGCCCGTGTACGTACTCGTCACCTCACATACACGGCGCCCACACATCAATTTATATCAAACATCCTAAGGGAAAAGTCCCCAATACAAGGTTAGGCAAGCCACTTACCTCGAACCAAGCTAAATCAATCGGTCACAATGCCTTTCCCACGAATATCCGGCTCCGAATGGCCCAAATCTAGCCAAAAGCAATTACATATCATAAATACAACCATGATAGACTCATCTAATTAATGAAATCAACACTTTAACAAAAATTCCGAAATTAACTCAAAAATTGCCCGTGGGGCTCACGTCTCAGAATCAGGTAACAGTCACAAAATACGAACACCCATTCACTCACGAGTCTAACCATATAAAAATTTCTTAAATCCAACGAGAAATCTCCTTTCAAAGCTCGAAATCTTTGTTGAAGAAGTTCTTCCAAATTTTTCCTAATTTCATCCCCAAAATCCGATATTAAATGATGAAATCAACCATAGATTAGTAGAATATAACCATAAAGGAGTTAGGAATCATTACCCAAAAACATCCTCCGAAAATCTCTCCAAATTTTGCCTTCTACCGAGCTCTCAATCAAATTTTTGTGTTATGAACTCAACCCTCGATTTTGAACCTTAAATTCTGCCCAGGTGCATTCTTCTTCATGAACGTGACATCACGAACCCGAACGCGATGAACAATCTTCCACTGGCCCAAAATTCCTCCTTCGCGAATGCGAGGAGACTCTCGCGAATGCGTACCTTCCACTGACGGACCCTTTGTGAATGCGGGAACCTCTTCGCGAACGCGTAGGCTTAACGCCCGAAGCTTCCTCTGCCCCGTTCCTCTACGCGAACGCGAGGACCATATCGCGAACGCGTAGGCTTAAGGTCACACACCTTCGCGAATGTGGGAACAACATCGCTAATGTGAAGAACAACTTAGCTGCCTTTCCCAGATGCTCTATGCGATCGCGAGGCACCTCTCGCGAACGCGATGAAGGAGCTTTCTACAATAAACACCAGAAATCTACTACTTCTCTAAGTCCAAAAATGACCCGTTGAGGATCCGAAACACTCCCGAGGCCCCCGGGATGTCGACCAAACATACCAACAAATCCTAACACACCATACGAACTTAGTCGAGCTCTCAAATCACATCAAACAATGGTAAAATTACGAATCACCCTCCAATTCAAACTTAAAGAACTTGAAACTTCAAAATTCTACAACCGATGCCGAAACCTATCAAATCACGTCTGATTGACCTCAAATTTTCGCACAAATCATAATCAATATTACAGACCTACTCCAACTTCCAGAATCGTAAAACAACCCCGATATCAAATATTCCACTTCCGACCCAAAACTCCAAAATTTAACTTTCGCCATTTCAAGCTTAAATGAGCTACGGACCTCCAAAACACAGTTCGGACACGCCCTGAACCCAAAATCACCTAACGGAGCTAACAGAACAGACGAAATTCCATTCCAGAGTTGTCTTCACGTAGTTTTGACTACAGTCCAAATCCTAAGGCTTAAGCTCTCATTTAGGGACTAAGTGTCCCAAAATACCCCAAAACTCAAAACCAATCATCCCGGCAAGTCATAATAGCAGAAATAGATATGGGGAAAGCAGTTAATAGGGGTTCGAGACTCTAACTCTCAAAACAACCGGTCGGGTCGTTACAATTTTCTTGTGCGTCAAAACTTACCGAACTACGCAGGTCTGATTCTCACCGGATGTGAGATACGTAGGCAAACCTCATCGGTTCTGGCCCCAATTTTAAAGAATCCAAAAATATTTTTCTTTAATTCATTCTTTAGAAGTCTTTCTTCAGAAAATCCCAAATAAATAAAATTTTAAAATTAAAAATATTTTCGTTCTTTTTAGAAGTCTTTATTCGAAAAAGAAAATCAAATCTAAATCCAAAAACATATATTTTTTTATTTTTCTTTCCTCCTTTAGAAGTATTTCTCCGAAAAAATATAAATCTAATTTCAAGAAAAAAAACCTTTCTTCTTTAGAAGTCTTTGATTTCAAAAATTCTCAAAAAAAAAAACAAAAAAATCGAAATCCAAAAATATTTTATTTGTTCTTTATAAGTCTTTCTTTCGGATTTTTAAAAAAAAAAAGAAAAAGAAAAAATTTAAAATCCAAAAATAGGAGTTAGTTTATTTCCTTTATTCCTGATCTTTCCCCGAACTACGCAAGATCTTATTCTTGCAGCGTCATGATACGTTGGCAATCCCTATCGGATAAAGGAGTGACCAAAATAACAAAGAAAAACAAAGAGTGAAAAACAACTAAAAAAGAAAGAAAGAAAGAAAAAGTAAAAAAAAAATCCAAAAAGAGAATGCTTTGTCCAATTTGAAAACGAAAATCGCGAAAAATTTCCGTGAATATGCTGTCAAATGCCACGAGCAAGCCACCAGGGTAAAGCCTCCAATGGACGAAGCAGAATTGGTTACGGTTTTCCTACAGGCCCAAGAGGCAGACTACTTCCAGAACATGATGTCTGTTATGGGTAGACCATTCGCCGAGGCTATCAAAATTGGGGAGATGGTCGAATATGATTTTAAAACGGGCCAAATCTTGAGTCATGCTGCCTTTAAGGCCACATCACAGGCCGTTCAGAGTGGTTCAGAGGGTTTGATGAATAAAAAATGGAGAGATGGGGAATTTGATCCGGCACTAAAGGTCATTGCAGCCATTGCCGAGACAGAAGAAAAGCCGAAAAACGGTCGCCAAGCCTGAAAGTTCCCCATCATACGGGAGTTTCGGTAGCCAATCTTGCTATCCTTTCTGCATCCGGATTATCTCAGAGTGTGATCCGGATATTTTACTTTATTGTCTAACTTTCCGATGAAAACCCTTATATCTTTAAAATTCAAAAAAAAATCAAAATCAAAAAGAAAAAAAAATTAAATTAAATTAATATATCATTGTCCATGAATGTCTCTTCTTAATTTTGTCACTTCTTTTATTCCTTTTCAGTTCTGTTAAACAAAGATTTCAATATTTAACGACCCAAAATCCCGCCATAGGTGTCGTGATGGAACTTAGTCTCTAAGACTAAGTAAGTCGATTTTATAACAACTCAAGCCATTTTTTTTAAAATAGAAACTAACAGCGGAAATAATTACAATTTTAACAACCTCCCAAGACTCGTAATACTGAGTCACGAACTCTAACTGAATACATGAAGTGATCTCAATGATCGAATACTCAATACTGCTTCAATAATAAATAACAATACAATAATATGGAAAGACTCCAAGAAAACTATGACGACCAAGCAGATCTACCTTGAATCCTTGCGATCCCACTCAAACTCTGTTCGAGTTCGATATCTTCCTGGCTCTGCACAAAAATGTGCAAAAGTGTAGTATGAGTACTCCATGGTCGGTACCCAGTAAGTATCAAGACTAACTTCAGTGGAGTATAGACGAGGTGCAGTGAAGATACTCACTAGTCTAATAACCTGTGCAATATAGTATATAAAATAATAGGAAACCAATAACAATAATGGCAACACAAATCAATCAGTGATATGTATAGCAGGGCAACAAGAACACCATTAATATTACTCAACAAATAGTAAATACAAGTACACCCAATTAAATCAAGTCCTTCAAATAAATATCTTTCAAATATAATTCTTTCCATAAATCTCTTTCAAACATAATTTCCTCAAATAGGTATCTTTCAAATATAATTCTTTCAATAAATCTCTTCCAAATATAATTTCTTCCATAAATATTTTTCACATACAATTCCTTCAAATACTACTTTTTGAATAAAATCCTTTCAAATAAATATTTTGAATATAATTCTTTCAATTAAAAGTCACCATGTGACACCTCATTTCATAATCATAAAAATAAGGGTCTCAACCCTTTTCATATTTTCACGGCACTTCGTGCCCATAATTAAATCATCATATTTTTCCGGCACCTCGTACCCATTTTTCATATCATAACAACACGGACAATTCACGTGCCAATAATAAAACCATAATATTTTCCCCAGCACATCGTGCCCACATTTCATATCTCAACTGCACGAATAATTCACGTGCCAATATCATCATTATTTACTCACGGCACCTCGTGCCCACATTTGTTTTCATAATCCGCCTGGCAATAGCCACCAGCTCCTAATTTACACATAAATCAGATTATTATCAATTTAACAACAACAAGACAAATTGCACAAGGTATAAAAATAAACACAAGGAAAGTCACAACATCACATAAAATCACCAATGCAACCACTCCACATCATCACATATCATCCCTGACCGTAACCACCCTTATCTCTCCTATAGCCACCCTTATCACTTCTATAATAGCCTCCCTTATCCCTCCGTCCTGACAATATCAATACCCACCCTAATCGCTCTTATACCTACCATTATCTCTCCATTAGCCACCGTTATCGCTCCGCCCAAATAATATCCTAACACACATAACAACAGTGAAATGCCTCCCTTATGCCCACATAATATCAACAATGAAATGCCACCCTTATGTCCTCAAAATAATAACTCAATTAACACAACAATTTACACGGAATATTATCACGACAACGTAACAAAATCAATTTGTATCACAATTTGCCCAATGGCCACAATCAACTCCAAGGATATAATAAAATACAATTAATTTCACAACAAATAGCCCAAGGCTCCACACAACGTATATAAAACCTCAAAATCAATCAACAGAGATAGAAAACAGTCAGCATAGGGCAACGCCTTCATTAATCCAAATTTAGATAATTATATTAACACTTCTTCTTAAGCTTACTTAATTATTTGAGACGAAAAATTCATAATGAAATTAAATTCCAAGAAATATCAAATCATCAAATACACGAAATCCACATAATTATACAAGTAATAATTACCTCAAATTGTCATACAAAAATAAACTCAACGAACGCGAATTGAGGCATGGCAAGTAGATACATTTTGCCCAAGACTTTAACTCAATACATTTTGCACATATAAGCCTGAGTACGTACTCGTCACCTCGCGTACATGACTTTTCACATTTCACTGATGGCACATAAGACTCGATCCCTAAGGGGTAATTTCCGCACTCGAGGTTAGGCATGACACTTACCTTTTTTAAGTTAGGCCGATATTTCAAAATTACCTTCTTGCTTGAATTGATCTACGGACAACTCAAATCTAACCAAATTAATTGTATAAGTTCATTAAGATTCATCGAAAATAATTCCGGATAATAAGACGTCGACTTAAAAATTTATCCTAAAAAGTCAACAAAAGTCAATACGGAACCCACCTCTCGGAATCCAGCATAATTTTTACGAAATTCGATCACCCATTCCGATACGAGTTCAACCATACTAAAATTATCAAATTCCGATGTCAAATTGACCTTAAAATCTTAAATTTTCGTTTTTGGAAAATTTTACAAAACTTCCAATTTCTTCCATCTAAATCCGAAATAAATGATGAATATAGACATGGATTTATGAAATATAATCACACTTGGTTATAGAACACTTACCCAATGAATTTCTTGAAAAACCCATAAAAAATCATCACAAACCGAGCTCCCAGGTCCAAAAATAAAATAATAACCTAAGCGTCAGTTATATAGTACATTCTCTGAACTCACCATGTGCGGTCCGCACAATTCCAAGTGCGGCCGCACATCAAAGCTCCTACGGTCGCACAAAAATTGTGCGGCCGCACTCTCTTGGTGACTACACTGCTAGGATTTAGTACTTTGGCCATAACTTTCTCTACATATGTCCAAATGATGATTTCTTTACCTTTCTGGTAACTAGACACGAAGGGCTACAATTTTCGTTTTTGAATCATCTCACAATTCCTTGTGGATCAAAAGATTTAATCTTCCGAAGTCGTACCATCGAATCTGAGAGTTTCATGAGTGCGGCCGCACACAAAATTGTGCGGCCCGCACACTCCTCTGCGGACTGAAGTGCGGCCGCACCAAAATTGTGCGGTCCGCACAATTCCCCTGAGGTCCGCACTTCCCTTTTGCTTTAGCACTCCCCAAATTCATGCGGAACCTCCCGGACACAAACTATATATGAATTTCAATCAAAACACACGCTACGGACCTGCTCGCGCTCTCAAAACACTGAAAAGAGGTCGTATTGACCCAATATTGACCATGGCCAAACTCCAAAATTTCTTAACTTTACTAATCTCTTAACCAATGATCCAAAAATACACCAAACCCCTCGGGACCTCAACCAAATATACCAACACGTCCAAAAATACAATACGAACTTAGTGGAGGCTTCAAATCTCGTCAAACAACGTCAAAATTATGAATCGCGCCTCGTATCAAATTATGAGTTTTCGAATCTCCCAACTTCTATGTTTTACGCTGAAATATATCAAATCAATCCAGAATGACTTTAAATTTTGCACACAAGTCATAAATGACATGATGTAGGTATTCCAATTTTTAGAATCGGATTCCGACCCCAATATCAAAAAGTCAATCCCCGGTTAAACTTCCAAACAAAAATTTCTATTTTAGCCATTTCATGCCTAATTTAGCTACGGGCTTTCAAATAATTTTTCGGACACGCTCCTAAGTCTAAAACCACCATACGGAGATATTGGAATCATCAAAACTATATTCCGGAGTCGGTTTCTCAAAAGTCAACTCTCCGCTCAACTTTTTTCTTTTAAGTTTCTTAAATAAGAATTGTTCTTTTAATTTAATTTCGAATCTGCAGTAAATCAAACTTGACCACACCCACGGGTCATAATACATATTGCGAAGCTTCTCGAGACTTTAAGTCACTGAGCGGGGCGTTAATTCTTAAAATGATAAGTTGGGTCGTTACACAATAACATGACATGCTTGCGGACTTCATGCCCAGATCCTAAAATGCTGTCAGACTTCAAAATAATGAATCAAGAATCAGAATGCAATGAAGATAAGTTTAAGGAAATAAAACAAAGACTCGGAACAACTAATGGAAAATTGGCTCCAGATTGAAAAGGTTCATATATTGTAACAAGAGTTGTACCAAAAGGGAGCGTTGTATTTGGGAGATATTGAAGGAAATGTCTCCGTGCCAGCTGTCAATACAGACACGATCAAAAGGTATTATGTTTGACCCTTTTACGCAACTTTAATGCTCTCTGATTGGGATGACGAAGGCTTTCATTCTCACTACCTAAACACTATCAATCCTTTGCAAACCCTTTGAGCCGGTTACCTTTTCTTTGACTACCCTCTCTGGAACCTCAAAGTGTTATTGAAAAAAAAATAAAAAAATAATAGAGACAAAAGAAAATAAAATGGAAAATGAAAAAAAAAGAGGAAAAGGAAAGTAAAAAGAAAAAGAAAACAAAACAAAACAAAAGAAAAACAAAATCGAAATAGTTCATGTTACTTGAACTACGTTCGACTTGATTCCGAAAGGATACGTAGGCAGCCTCCCTCTGGGGTTCAGTCACACCAAAACAAAAATCCAAATTTGTAACGATCCAATCGGTCATTTCGAGAATTTAAGTCTCGTTTGGTGGCATAAGGCCCTACGTAGCTTCGTATTATGTGTATTGACTTGCATGCATAGTTGAATTGAGTTACCGAATGATTAAGAATGATTTTGGACACTTAGTCCCTAAAACGGAAGCTTAAGTCTTAAGATTTTAACCATAGTCGGAACTATGTGAAGATGACTTCAGAATGGAGTTCTGTCGGTTTCGTTTGCTCTGTTGGGTGATTTTGGACTTAGAAGCGTGTTTGGACAGTGAATCTGAGGTCTGTAGCTGATTTAGGCTTGAAATGGCGAAAATCGAATATTTTGAGATTTGGACTAGAAGTGAACTTTTTGATATCGGGGTCGAAATCCGATTCTGAAAATTTGAATACCTGCGTTATGTCAATTATGACTTGTGTGGAAAATTTGAAGTCATTCCGGATTGATTTGATAGGTTTTGGCATCGAATGTAGAAGTTGAAGTTTCAAAGTTCATTAAGTTTGAATTGAGGTGCGATTCATGATTTCGATGTTGTTTGATGTGAATTGAGGTCTCGAGCAAGTTTGGATTATCTTATGGGACTGGTTGGTATGATTGGACGGGGTCCCGAGGGCCTCGGGTGTGTTTCGGGGTGGTTTCAGATCATTTCGGGCTGTTTCGAAACTGTTGTATATGGTATCTGGTTTCCTTCTTCGCGAACGCGAAGAGTGTCCCGCGTTCGCGAAGAGGAGTTTTGAGGCTGCTGGGATTTGGCCTTCGCAAACGCGAGGGAGGGCTCACAAACGCGAAGGTATGTCAGAAGCACTTACGAGAATGCGAGGGGCCAGTTGCAAACGCGTAGAAGGAAGGAGTGGACTGGACCTGGAGTCATTAGCCTTCGTGAACGTGAAGCAGTAGGACTTGAGGGCATCGCGAATGTGCGAGCTTGAACGCGAACGCGATGCTATGCATGGGCAGGCCTTCGCGAACCCGATGCTGGTAACGTGAACGCGAAGAAGAATTTGAGGCAGCTGAGTTTTTGGCCTTCGTGAACGCGAGACAAAGGTCGCAAACGCGAAGAAGGCCTTTCTGGGCAGAATTAAAAGTCCCAAAAACGGGGGTTTGCATTCATAACACAAAATCAAATTGGGAGCTCGGTAGAAGGCGATTTCTGGAGAGATTCTTGCGTGGGTGTTTGGGGTAACTGATTCTTGTTCAGTTTTGATTAATTTCCATGATTATGCCTTTGAATCCATCATTTAATTCGGATTTTAATGGAGGAAAAATCAAGATTTTTGTAAAATCTTCCAAAAACGAAAATTTACAATTTGGAGGTCGAGTTATTATTGGAATTCGATAAAATTGGTATGGTTGAACTCGTATCGGTATGGACGTTCGGATTTCATGAAAATTATGTTGGGTTCCGAGGGGCGGGTCCCGCGTTGACATTTGGTTGACTTTTTGGAATAAATTTTTAAGTCGACGTATTATTATCCGAAATTATTTCCGATGAATTTTAATGAAGTTATACAATTAATTTGGATAGATTTGAGCGATCCGGAGGTCAATAAAAGCAAGAAGGCGATTTTGGAATATCGGCATAACTTTAAAATAGTAACTGTCTTGCTTAACCTCGAGTGGGGGAATTACCCATTAGGCATCGAGTCTTATGTGCCATTTGTGAAATGTAAAAAGCCGTGTACGCGAGGTGATGAGTACGTACTCGGGCTTGTATGTGCAAAATTCATAGAGTTAAAATGTTGGGCATATTGTGTAGTAATTTGGATAATTGTTAGTATTTATTAAATCATCTATTTGCCATGCCTAAATCCTTATTTTTGAATTTATTTTTATATGACAACTTGATGTGGTTACTTGTAAACTTATGTAATTTCGTGAGTATTGTTGGTTTGATATTTGTTGGAATTAAATTTAAATATGAACTTTCCTTAAGCAAGTAATTAATTAAACAAGTTTAAAAAGAAGTGTTAATATAATTATCTAAATTTGGATTAATGAAGGCTTTGCTTTATGTTGAATAATTTCTATCTCGGTTGATTATTTTTGTGGTGATATACACATTGTGTGGAGCCTTCGGCTATTTGTTGTGAAATTAATTAATTTGGTTGTATCTTTGGAATTTTGGTTGTGGCCATTGGGCAAATTGTGATATGAATTGATTTTGTTATTATGCCGTGATAATTTTTCGAGTAAATTGTTACGTTGTGTGAGTTATTATTTTGGGGAGATAAGGGCGGCATTTCACCATTAATATTATGAGGGTATAAGGGTGGCATTATATTGTTGTTGTGTTTGTTGGAATATTATCTGGGTGGAGCGATAAGGGTAGCAATAGGAGCGATACGGATGGCTATTGATATTGTCTGGGCAGAGCGATAAGGGTGGCTATAGGAGAGATAAGGGTGGCAATAGGAGCGATAAAAGCCGCTATTGTCTGGGACGATATGTGATGATGTGGAGTTGTGATGTTGGTGATTTTCATATGATGTTGTGATTTTTTTGTGTTTATTTTATACCTTGTGTAAATTGTCTTACTGTTGGTAAATTGATAACAATCTGATTTATGTAGAAATTGAGGGTTTGTGGCTATTGCCAGGAGGATTATAAAATAAAATATCGGCATGAGGTGCCGTGAGTAAATAATAATAATATTGGCACGTGAACTGTCCGTGCAGCTATGATATGAAAAGTGGGCACGAGGTGCCGGAGAAATATGATGATTTAATTATGGACACGAAGTGCCGTGGAAATATGAAATTGGGCTGAGACCCGTGTTTACGAAAAATATAAAAATGGGCTGAGACCCGTAATTTTACGATTATGAAATGAGGTGTCATATGGTGACTTTTTAATTGAAAGAATTATATTCAAAATATTTATTTGGAAGGATTTTTATGCAAAATGATTTATTGGAAAGGATTACATTCGAAAGATATTTATTTAAAGAAATTAAATTTGCGAGAAATATATTTAAAGGAAGTATATTTGGAAAAAATATTTATTTGAAGAAACTATATTTGAAAGAGAGTTATTTGGAAGAATTATATGTGAAAGACATTCATTTGAAGGATTTGATTTAATTGGGTGTACTTAGTGAATGATTTGAAACTAGTGAGTGTCTTGATTGTACCTCGTCTCTACTCCACTGAGGTTAGTCTTGATACTTAGTACCGACCTTGGTGTACTCATACTACACTTCTGTATATTTTTGTGCAGAGCCAGGTATTGGAGATATCGGACTTGAGCAGAGTTAAGTGGGATCGTAAGGATTCAAGGTAGAGCTGCTTGGTCGTCGTAGTCCCTTGGAGTGTTTTCATTTCATTGTACTATTAATTTTAATCAAACAGTATTGTATAGTCGGTACTCGTGATCATTCCATGTATTCAATTAGAGTTCGTGACTCAGTACTACCAATCTTGGGAGGTTGTATATTCATATTTGTTCCGTAGTTTTGATTAGTTATTTAATTCAAAAACAAATGGCTTCAAAAATGTAATTGAAATCGGCTTGCCTAGTCTTAGAGACTAGTTGCCATCATGACGCCTGTGGTGGGATTTTGGGTCGTTGCAAGTTGGTATCGGAGCTCTAGGTTCATAGGTTCTACGAGTCACGAACGAGTCTTGCAGATCGGTACGGAGACATCTGTACTTATCATCGAGAGGCTACAAAACTGTTAGGAAATTTCCACTTCTTTCATTCCTGTCGTGTGGATTTGTTGATTGTAGAATTTGAACCATTGTATCTATATTCTCTCACATATGGTGAGGACACGTGCTACCGGGTTAGCTGAGAAGGCATCTGCACATACTTCTAGGGCTGCAAGAGGCCGGGGCCGAGGTAGAGGTCGAGGAAGGGCACGTGCCATGACTAGAGCACCTGTCAGAACAACAGTGAAGGAGCCACCAGTAGCTGCAGTTGGGTGACATGTACCAGAAGCACCTGTTGTTACCCCCCGGACTTCAAGAGACTTTTGCATAGTTCCTAAGTATGTTTGGTACATTAACCCAAGCGGGATTGATCTTTGTTGCACCAAATATTTCGCACTCCTACCACAACTTCAGAGTAGAAGGTTCACGTTGGACAGGTTTTGGGTGTAGTACCGGTACAACCCATTATTCCTGTTCGGCTTGAGGTCAGACCAGAGGCATCAGAAAAAGAACAAAAGAGACTTAAAAGGTTTAAGAGGTAAAGTCCACCTTCTTTCAGTGGCACAACTACAGAGGATGCCCAAGGATTTCTAGAAAATTGTCACTGTATTCTCCGCACCATGGGTGTTGTGGATGTGAGCGGAATTGCCTTTACTACATTTTAACTGTCACGCGCAGCGTATCGGTGGTGGAAAATATATAAAGAAGGTAGACCAGCCGATGCAACACCACCAACTTGGGCTCAATTTCGGAAATGTTCTTGAAAGAGTTTGTTCCCAAGACTCTTCGAGATGCGTGGCGCACAGAGTTTGAACGATTGCGCCAGGGCACTATGACAGCGTCAGAATATGTTATCAGGTTCAGTGAGTTAGCCCATCATGCACCTATCTTAATTCCTACAATCAGATAACTGGTCCGCAGATTCATTGAGGGGCTCGATTATGATATTAAAATATGCACGGTTCGAGAGTTGTTAACTGATACTCCATTTCAACAAGTAGTGGAGATTGCAAGGAAGATTGAGGGTCTTTTAGGCAAGGAAATGGAGTCTAAGAAGGCCAAAAGGTCTCGAAGATCTGGAGGGTTTAATGTATTTAACTCTTCAGCTAGGACCCATTATAGCGGAGGCTCGAGTAGTCGATCAGCTCATTTTGCACATCAGATTACTTGGGGTGCTCCAGTTTATAGTGGACCATCGACACGAGATTCTTATAGTGGGTATTCCAGTTATCCAGCACAGACTCAGTACGAGCAGCCACGACCTCAGAGGGATTGGTTTGAGTGTGGTGATACTAGGCACATCATGAGAGATTGTCCCAAACTTGGGAGGGGTAGATTTCATCAGAACACTCCAGCTACAAGCTTTATTCTAGTTGATACTCCACGTGCACAGTCAGCTAGAGGAGGAGGACATGCGGGTAGTGGGCGCCTATGTCACGACCCAAACTGATGGGCCGCGACCGGCACCCGATACCTTACTCAACCGAGTACCAACATAATGTATCTTTTCATATCATACTATCATAGATAACTGGGCCGGAGAGGCTGCAGTGAGATAGGTAGAATACAACATGTAATACCAACTTATACATAAGACATATGGGCCTCTAAGACAAAAATAACTACACGTACACTGAATATAGGCCGACAAGGCCATACAATCATTTACGTACATGACATCTGTCTACAAGCCTCTAAAAATACATAATTATCATAAAAGTCGAGATAGAGCCCCACCATACCAAACAATATATATCTAAATCATACTGACCAAACAAGCAACTCCGGAGCAAATAGAGTGCACAAATATCTTTCGCTGAGCTGATCGCCTACTTGGAGGACTCTCGACCTGTCTATCGAGACCTGCGGGCATGAAACGTAGCGTCCCCAAGCAAAAGGGACGTCAGTACAAATAATGTACCGAGTATGTAAGGAATAAAAATCAGTAAATAATAGACATGAGAGAAACATGGAGTAAAAGACTCGACATGTACGTCTGCATAGCTCTGTGAATCATTTCATTTTTATAACTTCATGCATATGCGTATAAAGGTCATTACATGCATAGGTATAGGTGTTCATAACATTATCAAGCCTTTGAGGGCATCCCATCATATCATTTCGTCCACTGTGGGAAATTCATCAACGTATACCAACTGATCAGGTGGTGGTGTGTATATAACGCCGTAACCTTTTCCCATATCCCATATATATAATATACGCGTATATAACGCCATCTGGTTATGGGTCAATATATATGTATAAATGCATGAAATGCATAAGAAATACGTTAATAAGATTTATCGAAATGTTATAAAAATAATATGCCTATCGGATAAACTTTATCAAATACGTATTTTTTTAAGACCCATGAACAGAATATATAATAATAATTCACATGGGGAATCAAGAATATTTACACCCTAGTATTTCTATGAATAGAGTCATTTATGAAAGTTGCGTATTTCGCTTGTTTCATTTGGATCATGCAAAAAAGAAAAAAGGGATAGCCTTAACATACCTGAGACGATTATCTTGAGAAAGATTGCACCGTACTTCCTTAGAATCGCAAACCCCATGTTGCTATAATATTAAATAATCTTCGTGTGAAAGGTTTGAAGCAACTACGTTGCTATTATAAACTATTACCCTTGCTGAAGCTTTCTTTCCTAATGTAGTAGATGAGAGCAATTCGTTGTAAATTTGTATGAATCACGTTACCAGTGCCAGTTTGTATGAATCTCACTTGAATGAATTAGAGAGACCCTTTGATAATCTCTTATGAATTCCTTAATGAAGTAAATATAAAGAGATTCCACTACAAAGAGATCCGTTACTTAGACATCTAGCATCATACCTTAATAAGAAATCTCTTAAAATTGTGGAGTTTTGTGGGCCCCACTTGATACGGATGACTTGGCCAAACAATTTCCCTAATTGTTCCACCTATCTTATGCACTTTAAGAGTCACATTATAAGACTTTATGGGCTTCCACGTTGGGGACCTTTAGTCTTTATCCCTAATTCCTTAATTATATTGTTAATCTTTCACCAAGATCTATAATTAACCAAATATCCATATAATTAAGAATTATTTCAAATTACGTAAAATACTGCTCACTTGAAATACACTTTATACACCTTACTATCATGGCCATGTGGTACCTTGTATGGCACTAGTCCATAAATACCGGGTACTTTAGCTCGGACTGTATTTTATCCTAACATGTCAAACTTTGGCGAAAATTTATTTTCTTTATTTTGTTTACCCTCTCACCTTCACGAATTTACTCATCACTTATTTGAAATAGTATAATGCTTATAATCTCAAAATAATCTCATTCCCGAACTTACGTCGATTTACTTACGACGAAACTTTAACGTACAAAAATGCCGGATGTAACATCTCATTTTCGAGCTTTCATCGATTATTTTTTATGGCGTCCTTTCACATACAAAAATATGGGGTGTAACATCATTACCCCCTTTGGAACATTCGTCCTTGAATGTTGACTGGTGCACTTATCATTCTCATAACCCATAGCTCTTGCAAATACTTTAATACTCTTCTTGCCATTTAGGAAACTGTTCTATGAATAAATCCAAAGGTCAGGGCATTCCCTCCTTTAGGCCTCTTTCTCACACCACGGTCTGTGGTCGAAATTTTTTAAATCTTGTAACTCTTGCTACCTTCTGTCATGCAGCCGGTACGACTTTTTCCTTGTATGTGCGCCTATGCGACTCTTCTCTCCTTTTTCCTCCAGTTTTTAGCCAATCTCTAGGCCTCACTTTGTAAGCATATACTTAGCTTGATAAGATGTCTCACTGGGCATCTATAGGTATACTGAAGTTCTTTGCTAGATACTTTATTGAACTTACGAATATTGCTATATCTTATTTCATAGATCCGGTTATCCATTCGTATGACTTTACTGCATCTAGGTAGGTCATATTATACCATAACTCTTACTTTAATTTATCGTTACTGAGGTTTGCTACCAAACTCAAAGTTACTCTCGTTGCTTATCCTATATGCATAAAGCTAAGTCTTTTAATGCTTCTTCATTACTGTTCATCTTAAGACTGATGGCCTAATCTCATCTCGTACTTTGCAGCTTTTACCCATCCATTGTTGATTTACCTCAATGTTGATCTACAATCTTCCATTGATAACTTGAAACTTCTTACGTAATTACTAGGGCTCACGTTGCATCGTGGAACATTTGAAGTAATTAGACTGATCCACCTAGGGGCGATACCATACTTCCATAACTGTATTTCATAGCGTCCCAATGTGATTCACTTACGTGGGTATTTTAATCCTGTACAATTCTTGAAATCCCTTTGTTTTTCTTTTTCAAATCATTACTCAATCGAAGGCCCAAACGTCATCCTTCATTTATCACAAGTATACTCTCATTTTACTATCAGGGCAATATTCCATCTCTTTTAAATGCTATTAGTCTTAGACTCCTTTGAGTTCATTCATGCTGTACTGGGCTTTCTATAACTTAGAGAAACCATCGGCTCTATTGTTTTCATGGGCTTAATCCTAAGGACTTATCCATTCTCATCACCTTCTCACTCGCCCTTTCTTATCCTTACTCCTGTCTTCCTAAAACCTTGACGCTTTACAATACTTTAGCTTGCGACCTACACATATCTAGTTATACTACTCGCAACCTTCTTTCAACTTGCTTGCATCATAGATTTCCTTGTATTATTTTAGAACATCAAGCGAGAAATCACATCGTCTCAAACTCTTCTTTACTCTCTTAACTAGGCCTCTCGGTACCTAGAAACCATAGGCTGGAAGATATATACCACTGACGACGCCACTATCATTCCTAGATACTGAATCCCAGTGCTTCTAGCCTTCTATCCGAAGTATGGACTATTCACGATTTTCTGCATTTGAGTATCTTGTACGTTGTTCACCTTTACCTTACTTACCTTAAAATCTCGCATCACATCTTCTATCTCTTTCATGACCTCCCTTCCACATAAGTATAATTCACATCCACGACTTGAAGCTCTATTATAATACTTGCACCTCTGGTGCATACACACTCTGGTGGGCGTTCCATATTAACTTCTTACGATGTTGGTACTCTTCTAACTAACTTTATCGTAGACCATTATAGAATATAGCTACTGTACTATCTCTCTTGTACCTCTGATATTAAGAGCGATCCTGTAATGTTCTCAATCACGATTTCTATAATTTTTTGGGTCCAATAATCAGACTCCTAATTTACTTCGTTGTTGTAACTCTTTAGTTTCCTCTTCCTTCTGATCAGCCTTTATGTAGGCTTAAGCTATCTTTTGATCGGTGGCTCACGACATTAGTTATTACTTTAGCCTTTCATGGGTGCTATGGAATATCCATGATACAATCTTTTGATATTTCAATCCTTTGTCTATGCCCTAGGCTCAATTCTTTCTTTTAACTTATATTAGAGTCTTCTACGGCTATATGAATGTCAACATATATGGTGCATGAATATCACTCTGAAGTCTTAAGTGCATAATCCCTTTTGTTCCCTCTGAGCTTCCTTTAAATGTAAGCTATTACTTTTCCTGGTCTTTCTGCCCCTCTGTTGCGTGTATACTTAGCTTATCTTAGTTTCCATGCATGCTGGAATTTTTGTGCAACTCACATGTTCTCGAATATTACTTTTGATTTTTTTCCCTATTCCTTAGCTATGGTAGGTGCCACTTTCTCATGGAGTGCATACAATGTTGTAGTGGGACTGTTTTTACATGACTATTTCCTCTTTAGGTCATTGTGCTTAGGTTGAAGTCATCTTCCTTTATCCTCAGCTAGTCTTTCATTGTAGTACTTAGGGAAGACCTTATGACTCTCGTGAAGCTGCGAGCTTATTACATCATATACTTGACCGAATTTTTGAGGTTCTTCCTTGCCTATAATTATCCTTAGTTACTTATTTCCACGCCCTTGTGCTTGTAGGGTTGCTCCTGAAGTGAGGTTTTGACTGTCTTCCCAGTGAGACTATCTTTCATTTCCATAACATTCATACGGTACCTTTAACTACCCCGACTCATATCTGAATATTTCTCAAGTATTATAATGTCATATCTGCGAGACTGAATTCGCCATGTTGGGGTTCACTATGTTTATCTTGCACGATCTGTTAATTTGTCTGTATCCTCTTGTCTAGCCATAACTAGGCTCTTCCTGAATCAAATACTCATTGGCTCATTCTCATATCAATATTCTGTGTAGTCTTTCATGGGTCATTTCCTTTATCTTAACTTACGTCCCGCACTGGCTCCTTATCTATCAATAACTTCTCATGCAGGAACCCTTACTTCCTCTCCTTGATGTCGTGTTTGCATAATGTTCTGGAATCGTAGAATATCTGTAGGATTTGAATAAGTGCAATCTTATCCCTTTTCTCATTCTTATCACATTCTTCCTTTATTAATCCATAGTTACTAGAACCACTTAATTCTGACTTAATACCACATCAATCCATATTCCCCCATTTAGGGGAGTACTAGGACTTGGATACACGAGGATCGACATAAACTTTATCAAATACTAGGACTTGGATACACGACTCAAACTTTATCATATGCGTATAAAGGTCATTACATGCATAGGTATAGGTGTTCATAACATTATCAAGCCTCTGAGGGCATCCCATCATATCATTTCGTCCACTGTGGGAAATTCATCAACGTATACCAACTGATCAGGTGGTGGTGTGTATATAACGCCGTAACCTTTTCCCATATCCCATATATATAATATACGCGTATATAACGCCATCTGGTTATGGGTCAATATATATGTATAAATGCATGAAATGCATAAGAAATACGTTAATAAGATTTATCGGAATGTTATAAAAATAATATGCCTATCAGATAAACTTTATCAAATACGTATTTTTTTAAGACCCATGAACAGAAGATATAATAATAATTCACATGGGGAATCAAGAATATTTACACCCTAGTATTTCTATGAATAGAGTCATTTATGAAAGTTGCGTATTTCGCTTGTTTCATTTGGATCATGCAAAAAAGAAAAAAGGGATAGCCTTAACATACCTGAGACGATTATCTTGAGAAAGATTGCACCGTACTTCCTTAGAATCGCAAACCCCATGTTGCTATAATATTAAATAATCTTCGTATGAAAGGTTTGAAGCAACTACGTTGCTATTATAAACTATTACCCTTGCTGAAGCTTTTTTTCCTAATGTAGTAGATGAGAGCAATTCGTTGTAAATTTGTATGAATCACGTTACCAGTGCCAGTTTGTATGAATCTAACTTGAATGAATTAGAGAGACTCTTTGATAATCTCTTATGAATTCCTTAATGAAGTAAATATAAAGAGATTCCAATACAAAGAGATCCGTTACTTAGACATCTAGCATCATACCTTAATAAGAAATCTCTTAAAATTGTGGAGTTTTGTGGGCCCCACTTGATAGGGATGACTTTGCCAAACAATTTCCCTAATTGTTCCACCTATCTTATGCACTTTAAGAGTCACATTATAAGACTTTATGGGCTGCCACGTTGGGGACCTTTAGTCTTTATCCCTAATTCCTTAATTATATTGTTAATCTTTCACCAAGATCTATAATTAACCAAATATCCATATAATTAAGAATTATTTTAAATTACGTAAAATACTGCTCACTTGTAATACACTTTATACACCTTACTATCATGGTCATGTGGTATCTTGTATGGCACTAGTCCATAAATACCGGGTATTTTAGTTCGGACTGTATTTTATCCTAACATGTCAAACTTTGGCGAAAATTTATTTTCTTTGTTTTGTTTACCCTCTCACCTTCACGAATTTACTCATCACTTATTTGAAATAGTATAATGCTTATAATCTCAAAATAATCTCATTCCCGAACTTACGTCGATTAACTTACGATGAAACTTTAACGTACAAAAATGCCGGATGTAACATCTCATTTTCGAGCTTTCATCGATTATTTTTTATGGCGTACTTTCATGTACGAAAATATGGGGTGTAACAGCCTAAGAGGTGAAGGCCTAACCCGTTGATATAATCGCTATGATTTGGCTGAGGCCAATACACCAGATGATGTCGTTACAGGTATGATCCTGATTTTGTTATAAAAGGATATTTTCCCTTAATTTGATTCGGTTATGAATATTGCGGTGAGTCCTCCTATTATGGTCTCCTTATGGGTGAGCTTCGTAATTTTGTTACCCACTTATATGTTATCCCTGTTGGGAGAATTGAGGATGTGAGCATGTGTCTGTCATTTTTATTTTTATGCACCATTGAGGGCTATAAGTCCAAAAGTAATTTTTATTATTCATCACAGTGGGTTTAATGTTTTTTGGAATAATTGATTCCAATTTTTATGAATTATATGCCCTATCGGTATGAGGGTTCATTATGTGTTGTGAAAACTGTTTACGAAATGTATTGAAAAGAAGAAGGAAAGGAAATTGAAATTCCAGTTGGCACAATGTGCAAATACTTATGATTCGGAGTTGAGGACGAGATACTCGCATTTTATATATGATGTGAATTATTTAAACCGGACTACAAGCCGCGGTGGAAGTTATATAAGGACGAGGTTCTTGTGGTGAAATATTTATGAGTTTAAATTCTCTCTTTGTGAAATTTAATTTGTACAATAGTATTAATAGGGAGTCATACTTGTTAGGCTTATTTGATAATTTTTGTATAATTTTTTGTTCATATTCAGCCATTTTTATGTTGTAAACATTGAGTTTTAGCCTATAAGGTGAGTGCCCAAGTGGCGTTAAATGTGACTCATTAAGTTGGGTAAATAGTTATGAGGTCTTCATGCCTCACATTCTATCGTCAGTATTGTGAAAATTCGCAACGAGATTTTGGTTAATATGAGATTAATTGATGATGTTGGAATTAATTATGAACAGCTTTTAAGACCAGAGATCTGGTGATGAGCATACATATGACGTGCTTCATGTCCTGATATCATTGTGATAATGCAGTACTTGTAATGCTGAGATTAGTGTTATTGATATATACCTTGTGGTATTTTTTTTGGTTGTGGATGTGTTGTTAGGAGTTATTTTGGTGTTACTCTAGCAGGTGGTTAGGCCCAATTATAGGGGAGACTCTGCCGAAATTTCTGAAAATTTGGGAGTTAGAAAAATTTGGGAGATTGATATATGCGAAAGAAGAGATAAATTATGTTATGTGTTTGAGAGCGAATGATCCTAAGCGGGGGAGAATGTAACACCCTGGGGTATTTCAACACTATCAAGAAAGTTGATGTGTGCATAGGCACGAGTTGCTATAGCCAGTCGAGACTAATACCGTACGTCAAAGTGAAAATCAGGCATTTTGGAAGTGATTGGAGAGTTAGGGATTTTGCTTTAAAGCTTATAAGAACGGAGAAAAGAAATAACCTCAAATGATATAGTGTTGTCGGGCTTATTTCTAAAGCGGTAACGTGGGATCAACCGTGAGTATATGTGTAAAAGCAAAATCATCAATTTGGTAATCTCAGAATAATTCTTAGCACGTTCGAGGACGAACGTTTGTATAAGAGGTGGAGAATGTAACAACCCGGTCGGTCGTTTTGAGAATTCAAGTCCCGTTCGATGGCATAAGGCCCTGTGCAGCTTCGTATTATGTGTATTAACTTGCGTGCGTGGTTGAATTCAGTTACCAGATGATTTAGAGTGATTTGGGACACTTAGTCCCTAAAACAGAGGCTTAAGTCTTAGGATTTTGACCGTAGTTGGAACTATGTGAAGACGAATCCGGAATGGAGTTCTGTTGATTCCTTTAGCTCCATTGGGTGATTTTGGACTTAGGAGCATGTCCGTACTGTGAATCTGAGGTGTGTAGCTGATTTAGGCTTGAAATGGCGAAAATCGAATTTTTGGATATTTGGACTAGAAGTGGACTTTTTGATATCGGGGTCGGAATCCGATTCTGAAAATTTGAATACCTCCATTATGTCAATTATAACTTGTATGGAAAATTTGAAGTCATTCTGGATTGATTTGATATATTTCGGCATCGAATGTAGAAGTTGAAGTTGCAAAGTTCATTAAGTTTGAATTGGGGTGCGATTCATGATTTTGATGTTGTTTGATGTTAATTGAGATCTCGAGGAAGATTGTATTATGTTATGGGACTGGTTGCTATGATTGGACTGGGTCCCGGGGACTTCGGGTGTGTTTCGGATCATTTCGGGCTGTTTCGGAACTGCTGTATCTGGTATTTGGTTTCCTTCTTCGCGAACGCGAAGAGAATCTTGCGTTCGCGAAAAGGAGTTTTGAGGCTGTTGGGATTTAGCCTTCGCGAACGCGAAGGTATGTCTGAAGAACTTACGCGAACGCGAGGGGCAGTCGCGAATGCATAGAAGGAAGGAGGGGACTTGACTTGGAGTCATTAGCCTTCACGAACGCGAAGATTTAATCACGAACGCGAAGCAGTAGGACTTGAGGGCATCGTGAACACGAGAGCTGGAACGTGAACGCGATGCTATGCATGGGAATGCCTTCGCGAACGCGATGCTGGTAACGTGAACGCAAAGAAGAATTTGAGGCAGCTGATTTTTTGGCCTTCGCGAATGCGAGACAGAGGTCGCGAACGTGAAGAAGGGCTATCTGGGCAGAATTAAAAGTCCTAAAAATGGGGGTTTGAGTTCATAACACAAAATCAAATTGGGAGCTCGGTAGAAGGCTATTTTTGGAGAAATTCTTGCGTGGGTGTTTGGAGTAAGTGATTCTTGTCCAGTTCTGATTAATTTTCATGATTTTGCCTTTGAATCCATCATTTAATTCAGATTTTAATGGAGAAAAAATCAAGATTTTTGTAAAATCTTCCAAAAACAAAAATTTATGATTTGGAGGTCGAGTTGTTATTGAAATATGATAAAATTGGTATGGTTGAACTCGTATCAGTATGGATGTTCGAATTTCATGAAAATTATGTTGGGTCCGAGGGGCGGGTCCCGCATTGACTTTTGGTTGACTTTTTGGAATAAATTTTTAAGTCGACGTATTATTATCCGGAATTATTTTCGATGAATTTTAATGAAGTTATATAATTAATTTGGATAGATTTGAGCGGTCCGGAGGTCAATTCAAGAAAGAAGGTGATTTTAGAATATCGACATAACTTCAAAAAGGTAAGTGTCTTGCTTAACCTCGAGTGGGGGAATTACCCCTTAGGCATCGAGTCTTATGTACCATTTGTGAAATGTGAAAAGCCGTGTACGCGAGGTGACGAGTACGTGCTCGGGCTTGTATGTGCAAAATTCATAGAGTTGAAGTGTTGGGCATATTGTGTAGTAATTTGGATAATTGTTAGTATTTATTAAATCATCTATTTGCCATGCCTAAATCCTTGTTGTTGCATTTGTTTTTATATGACAATTTGATGTGGTTACTTGAAAACTTATGTAATTTCATGAGTATTGTTGGTTTTGATATTTCTTGGAATCAAATTTCAATACGAATTTTCCTTATGCAAATAATTAAATAAGCAAGTTTAAAAAGAAGTGTTAATATAATTATCTAAATTTGGATTAATGAAGGCTTTGCATTAGGTTGAATAATTTCTATCTCGGTTAATTATTTTTGTGGTGATATACACATTGTGTGTAGCCTTCGGCTATTTGTTGTGAAATTAATTGATTTGGTTGTATCTTTGGAACTTTGGTTGTGGCCATTGGGCAAATTGTGATATGAATTGATTTTGTTATTATGCCGTGATAATTTTCCGTGTAAATTATTACGTTGTGTGAGTTATTATTTTGGGGAGATAAGGGCGGCATTTCATCATTGATATTATGAGGGTATAAGGGTGGCATTATATTATTGTTGTGTTTGTTGGAATATTATCTGGGCGGAGCGATAAGGGTAGCAATAGGAGCGATAAGGGTGACTATTGATATTGTCTGGGCGGAGCGATAAGGGTGGCTATAAGAGCGATAAGGGTGGCAATAAGAGCGATAAGGGCGACTATTGTTAGGGACGATATGTGATTATGTGATGTTGGTGATTTTCATGTGATGTTGTGATTTTCTTGTGTTTATTTTATACCTTGTGTAAATTGTCTTGTTGTTGGTAAATTGATAACAATCTGATTTATGTTGAAATTGAGGGCCTGTGGCTATTGCCAGGCGGATTATAAAATAAAATATGGGTACGAGTTGCCGTGAGTAAATGATAATAATATTGGCACGCGAACTGTCTGTGCAACTGTTATATGAAAAGTGGGCACGAGGTGCCGGAAAAATATGATGATTTAATTATGGGCACAAAGTGCAGTGGAAATATGAAATTGGGCTGAGACCCGTGTTAACGAAAAATATGTAAATGGGCTGAGACCCGTATTTTTATGATTATGAAATAAGGTGTCACATGGTGACTTTTTAATTGAAAGAATTATATTTAAAATATTTATTTGGAAGGTTTTTATTCAAAAAGATTTATTGAAGAGGATTACATTCGAAAGATATTTATTTAAAGAAATTATATTTGAGAGAAATTTATTTAAAGGAAGTATATTTGGAAAAATATTTATTTGAAGAAACTATATTTGAAAGAGAGTTATTTGGAAGAATTATATGTGAAAGACATTTATTTGAAGGATTTAATTTAATTGGGTATACTTATATTTATAAATTTTTGAGCGATATTAATTGTGTTATTATTGCCCTATTCTGCATATCACTGGTTGATTTGTGTTTCCCTTATTGTTATTTGCTTTCTATTATTCTTGTATATCATATTTCATAGGTTTTTAGGCTAGTGAGTGTCTTAACTGTACCTCGTTTCTGCTCAACTTAGGTTAGTCTTGATACTTACTGGGTACCGACCGTGATGTACTCATACTACACTTCTGCACATTTTTGTGCAGAGCCAGGTATTGGAGATATCAGACTTGAGCAGAGTTAAGCGGGATCGTAAGGATTCAAGGTAGAGCTGCTTGTTCATCACAGTCCCTTGGAGTCTTTTCATTTCATTGTACTGTTAGTTTTAATCAAACAGTATTGTATATTCGGTCCTTGTGATCATTCCATGTATTCAATTAGAGTTCATGACCCAGTACTACCAGTCTTAGGAAGTTGTATATTCATATTTGTTCTGTAGTTAGTTTTGATTACTTATTTAATTCAAACAAAAAAATGGCTTCAAAAATATAATTGAAATCGGCTTACTTAGTCTTAGAGACTAGGTGCCATCACGACGCCTGTGGTGGGATTTTGGGTCGTGACAAAATTCCCCCAAAATTTGAAACTTGGGAGAAGTTACAATGATTCGGCGATGGGTTCGCCTAAAAGGTTCCAACGTTGTAATTCAATCCAAATGCTTTTTACCCCAAAAACCCTGTTCAATTCCTTCTGATCAATCGGCAAAGAGATTCGAAATGGGAGGATACAGTTACCTAGATCTGATACAACAAAATGAGAGAAATAAAATGAGAGAGTCTTATAGGTGAAAACCCTCACGGGTGTCATAAGGCAATGGTAAGCAGAGAAATAAAATAAGAGAGTCTTATCGGTGCGAACCCTCACGGGCACCATAAGGCGTTGCTAAGCAGAAAAATTGAAAATGAGAGTTTTATTTGTGAAAACTCACAAGAGCACTATAAGGCGACGGTGAGAAGGGAAATGAGAGAGGTCAGCTGGTAAAAACCCGCAGAGGGCGCCACTGATCGAAAAGAGGATCCTCACAACCATAGGTATCGACAGAGTCCTGGAAAGGTTTCTCGATTTTGAGGCATTAATTGTGATGAATTTTTGAGAGTTAGACGATTTACACAGATCAGGCATCCAGTCCAAGAGGCATGTCATGTTCATTGAAGTACGCATGCACTCCAGATAAATCCTTCTTTCTTTTCCCCGAAAGAGATACCTCTAGTCTAAATTCATTTGTCCATTCCATTGTTTGCTTTTCTTTGAATCCCTTTCGGTCTAACTCTGTTCCAAAACTAAGACGAAGAAGGGATGGCAAGACTAATTTACAGTGTTCTCACTTGATACAAGCCAATATGCAAAAAAAGGCACCCAGCCTCGGTAAGGGCATCAAGTCGACTCCGACTAGCCACGGTGGCCGCTGCTTCAAAATCAAAAATTGTTGAAAGAGGAAATTCAAAGTCAAATGTTCACAAAGGCAAAATAAAGTTGAAAAGGTTAAGTCCCACATGAGTAACTGTCATGGAAAAGTCTGGAAAAGCCAAAAGTTCTTCGAGGTTAGAAATGCAATCGGTATTCAGGAAATAACCAGTTGCAGCTGAAAGGGCCAAGATCAAGTGACTGAAACGTTCAAGGCCACAAAGCCAACGACTGTTTCAAACTGACAAATTGTTCTTTGTTTGAGAAACAGGAAAGAGGTGTAATCCAAAGCAACCTTGCAAGAAGCAGGTGCAACCAAAAGAAAATCATGTGGAGACTGAAATAGCTCTGCATCAACAACCACTTAAAAAAACAAAAAAGGGCAGTCTTCTCCAAATTCTTTCCCCCATTTTACTCATTCTCTGAAAAACAAAAAAAGAAAGAAAGTTCCAAATCATGGTAGTTTAGGGTCTCCAATCCCTAGTTGCGTTTTCCAACATAGGGTCTCTACTCCCTAGTTGGTTTTTATCTTTAGACATAGGGTCTCCACTCCCTAGTCTGCTTTTCTAATATAGGGTCTCCACTCCCTAGTTGATGATTTTTAGACATAGGGTCTCCACTCCCTGGTTTTTTTTCAACATAGGGTCTTCACTCCCTAGTTGATGATTTTTAGACATAGGGTCTCCTCTCTCTAGTCTCTTTTCCTCCCTAGTTGATGATTTTTAGACATAGGGTCTCCACTCCTTAGTTGTTTTTCCAACATAGGGTCTCCACTCCCTGGTCTGCTTTTCCAACATAGGGTCTCCATTCCCTAGTCGCTTTTCCAACATAGGGACTTCACTCCCTAGTTGATGATTTTTAGACATAGGGTCTCCACTCCCTAGTTGATGATTTTTAGACATAGGGTCTCCACTCCCTAGTCGCTTTTCCAACATAGGGTCTCCACTCCCTAGTTGATGATTTTTAGACATAGGGTATCCACTCCATAGTCGCCTTTCAAACATAGGGTCTCCACTCCCTAGTTGATAATTTTTAGACATGGGGTCTCCACTCCCTAGTCGCTTTTCCAACATAGGGTCTTCATTCCCTAGTTGATGATTTTTAGACATAGGGTCTCTAATCCCTAGTCTCTTTTCCAACATAGGGTCTCCACTACCTAGTTGATGATGTTTAGATATAGGGTCTCCACTCCCTAATCTTTTTGTTTTCCAACATAGGTTCTCCACTCACTAGTTGATGATTTTTAGACATAGGGTCTCCACTCCTTAGTCGCTTTTCCAACATAGGGTCTTCACTCTCTAGTCTGTTTTTCCAACATAGGGTCTCCACTCCCTAGTTGACGTTTTTAGACATAGGGTCCCCACTCCCTAGTCTAGTTTTCCAACATAGGGTCTTCACTCCCTAGTTGATGATTTTTAGACATAGGGTCTTCCTCTCTCTAGTCTCTTTTCCTCCCTAGGTTATGCTTTTTAGACATAGGGTCTTCACTCCTTAGTCGCTTTTCCAACATAGGGTCTCCACTCCCTAGTCTGCTTTTCCAATATAGGGTCTCCACTCCCTAGTAGCTTTTCCAACATAGGGTCTTCACTCCTTAGTTGATGATTTTTAGACATAGGGTCTCCAATCCCTAGCTGCGTTTTCCAACATAGGGTCTCTACTCCATAGTTGGTTTTTATCTTTAGACATAGGGTCTTCACTTCCTAGTCGTTTTTCCAACATAGGGTCTCCACTCCCTAGTTGATGATTTTTAGACATAGGGTCTCCACTCCCTAGTCGCCTTTCCAACATAGGGTCTCCACTCCCTAGTTGATAATTTTTAGACATGGGGTCTCCACTCCCTAGTCGCTTTTCCAACATAGGGTCTTCATTCCCTAGTTGATGATTTTTAGACATAGGGTCTCTAATCCCTAGTCTCTTTTCCAACATAGGGTCTCCACTACCTAGTTGATGATGTTTAGATATAGGGTCTCCACTCCCTAATCTTTTTATTTTCCAACATAGGTTCTCCACTCACTAGTTGATGATTTTTAGACATAGGGTCTCCACTCCTTAGTCGCTTTTCCAACATAGGGTCTTCACTCTCTAGTCTGTTTTTCCAACATAGGGTCTCCACTCCCTAGTTGACGTTTTTAGACATAGGGTCCCCACTCCCTAGTCTAGTTTTCCAACATAGGGTCCCCACTCCCTAGTCTGCTTTTCCATCACAGGGTCTCCACTCTCTAGTTGATGATTATTTTAGACATAGGGTCTCTACTCCCTATTCTGGTTTTCCAACATAGGGTCTCCACTCCCTAGTTGATGATTATTTTAGACATAGGGTCTCGACTCCCTAGTCTGGTTTTCCATCATAGGGTCTCCACTCTCTAGTTGATGATTATTTTAGACATAAGGTATTCACTCCCTAGTCGCTTTCCCAACATAGGATCTCCACTCCCTAGTTGGTGTTTTTAGACATAGGGTTTCCACTCCCTAGTCTGCTTTTCCAACATAGGGTCTCCACTCTCTATTTGATGATATTTTAGACATAAGGTCTCCAGTCCCTAGTCTCTTTTCCAACATAGGGTCTCCACTCCCTATCGTCTTTTCCAACATAGGGTCTTCACTCCCTAGTTAATTTTATTTTAGACATAGGGTCTCCACTCCCTAGTCGCCCTTTTCAACATAGGGTATCCCACTCCAATTCTATTTTAGATATAGGGTATCCACTCCCTAGTCTCTTTTCCAACATAGGGTCTCCACTCCCTAGTTGATGATGTTTAGACATAGGGTCTCCACTCCCTAGTCGTCTTTTCCAACATAGGATCTCCACTCCCTAGTTGATTTTATTTTAGACATAGGTCTCCACTCCCTAGTCGCCCTTTTTAACATATGGTATCCACTCCCTAGTTGATTCTGTATTAGACATAGGGTATCCACTCCGTAGTCTCTTTTCCAATATAGGGTCTCCACTCCCTAGTTGATTTTATTTTTAGACATAGGGCCTCCACTCCCTAGTCGCCTTTTACAACATAGGGTCTCCACTCCCTAGTTGATTTTGTTTTAGACATAGGGTTTCCACTCCCTAGTCTCTTTTCCAACATAGGGTCTCCACTCCCTAGTTGATTTTATTTTAGACATAGGGTCTCCACTCCCTAGTCTCTTTTCCAATATAGGGTTTCCACTCCCTAGTTGATTTTATTTTAGACATAGGGTCTCCACTCCCTAGTCTCCTTTCTAACATAGGGTATTCACACTCTAGTTGATTTTATCTTAAATGTAGGGTACACCACTCCCTGATATCTTTGCCAATATAGTGTATCCTATTCCTTGGCCACATTTTTCCAACATAAGGTACACCAATCCTTAGTTGAGACATTCTTTTGATAATAAAGGAACACCATCCAAAAATAAAAATTAAAAAAAACAGCATGACTTTTTCGGGGTACACTACTCCCGACCTTTTATTGCTTTCAATAAAGAAGTAGTTTAGAATTTTGTTACAATAACTCACGAAACTTTCCTAGTGCAAACTGCGATAGAACAATTTCGCCTATTTGTTTGTTTTGGTGTCTGATTAAGTTTTACCTCGAGGAACAGGGTTCGAAATGACCAATACAAGAAGTCTCAATTCAGAAAAAAAGAAAAAAGAAAAAAATAAGTGAATCCAACATGCAAAAGCAGTTGAAAAGATGTGAAAAGCTCAAGACATGACTGAAGCCACGAGCATTTGAGTCCCGTTTTGATTAGAAGAAGCTATAGAATAATGAACTAGAACCTACAACTAGTGAGCATCAAGGTTTAGATCAGAGTCTGCATGAAAAACCAGTCAAGACTCAAGATCAAGTTTCAGAAGACTCATACATAGGAATCTTGTAACTCATAACTCATATTTTGATATAATAGCGGGATCACAGATCGGAGGCTTCACAGAACCTCACTCGACTCCTCAATTCATCATTCCACCATTGTCCTTGAACTATATGCAACCTGATTCCCCTATAACCCGGGATATGTAGGTTGTCCAAAACCAGGACTCGGTTGCGCCCTATCTTTTATTTCTTTTCCTTTTGAATAATGGTTTGGTAAAAAATTAGTCACATGACTCACTTAGTCTTTGCCTGAAAACTCTTCATGTTTCCAAGCAAAGAGGGGCAATTGTGAGCACCTAATATTTTACTATATTTGAATTTTTATCACCTTTTACTATGTAAATATTTTTAGAAATTTAATATATATTTTTTAGCTTTGTTACACTTATATATATATATATATATATATATATATATATATATATATATATATATATATATATATATATATATATATATATATAGGGTAAATATTAATAATAATTTAAAAGATCAATTATTACTATTAGTATTATTTGTTTTATTTATTTTAAAATAAAATAAATTAAAAAGAACCGAATAAAAATATTAAATATTTTTAAAAAAACTTTCGGATGGGAATTTAAAAATAAAAAAATAGGAAAAGTAGAAATATAGAATTAACAAATAAAAATAAAAGTAGGTGGAAATATTTAATAAAAAGATAAAAGAAAGTGGAAAATTAAAAAAATAAAAGTATAAAATGTAGAAATTTTAAATAATGAAAAGTAAAAGAAAGTTGGAATTAAAAAATAAAAGTAAAGGTAGTTGAATTTTTTTAAAAACAAAGTAAAAGCGAGTGGAAATTAAAAAAAAGAAAAGTAAAATAAGTGGTACATAAAAAAAGAAAAGTATAAAAAAGTGAAAATTTAAATATAATTAAAGTAAAAAAGTGAGAAATTAAAAAATAAATGTAAAGGAAAATATTGAATTTTGTTTTAAAAAGAAAAAAAATAGGAAGTGGGAATTCCTTTTAATTAAAAAAATAAAACAATAATAAAATAATATAAACAAATCTGAAAAAATTTCGAAACTTTTTCTATAAATAGAAGAGAAATGTGAGGAGGAAAAAAAAGAGAGAAAGAAAAAAAAGAGGGGAGCGATTTGAAGAGAAATGTTTTTGCTTTTTCAACGCTAAGGAAAATTCTATTCGTGTCATTCTTTCTTTCGAAAAAACTGCAGCTTCACTACCCCAAAGCCACCACCCCTTGGCCAATTTTGAGCCATCATTAGTCCCCCACCTCCCCCCTCAAAAAAAAGCTCCAAAAATAACCACCAAATCGTCGGTTTTGCAAGGTCGATTGAGGTTGCAAGTTTGAGATTTTCCGCTCGTGTTTTTCGAAGTCCGAACGGTCCAGTTGAGAGCTATCCGATCATTGAATGGTTGTAATTTAAATATACAATCATCAATAGAAAGTTTCACCTCTCTTTCTATTTTATTTTCTCATTAATGTTCTGGGTCACTCTGTTTTAATTTAACTTTGAGTATGATATGGTCGAGTTTGCATCTGAGTGTGCTAAGATTAATTTGTTCTCATGTTGAGTATTTGTTAAGATTAATTTATTGTCCTTTTTGGTAGTTCATATAGTTAATCTTATTGATGAATATGTATTAATTTGTTACTTTTCTTGTTTATTCAATGAAGTAATGGCTTTCCATTTTAGCATGCTTTAGTTTCATTTTGATCTCCTATCTTAGTGACTAAATTGGTTATGCCCGTATCTATCTATTCCTACCATAAATTTAGTCTAGTTTCAAATATTGGTTAGCAGTAAAATTATAAGAGATTAGGTTGAGCCATGATTGGTGTAAGACTTTAATTAGACTTCCCCGACGTATTTATGGGCTAATTGTTGCCCAGGACCAAAAATAAATAAACATTCTCAAGCTAGCCAACTTTTTCATAATTAACTTACTTCATTTCCTCCACAACAATATCTATACCTCATGACCTTACAATAATCTCAAAATTACTAATTGAATAATATTCGAACATCGTAGCTTGCTTTAGGTGCGATTAATAATAAATTATCGTGACTGTGGGTACGGTTCCCGTTGCATAGTCATGATACGTAAACCCCAATTCAAGTGCGTGTTTCATGCGATTTGACCATAACTTCAAATAATAATAATAAAATAAACATGTTGTAAATCGCGGGTGCGTTTCACATGTCGTAGTTTGCAATACCAAAACGACAAGTGTGCGACATCATAGCTTGTTCAAATAAATTTCATAAATACTAAAAATCGATTTAAATACATAATTAAAAGCGGTCAAAGGTAAAATGCACAATAGGTTTAAAACAGGTAATAAATCAGATAATTAAAACGTAAAATTTTTTTTAGATATTTAGGTCAAATATTAATTGTTAAGCGACCGTGCTAAAACTACGGAACTCGGAAGTGCCTCACACTTTCTCACGGATTAACAGAATTCTTTACCCGATCTTCTGTGTTCGCGGACCATAAATAAAGTCAATTTCCTCGATTTGGGATTTTAAAATAAACCGGTGACTTGGGACACCACAATGACTATTCCAAGTGGCGACTCTGAATTAAATAAATAATCTCATTTCGAACAATGTCAATTTAATTGGAAAAACTTTCTATCCTCGGGAAATAGGAGGCGTGACAAGAATAACCAAGACATCGAACATCGAACATCGATAGCAAACATCGAACAAGGAAAATCTCATGGTTTCAACCATAAAATCGAAACCTAAATGGTTTTGCCCCCGAGCTTTCAAGGATATTTCTGAAAATATGTAAGTGGAAGCTTTTGTTCAAGTTTTAAGCTGAAGGCCCGGAGACATTGCAAAGCAGTGACTGGTAATTTTGAACTATTAATGAACAACTAAAAACTCACGCAAAACAACACAAATCAACCATAAATTTCCTTCACTTCACAACGAGGACAACTAATACAGTCAACTAGTTCCACAGTGAAGAACACAGTGAAGAACACATACAGATTCTATTTGTGTTATAACTAATACAGTCAACTAGTTCTTCAAGAAAGATATTTTTAGCGATCATAAGCATTTATCTATTAATTAAATCAAGAGAAGTAGTGAACCTTAAGTATAAACTACAAATTACCAATTCCACAAAACAAAGGGACAATGAGATAGACCCAAAATTGAAAAAACAAAGGAGATAGCAGTATAGTACATTCGAGATAATCTTGAATCCAAAACTATGCAAATGGCCAGCAGGTAACCTTTGTATAATGCCCTTAGCTGCAGATTCTTGCACTACTGGTTGTGTCCGTTTGCTACCAAAAAGCCTCAGCACAAATTCGATAGCATTTTATTCCACCATTGCCAATGATGATGTACACACAAAAACTACAAGTTAGAAACCAGACTTTAAATTTACCATAAGTCCCCGGCCATAATGTCCACAAAATGCTCCTTTCAGTATTACTTTCTATTAGGCTCCATGTAACTGTAACTAGGATTTAGGAACATGCAAATTCCCATGATTCCAAAGAAATCGATTACAAATCAGAAAACCAAATATGATATAGCAACCGTTGCCAGATACTTGATAAATTTATTACAATTCTTTCTATTAACTCATGTAAAAATTTGATCTCTATGATGTTAAATTCTTTTGGTAAATAAAAGCAGGAGCAACAATACCTATTAGTGTCATGAAGATTCACAAACAATCCAGTTGATATATTTCTTCAAAGAGCTCATAAACTAAAGCAAAACTTTTTAGCATAAAATTAATTTAGAACTAACTAATAAGTGAAATGGACAAAGCAATAGACCCAAAGTCACCAATAGTGACACATAGAGATAACTAAAGAAAGCAATAGAAGCTGGGAAACCACACATAGAAAAAGAGATATGTGTATTCTTGACTATGAGAATGCAAATAGCGAGCAACAAGAATGAACAAGATAATGTAAAACAAGTACAAAGGGATATCTTTCAAGGGATATCTTTCAATATGAGAAGTGATTTTTGGTTACACTGTGTTTTTCTTTTTTGCCCCCACAGCTTACAAGGATTCCCCTTTTATAGTAGAGGGTCATTATAAAAATAATAAAATAAAGCATATAGTGCATGATGACTTGTCTCTTCCTCGATTTCCGTCAAGATTTTCTCTTTTTGTGCGATCGCAACGACTCTTGTCTGTGAGCTAGATACTGGCTCGAACTCGTTACTAGGTCGGACCTTTCGGTCTTGGCTTGAGTTCGACCTTCGAGATGGGCGTCGCACATTTCCTACCTCGAAATAGTGTCTTGCGGATCGATTCGGTCATGGTCTCGATAAGGTTACCGAGCTGCATCCTCGAGCGACCTTCGGACTCGATGCTCGTTAGTACTGACTTCGGAGCTCACTCCCAAAATCTCATTCCGACTTTTTAACACTTGAACTCGATCGAACGTAGGAAGGCCGAAATCTATTTCGACCGTATACAGATAGTCCCCTCCTTTCTCATGAAGGATGCGGTGAGAATCGATGTGATTTTTGGTGGTTCGATCGGGTCATAAGCCGACGTTTTCACAGGGATTGATTAAGACGTATGGGTTAGCTGTCCCATCGATTCAGCCTTTTAAGGTATTTAATGCTTGTCAGATGGCGGTCGGCCACCTGTGATATTGAACCGTCATGATGCGAGCCTATAAATAGCTCTTCCATCTATCATTTACTACTTTCACGCATTCACTCCCCCAAATTTTCTCATCTTTTCTTCCTTTCTTGTTGCTACCAGAGTATTGGTGTCGTCAATTTTTCACTTTCCTTTGTCTTTCTTCCTCCCATATCAATGGCCAAGACTTCAAAAACTGTGCCTCAGAAGGAGAAAGCTTCTTTTTCACAGTCGTCCGGCGATAAGCCACCGGTGGAGCCGTCCACCTATGACTACATTCCCGGCCCGTGTACTCTAAAGATCGATTTTAAGATTGAGAATCCTTCATCCGTCCCAGGTCGATGCGAGCACGTGTCGATGTATATGTGCTCTATAACGGAGGGTCATCTTGAGGCCGTTAGAAAAGAATGCAACTGGGGTTCCGAGGTTGTGCTGCAAATTCCATCCCCCGAAGAGAGCGTCGTCACCCATGTAGAGGAGTTTTTAAGTGTTTACACTTATCCCTTCACATTGGGTTTGGTCGACCCAGTGATCATTGATTTTTGCAAGAGATATCAGGTCACCCTCGGTCAAATCCATCCCTCTCTATGGCGTATATTAATCCTACTTCGCTTCTTCTCCATCAAAGCCGGGGGGTTGGATTTTTCCCTGAATCACTTCATACGGTTGTATCGGCCTCAAATCTTTCGAGGATTAATTAGACTTCATCATCGGGCACTGAAGGCTTTGATGTCGATCATCGGCAAAGATAAGGATCGGGGTTGGATGGGGCGTGACATTCGGGTGAGGACCCATGACCTTATTCCGGAAGATAAGATGTCGTTCCCCGAGGAATGGAATTTCGACCGTAAGTTGTTCTCATAAGACGTTGCTTTTTGTATCCTTTCTCGATTTTTTCTGATGTCTCTTCCCGATATACAGCTGTCCCTTGGATGCCACAAGCGGTGACCAACCTTGAGGATTGGGTTTGGAAGTTAGCCTTGACTTCCTCTTATGCTGAACGCGCTTGGCGTGATTTGGAAAAAGGCAGATGGGAAGTCAAGAACCATGGTAAGGTTTTACTTCTCGTTTCCTTCGAAGTGTTCTTTGTGTTCCATTTACCGATTTCCTTTCACGCAGGCATGACCAAGGACGCCGCTTTGAGTCCTTCGAGTGGTGAAGAAGGAACCAAGTCCCCGGTCCCGAAATCGAGGAAAGACAAGAAGCGAAAAGCTGCCTCTCGGTCAGAGGGCCCCAAGCCCAAAACTCGAAGGGTGAGGAGGAAGGCAATTGCCCTTTCGATTGACTCGGTCCAACGACTGAGAGAATAAGATAAAGACGAAGAAGAAGAAGAAGAAGAGGAAGAAGGAGGTGCCTCGGCTTTGGTGACCCGATCTGCGAGAGCTATCGAGGTCACCGAAGCTCCTAAGTCGATGGCAGCTGTACCGGTCGGGGTTGACCCCGGGATCCCGAGTCTTGATCGGAACGCCCCGAGTGATTCGCTTGGGACTATGACAGTGGGTTATTCGCCTTCTCTTCCTACCTTTTCTGAGGAGGCATTAAAGGAAGCTCGAGAATTGAAGACCCCCGATATGGGCGGAGGCTCTAGTACAGGGGATCCCTTTCGGGATTGCTTTACTGGAGTCGATGATGCTTCCTATATTAGGGACGCTTCTCTTCTACTAGAAGAGGACAATGTTTCATTACTTGGGTAATGATTTTACTATACTTGATTTCTTTGTTCTTTTCCGAATTTGACTCGTGTTCTTTCCCTACTGTGCAGGCCATTAGTAGATTTCGATTCTACCTTAGCCAGTGTGAGGTCGAGCTTCAGAAGGTCTCGTGGGAGAGAGACGCCTTGCGGATTCTTTGCAGCTAAAAAGACGAGGCTATAAAAGACCTCCAAGCGGATTTGGCTAAGGCTCGTGAAGAAGAGGCCGAACTTGACAAGCATGTGATCCTCGTTCTATTAAAGTATGGGTTTGACTCGACTGTGGAAGTTAACCCTTCGTTGTCTCAGCTGTAGCAAAAGGTTGAAAAGATCGGGTCACTTCGGGAAGAAGTCGATCAAATCAAAGCTGAATGTAATCGGTGGAAGGAGACTATCGATCGCCTGGCTGCGGAAAAAAAGACCATTTTGACCAACTTATTATCGCCCGATATTCAGCTTCGAAACGTTAAGTAAAAGGGTTCGGCTCAAGCTATGAGGATCGAGGAGCTTGAAGCCCATCTTGCTGAAACCAAGGCGGAGGTTGAGTCGTCAAAAATCTTGGCAGATAAGTCCATTGCCATGTATCGGGTTGATGCCGAGGCTGCTCAGATGCAGGCACGAGAGGCGGCGGACACTGCTGACACACGAGCACATTGGATTGCCGAACTTGCTAAATGTAGGTCTCGGAGGGAGATGCTCGATGAGATACATGCTTGGGGTTTCGACCTTACTGAAGAAATAAAAAAGGCTAAAGAGCTCGAAGTTGAAGCTGAAGCCTTGGCTTCTGATGGCGATGATGATGATGACTGTAGCAAGAGAGGATCCGAGGATGGGGAGCAAGTTCACTTGTCCATGAAAAAGAGAAATCGGTTCTTACTTACAACTGTAGAACTTTAAGAACATTGATTAAAGTAGTACCTTGGAAATCCAGGCCTCGTGTTGCTGGATCGTAGTAACGGTAATATTTTACTTAAAGCCCAGCTAAAGTGAAAACTTTTGGATGGTTTCCCCATGTTTGCTGTGGTATATATATAGTATGCTAGCAACAAAACAAACAGTAGACGCTTATAGAAGTGTCCATTTGATTTAGACATATAAAGGGAAAAGGAGCGAGGAATACTAACTTCATGATAATGCTTAGCCAGAAACTCAGCCCCAACCCTCAAAGAACATGTGCCCGAAAAGCACTCTTGCTCGAATTCAAAAAATAAAAGGTAGCCCGTAGGCATAACGGTCGAATTTAACTCGATTGTGTTTGCATAATAAATCTCCAAATAGAGTAATTTTCCTTGGATATAAGATGTCTATAAAGAAGAGAACTTTCTTCGCATGTCATTACATATGTGTTCATGTTTCACGCCTGGGTTCGGGCCAATGAGCATGGTTCGTTTTGACCATTTGGCTCTTACAATTTTTCCTATTGGAACCCTGTTGTTGTAAAATAACTCTCTTGCATCTGAACTCAATGTATTTGAGGGCCTAATGCCCCTTCAATATTCGAGGTCGATTGTAAAGAGGCCTTAGATATTGTTGTAAGTGCAGCACGATCAATGGTTGCCTCATTAAAACCTTGCCGAAAAACCCATTTGGGATAAAACCGGTCTAAGGGAAAAAGAGTGCAATGCGTGCTTTCAATCGAAAGATCCATCATAGCCCTTGTTCGGACTTCTTAGCAGTAGTACCATTTCAGATGTAATACATTCCAGCTGCTTGATAGCTGTTTGACATTTATAATGCCGAGCATGTACGATCCCTTTCCGATGTTCTCGAGCACCTGATATGGTCCTTCCCAATTCGGTCCTAGTTTTCCTTCGTTCGGATTTCGGGTATTGATGGTGACTTTTCTTAACACTAAGACCTCGGGCTTGAAATAGAGGAGCTTGGTTCTTCGATTATAATATCTTTTGATTCGTTGCTTTTGGGCAGCCAATTGGACGAGAGCAGCTTCTCGTCTTTCGTCCAATAATTCGAGGCTGGTATTCATAGCCTCGTTATTTGATTCTTCCATCGCGAATCAAAATCTAGTACTGGGTTTACCAACTTCGACTGGTATCAATGCTTCGGACCCATATACTAAGGAGAATGGGGTCGCCCCATACTGGATTTTGATGTCGTCCGATATGCCCAAAGGACTTCGGGCATGATTTCTCTCCATTTTCCTTTAGCGTCGTTCAACCTCTTCTTTAGGTTTTGAATGACAGTTTTGTTCGTTGATTCGGCCTGTCCATTCCCACTGGGGTGGTATGGCGTTGATATTATCCTTCTTATTTTGTGATCTTCGAGGAATCTTGTTACTTTGCTGCCAACGAATTATTTTCCATTGTCACATACTATTTCGGCGGGTATCCCGAATCGGCATATGATATGATCCCAAATAAAGTCTATAACTTCTTTCTCTCTTATTTTCTCGAACACCTGTGCTTCAACCCATTTAGAAAAATAGTAAGTCATAAATAAAATAAATTTGATTTTACCTGGGGTCGATGGTAGAGGGCCGACGATAACCATTCCCTATTTCATAAACGGCCATGGGGATAGGACTGAGTGAAGTTGCTCTTCGGGTTGATGGATCATTGGCGCTAACCTTTGACATTTGTCACATTTACGAACAAATTCCTTCGCATCTTTTCCCATATCGATCCAATAATACCCTGCTCTGATTATTTTTTGAACTAATGTGTCGGCACCAGAGTGATTCTTGCAAGTGCCCTCGTACACTTCCCGTAGGATGTAATAGGTATCTCCCGGACCCAAGCATACTGCCAACGGTCCATCGAATGTCCTTCGGTACAACGTTCCATCCAAAGCCAACGTGAATCAAGCACCTTTAGTCCGTAGGGTCCTAGAAGCTTTAGGGTCCGATGGGAGCTTTTCTCTCTTTAAGTATTCAATATACTTGTTTCTTCAATCCCAGGTTAAGCTTGTAGAATTTATCTCGGCGTGACCTTCTTCGATTACCAATCTCGAAAGTTGAACAACATTCCCCGAGCCCAAGTTATCTACCTCGACCGACGATCCTAAATTCGCAAGCGCATCGGCCTCATTATTCTATTCTCGTGGAATATGCAGTAAAGTCCATTGTTTGAAATGGTGCAAAGTGACAAGCAGTTTGTCTAAATACCTTTGCATTCTACCTTCTCGAACTTCAAAGGTTTTGTTTACTTGACTGACCACCAGTAAAGAGTCACAATTGGCTTCAATGACTTATGCTCCCAAGTTTCTAGCTAGCTCAAGACCTACAATCATGGCTTCATACTCGGCCTCGTTGCTAGTCAACCTGATTGTTTTAATAGATTGCCTAATAGTGTTACCCATGGGTGGTTTCAAAACTATTCCTAGCCCGAATCGTTTCACGTTCGAAGCCACGTTCATGAAAAGGATCCATACCCCCGATGATGTACTTGATTTCAATAGGAGTTCTTTTTCGACTTCGGGTACTAGGGTTGGAGTGAAATAGTCCACGAAGTCTGCTAAAATTTGAGACTTGATGGCCGTACGGGGTTGATATTCGATATCGTACCCACTAAGTTCGATGACCTATTTGGCCAGTCGGCCTGATAGCTCGGGTTTGTGCAAAATATTACAAAGCGGGTAAGTGGTTAATACGCATATGGGATGAGATTGAAAGTACGACCTTAACTTTCTAGAGGCGCTTATCAATGCAAATGCCAATTTTTCTAGGAGCGGATATCTAGTCTCTGCTTCTCCTAAGGTTCGACTCATATAATAAACGGGAAATTGCGTACCTTGCTCTTCTCGAACTAGGACACCGCTTACGGCGATTTTCGATACTGCCAAGTACAAGTAAAGTTTTTCGTCTATTTTTGGAGTGTGAAGTAGTGGTGGGCTTGATAGATATCGTTTTAGTTCCTCTAATGCTTGTTGGCACTCCGAGGTCCAAGAAAAATTGTTCTTCTTTTTGAATAGAGAGAAAAATTTGTGACTTCGATCAGATGATCTCGAAATGAACCGGTCTAAGCTGCAATCCGACCCGTTAGCCTTTGTACGGCTTTCACGCTGTCCTCAACATTGATGTCTTCGATGGCCTTGATTTTATCGGGGTTAATCTCGATTCCCCGATTTGACACCATGAAGCTGAGGAACTTGCCCGAACCGACCCCGAAAGCGCATTTTTCGGGGTTGAGCTTCATGTTGTATTTCCTCAAAATTTCGAACATTTCCTGCAAATGGGTCAAATGGTCCTCTACGCGCAGGGATTTAACTAGCATGTCATCAATATAAACTTCCATTTATTTTCCTATTTGTTCTTCGAACATTTTATTTACTAGGTGTTGGTAAATAGCCCCTGCATTTTTTAGCCCGAAGGGCATCACATTATAACGATACGTTCCATATTTGGTGACAAATGAAGTCTTTTCCTGGTCCTCCGGGTTCATATGGATTTGATTATACCCGGAATAGGCATCGAGAAAGGTAAGGATCTCGTGGCCGGCCGTGGCATCGATCATGCGATCGATGTTAGGCAGTGGAAAGGAATCTTTGGGGCATGCTTTATTCAAATCCTTATAGTCCACACACATTTTATGTTTTTTCCCTTTTTAGGCACTACAACTACGTTTGCTAACTATTTGGGATATTTCACCTCCCGAATGGACCCTATCTTGAGAAGATTGGTTACCTCGTCCTTTATGAATGCGTGCTTTCCCTCGGACTGAGGTCTTCTCTTTTGCTTCACCGGTCTGAACCTAGGGTCTAACTTAGCCGATGCGTCGTTATGTCCGGTGGGATCCCTGTTATATCTAAATGGGACCAGGCAAAACAATCGATGTTATCGATAAGAAATTGAATAAGTTTTTTCCTGAGTTCGTGGCTCAACCCCATTCCCAAGTATACCTTTCACTCGGGCCAGTGCTCGATTAGTGTGACTTGCTCTAGTTCCTCGATTGTTGATTTGGTGGCGTCTAAGTCATCGGGAATCATGAAAGATCGAGGGACCCTTTGATCATCATCCTCTTTGATCTTCTGGTTATCTGGCTGGGTTGAAGCCGATGCTTATGATTGCTATTTGGTGTCCCATTCTCCTTCTGAGCCGGATCCCTTTATCGGCGAAGGCAAGGGCATTGGTTTAGCTTCCTCGATAGCGAACATTTCCTTTGCGGCTAGTTGTTCTCTGTACACCGTCTTGACACCTCTTGATGTCAGGAATTTGAGAGCCTGGTGTAGCGTCGAAGGTACAACTCTCATGTTGTGGATCCATGGCCTTCCAAAAAATGCGTTGTATCTCATATCGCCTTCAATCACATGAAACTTTGTTTCCTGGATGGTTTCAGCCACGTTTATTGGTAGGATTATCTCGCCTTTGGTGGTTTCACATGCCATATTGAACCCGTTTAGAACCAGAGTTGCGGGTATGATCTGGTCTTGCAGGCCGAGCTATTCTACGACCTTCAATCTGATGATGTTGGCCGAGGTACCTGGATCGATTAACACACGCTTAATTTTAGTTTTATTCATGAGTATGGATATTACCAGTGCGTTGTTATGAGGTTGGATGACTCCTTCTGCATCTTCATCATCGAAGCACAAAGTCCCCATGGGTGCGTAATCTTGAGTCCGAGATCGCTTTTCTTTCACAATCAATGTTTTAGTGCATTTAAGCACTGGTCCCTGAGGGGTATCGATGCCGCTGATGATCATGTGAATGACATGTTGCGGTTCTTCTTGATCGTTTTGCTTGCTGAAATCCCTATTTTTAAAATGGTTCTTCACCCTATCACTCAGAAATTCCCGAAGGTGCCCTTTGTTAAATAAGCGGGCTATTTCCTCTCTTAGTTGCCTGCAATCTTCCATTATGTGGCCATGGGTGCCATGATATTCGCACATTTGATTGGGATATCTTTGGGCAAGATCGGTCTGCATGGGTCGAGGCCATTTAGTGTCCTTGATGTGTCCGATAGCCGACACGATAGCGGATGCACCAACACTAAAGTTATATTCTAATAATCGAGGTGCTTCTATAGGATCAGCATATTTATCAAAGTCGCTCTTACTCATAAGTCCCCGAGAATTTTTCCCTCGATCATTCCTTCGATTGTTCCGAACTGTATTGCGTGCTAAACCGTTGTTCACCCGATCTGCGATGTATGGTTGATATCGGTCTCTGTTCGACCTTTGTTCTCTGTTGATCTCATTTTGGTTTTTAGTAGCTGTCCTGTTCTGATGCACTGGTCCATACGGAGCTCCCAACTGATCATCCTCGACCCTAATTTTTGATTGGTATCGGTTGTGTACATCTGCCCAAGTTATTGCTGGATACTTAATCAAATTTTGTTTCAGCCAATGTGATGCTGTCGAACTTAGCTCGTTCAACCCTTGGGTGAAAGCTTGTACGGCCCAATCGTCTGTGACCGGTGGCAATTCCATGCGTTCCATTTGAAATCGGGATACGAATTCCCTCAGCATTTCATTACCCCTTTGCTTTACTTTGAAGAGGTATGATTTCCTTGTTGCAACCTTTATGGCACCAGCATGTGCCTTTACGAACGAATCTGCTAACATGGAAAAAGAATCGATGGAATGTGGTGGTAAATTGTGATACAAGATCATCGCTCCCTTCGACAGGGTCTCCCCAAACTTTTTCAACAACACGGATTCAATCTCATCGTCCTCCAAATCGTTACCTTTGATGGCACATGTGTAAGAGGTGACATGTTCGTTAGGATCGGTCGTACCATTATATTTGGGACATTCGGGCATATGGAATTTTTTGGGGATTGGTTTCGGTGCCACACTCGAGGGAAAAGGCTTTTGTATGAATTTTTTCGAATCAAGCCCTTTTATCATTGGTGATGCCCCCGAAATTTGATCGAACCTGGAATTGTATGTTTCCACTCCCTTATCGTTGGCTTCGACTCGTTTTATGAGTTCCTCGAGCAATTTAGTAATTCCGGGAGTGGTCCCCGATTCTTGCTCGTTTGATTTCACTATGGCGGGCTCCGTTCTGGGGGTGATTTCTCTAAGTGGATTAGAATCCGGCCTTCTTTGTACGCGAGTTTGGCTCTATAACTGAGCTATTGCTACTTGTTGAGCTTGTAGTATCTCGAAGATCATACGTAAGCTGGCCCCGATTTTCCCCGCATTATGGGTGTCTCGGGCTTCGGATCGAGTACCGCCTTGAATCCTTCTTTCCGGTTTGGAACGCTGATTTGCCTCCAAAGCTATTTGTGAATTGACATCCAATTGTACTTCGGCTCGAATTTAGGGTACTTCGATTTGAGCCTCGGTGCCATCGTTAAGTGGCCTTCCGGCCCCGGGTGCCAAGTTGTTGGTTTCATCTTGAAGGCCGGTTTCATGGTCGATAGGTAAAGCCATTGCTGATTTGAAGTTGCAAGCTGCCGTGCACTTAAAATTTATATCAAACGATCACTGTTACCCTTAGCCCCACGGTGGACGCCAAACTGTTTACCGGAAAAATTGGATAACGTTAGATTTGTATATGGTTCTAAGGATATACGATACAATTCGATATAAATCGTGTAGAGAAATAGAGATATGTGTATTCTTGACCATGAGAATGCAAATAGTGAGCAACAAGAATGAATAAGATAAAGTAAAACAAGCACAAAGGGATATCTTTCAATATGAGAAGTGATTTTTCGTTATAGTGTGTTTTTCTTTTTTGCTCCCATAGTTTACAAGGATTCCCCCTTTTATAGTAGAGGGTCATTACAAAAAATAATAAAATAAAGCATATAGTGGAAGGCCTATGATGACTTGTCTCTTCCTCGATTTCCGTCAAGATTCTCTCTCTTGGTGCGGTTCAACGGCTCTTGTCTGTGAGCTCGATACTGGCTCGAACTCATTACTGGATCGGGCCCTTCGGTCATGGCTCAAGTTCGACCTTCGAGATGGGTGTCGCGCATTTCCTACCTTGAAGCAATGTCTTGCGGATCGATTAGGTCATGGGCTTGATAAGGTTATCGAGCTGACTCCTCGAGCGACCTTCGGACTCGAGGCTCGTTAGTACTGACTTCGTAGCTCACTCCTAAAATCTCATTCTGACTTTTTAACACTTGAACTCGATCGAACGTAGGAAGGCCGAAATCTATTTCGACCGTATACACTGGAGTCATGACGAAAAGCCTTGCCGGATTGACTGGTGCAAGAGGTTAGGGTTCGAAGCAAAGAGAGGGGGCTGGATATGTTCTGATGTTTAAGACGTAAGTTAGAGGAATAAAAATAGGTCTAGGGATGGATAAAAGAAAAAAGTAAAATCTAGTTTAGTAAAATTAGAAGTGGGAAAATGAAACAGTTGCAATATCCCAATTTTTCAAATAACCGTTGCTAATGATGAATCTATTAGAACAGTTATAGTAACCGTTACTGTTGATTTATCTTTGGCAACGGTTTAATCTTAGAAATGTTTCAATAGGGTGGAATGTCTTATGCAACGTTAACAACCGTTACAGTAGATGGTCAATTGCAATAGTTATGTCATCGTTGCTAAAATATCCGTTCCAATAGGCTTATTTTCTAGTAGCGCGTCATCATAAATGATATCAGATTTTATATGGAAATGAAAATCTCTTTGAGATATACTATGATTTTATGATCCATAAAACTATGGCAAGAAACAAAGGGATGACATATATATAGGCGAAAAATATAAATGGGAACAAAATGCAACTACATAAATATGACCATAATAAAAATATATTTTTGAAAATAATGTGTGTACATGAAAAACATTTTTTAAATTTAAAATAATACAGTATATGCCAAAATTAAAATTGTAGTTCTAAAATGTTAGCCCTATTAGTTATTGCGGGGCACGAGCATGTAATTTGTTTCGAATATCTCTTAATTAGCTTCGAATAAATTTCCTGGGATGCATGGGAATCTTCTTTTCAAACTACAAACATGGGAATCGTTGAAATAGCTCTTTGATTGTACATGCATATATAATATAGATCGAAATCTCTTGATAATGTTTCAAAATAAACACCATTTGGGGGAGGAATTAAGTGAAGTGTTGGTACTCATCGCCCCAGACACATACAATAGATTGATACCACTAGCAAAAAATCATGTCTGTTTTTGCTGCTGACTTGTACCTCCATCTAAGTACAGCATTAAGGTCACCATCTATTGTATAGTATTGTATATAGGTAACACCGAGTCCAATGAGCAACCCAATTTTTCGGTGAGGCAAATTGAGCTAGGATGTGATTGCAAGGAATTAGAATCAGAACCAGGAGGCTCCCGTATCAGGGCCTGAGCAAAACATTTGCCCTCAGAGCCATCGAGACCACGTCCCCAGGGTCCTGTCTGAGTCCCTAAACCTCATAGAGCACTACCAAACTGCCGCACACGATTAACAAAGGGCCAACCGGATATCACGGTGTGAATTTCGGCCCGTATCAGCGAAAAATCAGTGGCTAATTACCATATCTTTAATTTGCTTTATCTAACGTCATTAATCACTTGTATTGAATTAGTCCACATATCCTTGAAATCGCGTATAAATTCAATTGTTATCCATTTTTAAGGGTAAACAGTTTGGCACACACCGTAGGGCTAAGGATAATAGTGGTAATTTGATACAAATTCCCATAACACACTCTGTTTTACGCTTATTCTTTGAGATAATTTCAGGTCAACTTTAGAATTTCAAACTCTCAATGTGCTCACTTGAACGTTGATGCTAAATCTGGCCACCATGGTGAAAACAACAATATAGTACCCAGAAATGTAGTACCCCCTACTGACTACAATGTAGTACCCCAACGGACCCAATCGACACCAACTCACATGTGGCCATCGATGCAAATCTGTTGACTCATCTCGAGAACAGCATTCGCAGAGGAGGCCGATCAATAGCCCGGGGTACGCACGATGGTAAAGGTGATGAGATCAATTTGTGGGTGCTCTTCGAAATGTTATAAGCTCAACAGGAGGCGATATCCCAGCTGCAGAACCAAAGCCGCGCCACCAATAGAGTTGAGCCCGAACCATCCCGGGAAAACACCTGAAGGAATGAACAAACCACAGAAAGGCAGGGCGAAGTTGAACCCGAGATCAACCACAAAATAATAAAGATGCTTGAGGAACTGACAAAGTGGGTTGAATCAGGGGAAAGAAGATTGAAGCCAACGACAAAAAAGTGGAGACCTATAACTCCAGAGTTGATCAAATCCTAGGAGCACCCCTGATATTGAAATGCTTGGATTCTAAGAAATTTGTCCAAAAGCCTTACTCCCCAAGCGCAACACAAAAACCAATCCCGAAGAAGTTCTGTATGCCCGAACTTCCAAAGTATAAGGGAACCACAGATCCAAATGAACACGTGACCTCCTACACATGTGCCATCAAGGGAAACGACTTAGAAGATGACAAAATCGAGTCTGTTTTGCTGAAAAAGTTCGGACAAACCCTGTCAAAAGGAGCAATGATATAGTATCACAACTTACCACCTAATTCCATTGATTCATTTGCTATGCTTGCAGATGCCTTTGTAAAAGCTCACGTCGAGGCCATCAAGGTCGAGACCAAAAAATTGGACCTTTCCAAAGTAAAACAAAGAGATAACAAAATGCTTAGGGAATTCGTGGCGAGGTTTCAAATGGAACCAATGGACCTGTTTTTGGTCGCAGATAATTGGGCCGTTCAGGCTTTCTCTCAAGGACTCAACCCCCTAAGCTCCTTCGCTTCACAACAGCTGAAACAGTATTTAATAGAGTACTCGGCGGTAACTTGGGCTGACGTCCATAATAGGTACCAATCAAAAATTAGAGTCGAGGATGATCAGCTCGGGGCCCTCTCCTGGTCCGTTTATCCTATCAGAACTAATGACAGGTCTAAAAGAGTCATCGATCATAAACCTAGACCGAATAGAGATCGGTTTCAACTATACAACGGGTATCGAAGTGGTAGAGGATTTGGGTGTAACCCTTTGAGGAATGAAAAAAGAGTGATCGAGGCCACAATAGCCGGGGACTAATGAGTAAAAACGATTTTGACATGCCACTCAGGGATAGGGAGGCACTAAGATTATCAAAATATAACTTTAATATCGATGCTTCCAGCATCGTATTTGTCATCGGGCGCATCAAAAATACCAAGTGGCCTCGACCATTGTGGTTTGGACCTACCTAAAGAGACTCTAAACTGATGTGTAAGTATCATGGCACTCATGGCCACATGATCGAGGACTGCCGGCAACTAAGAGAGGACGTGGCCTGGTTATTCAATATTGGGTACCCTTGGGAATTTCTGAGTGATCGACCCAAAAATCACTTTAGGAATAGGGACTCCAACAAACAAACCAAACAAGAGGAACCTCATCACGTCATTAACATGATCATTGGTGGGGTCGACATCCCCCAGGGGCCAATGCTAAAGCGCACTAAGGTATCTATTACAAGGGAAACGAACCAAAGATTATATATCGAAGGGGACCATATCTTTTAACGATGATAATGCTACATCGTGCAACCATATAATGATGCACTGGTAATATCTGTACTCATAAATAAATCTCGAGTTAAGCGTATGTTAATTAATCCAGGTAGCTCGGCCAATATCATCAGATCGAAGGTCGTAGAGCAGTTGGGTCTACAAGACAAAATAGTGCACGCAGTGCTAGTTTTAAATGTATTCAATATAGCATGCGAAACTACTAAAGGGGAGATAACCCTGCCGGTGAACACTGTCGGAACCATTCAGGAAACGAAGTTCTATATTATTGAAGGAGATATGAGATATAATGCTATATTTAGAAGGCCATGGATTCACAACATAAGGGCAATATCCTCGACACTACACCAAGTACTGAAATTCCCTACATCGGGAGGGATCAAGACGGTTTATAGAGAGCAGCCGGTCGCAAAAGAAATGTTCGTAGTTGATGAGGTGATACTAATGTCCACACTCTCATCATCAAAGAACTTGGAGCCGGTTAGGAAGGAAGAAACTAAATAGCAATCACCAACACCGGCCCCGACCGAACCGGGGGAGCAAGAAGTAGTCGAGGATGATGATTACAGAGTTCCAAGGTCATTCATCACCCCTGAAGATTCCGATGCCATCAAATCAACGGTCGAGGAGCTGGAGCAAGTCATATTTATCAAACATTTGCCCCATCGGAAGGTGTACCTGGGCACTAGGTTAACTCTCGAGCTAAGGAAAAAACACATTAAATTCCTTATAGATAATATATATTATTTCGCTTGGTCCCATCTTGATATTACAGGATCCCACCGGAAATAACCACTCATAAGCTATGCTTGGATCCGAAGCTCCACCGGGTTAAACAGAAGAATATGCCTCAGTCCGAAGTCAAGCATGCATTTATCAAAGATGAGGTATCCAAATTCCTTAAAATAGGATCCATTCGGAAAGTTAAATACCCGGATTGGTTGGCTAACATAGTGGTAGTACCTAAAATGGGAAATAAATAAAGAATGTGCGTAGATTACAAAGATTTGAACAAGGCATGCCCTAAGGAATCTTTTACTTTTCCTAACATTGATCGCATGATAGATGCGACAACCGGGCACGAGATACTCAACTTTCTCGACGCCTATTCTTGGTACAACCAAATTCGGATGGGCCTAGGCGATCAAGAAAAAACTTCCCCTATCACTAAATTCAGCACCCATTGTTATAGAGTAATGCCATTAGGACCAAAAAAACACCGGTGCCACTTATCAATGCCTAGTAAACCGGATGTTCGAAGAACAAATAGGAAAATCAAAGGAATTTTATATTGACGATATGTTAGTTAAGTCCTTGTGAGTAGAGGACCATTTTAAACATTTGCAGGAAATCTTTGACATACTGAAGAAATACAATATCAAGCTGAACCCAGAGAAATGCGGATTCAGAGTCGGATATGGGAAGTTCCTTGGATTCATGGTTTCCAACCGAGGGATTGGGATCAATCCCGATAAAATCAAAGCTATAGAAGACATCACCATAGTGGACAGTGTCAATGTCATTCAGAGGCTAACCGGGCACATAGCCGCCTTGGGCCGGTTCATATCAAGGTCTTCCGATAAGAGCCACCGGTTCTTCTCATTATTGAAGAATAAGAATAACTTTTCTTGGACCCCGGAATGCCAACAAGCCTTGGAAGAACTCAAACGGTACCTTTCGAGTCCACCCTTGCTCCATACCCCAAAGGCGAACGAGTAGTTGTACCAATACTTAGCAGTATCTAAGGTAGTAGTTATAAGTGGAGTCTTAGACCGGGAAGATAAATGTACGTAATTTTCTATCTATTATGTTAGTAGAACTCTAGGCGAGGACGAAACAAGTTATTCTCACCTAGAAAAATTGGCGCTCGCTTTGCTAAGCGCCTCTAGAATGTTAAAGTTGTATTTTTAATACAATACCTTATGCGTCGTAACTTCTTACCCACTAAGAAACATAATGCACAAACACTAAATCTCGTGCAGGTTGGCCAAATGGGCTGTAGAAATTAGCGGGCACGATATCAAATATCGACACCAAACTGCCATCAAATCACAAATTTTGGCAGACTTCGGGGCTGACTTTACGCCAACCTTAATACCCAAAGTCGAAAAGGAATTGATGTTTAACTCGGGGACTTCCTCGGGAATATGGACCCTCTTTACGGATGTTACTCCGAACGTAAAGGGGTCCGAACTCAGCATCGTGTTGAAGCCGCCTACAGGTAGCGTAGTTAGGCAATCTATTAAAACTGTGAAATTGACTAACAATGAGGTCGAGTATGAGGCCATGATTGTAGGTCTCGAATTATCTAAAAGCCTGGGGCCCGAGGTGGTTGAAGCTCTGTGCGACTCCCTCCTTGTGGTAAATAAAGTCAATGGAACGTTTGAAGTCAAAGAGGAACGAATGCGAAGGTATTTAGACAAATTGCGGGTAACGCTGCATCGATTCAAGGAATGGACCCTATAGCACGTACCCCGAGATCAAAATAGCTAGGCCGATGCCTTGGCTAACCTTGTTTCATCGGTTGATGGAACCTTGCTAGGTCGTACAACTCATGAAATCTGTAGTGAAAGAAGGCTATGCCTAAATAAACTCAACAGGTTTAACTTGGGATTGGAGAAAAAAGTATATAGACTACCTGATGACTGGGAAGTTGCCCTCGGATCCTAAAGAATCGAGAGATCTACGCACGAAGGTGGCAAGGTTCAGCATGTCCGAAGGTACTCTACTGAGAAGAACATTCGATGGCTGATAAATGGGGATTTTGACTACTTATTAACGCTATTTAGATTTTGTTTTAGCCTAAAAGCATTGAATTGTATTCCCAAAACTAATGAAATTGTGCAAAATTGTAGGAATGCTGGAAGTTGGGCTCCCGAGATGAAATCCGACGCAAAAATGAGCAGTCCAAGCACAAGGCAATAAAGGGCACATAAGCACACAATGTGCGGTCCGCACAAAGAATTAGGCAGCCGCAAACAAAGAAGAAAAACTCAGCAGAAAATTGTGCAAATTGCGGACCACACATGAATTGTGCGGCTGCTAAGGCTGTGCTAAGGGTCAAAGATCAGAGACTGTGCAAAAGGACAAAGTCCAGGACCTCAGTGAATAGCGGACTACACAAGATTTTCTTGCGGTCACAACCCTGATATTGTGGACCGCAGAAAAGTGCCTTGCGGCCGCAGTGCTAAATCTGTGGATCGTAGAAAAGTTGTCGTGTGGCTGCAGTTCAGAAATGTGAGGCCGCAAAACTTCAACTCTTGCTATATGAAAAAGTACGCAGATCGTACATGGAATTTTGCGGCGGCAGAACCTCCCGAGGGATAGTTTTGTCCGAGATTTTCAACCTTGTATAAATAGACGAGTTTCACAAAATTAGGCCTGTAGCCATTTGTCTTTGCTATTTTAGGAACGTTTTCTTGGCTTTGGTGTATTTACAATAGATTTAATCATTTTTAGCTTCGATTATGAGTTTAATTAGTTGTTCTTCCTTAGTTTCTTCAAAACCCATTATGAGTAGCTAGATGTTTACTAGGGTTGTCACCCAACCCTAGTTTGTAAACCCTATAGGTATCTAATTTAGTGTTTGTTTATGATTGAGTGTTTATAATTTAGCTTAGTTCATGCTTTAATTGTAGAATTAATGGTTGCAAACATTAGTTCATGCCTATTTGACTTAGTCTCTACTTGAGAACGAGAGACCTAGTCTAGGATAACTTAGCTAACAAGGAATTAGGTCAAGTGAAAGATTGATTTACCCAATTTAAGGGTTCAACCTAGAGATAGTAATAACCCTACTTTATCTCTTATCAACTATTTTGAGTTATAGCCATTTGGTCTTGAGAAAGCTAATTTGGGCAAAATCACTCTCTGACCGAGAGGTATTGAGTGGGTAAATTAGAGTTGATAGCTATAATACACCCCAATCAACGAAACAAGCATTAAATTCTTTATCCCATTAGGCAAGGACATAGGTCATGGTCTCTGCCCTAGGATTTTTATCCATTTGGAAAAACCTTACAAATAATTATCTCTAGTTTTCCTTCTTTACTTTACAATATTAGAGTAACCTTTGAAATAGAAAACAAATCATTGTTATGGAAGTACAATATTCATAGTCCAATTATTTGAAATATATACCTCTAAATCCCATCTTATCTCCATGTGGATTCGACCCCGACTCTTAGTTGGGTTCTATTATTGCAAATGACTGTTACATATATCTATTGAGGTGTGCATTTGACGTGATCAATTTTTGGCACCGTTGTCGGGGAGTTAAAAAACAGTGTTAGCTATATATTTGGGTATGTTTTTGGAATATCTTCTTTTCCTTCCGTGTTACTAACATATTTGAGAAATCGTAGGTACAACCATGGCAAACAATGAGCTCGAAAATATTGCTTTGGGGGATGTGGACGTCAGGGATGAGCTAGTTGATGAGGTTCCTTTTGAACCTCAAGACAAATGAAGAGGCCAAGTGCCTCATGACAATGTCCTCGCTCCACCCCTACCTCCACCATGAGCGGCTCCACACCGGGTGTTACTCAATGAAGGATATGCAAGCGCGATAGTCCCTCCCAGTATTAGGGCGGGCAACTTTTAAATCACCAATGTGATGCTCATTTTGCTAGAGCAACGAGGTTGCTTCACCGGTACTCCAAGTCAAAATGCATGTAAACATTTGAAGGGGTTTGTGGACACTTGTTGGGGGAGCAAACAAACAAATGTCTCCAAGTATGCATTGAGGCTAAGGGTTTTTCCCTTATCTTTACGGGGAAAAGCTTTAGATTAGTTGGAACATTTACCGAACCATTCCATTAACACTTGGGATGAGTTGGCGGAAAAGTTTATCTCTAAGTTATTCTCTCCTGGGCACATAACTACACTTCGGGATGAGACTTTGGCATTCAAGCAAGAGCCAAATGAACCACTACATGAGATATGGAAACAATATAGAACAATGGTTAAGGAATGTCCTAACAATGATATGACAGAGAATATGATTCAACAAATATTCTATCATGGGATAAACACAACCAAGCAATGTGTAGTGAATCAACTTGCCGGTAAGAACTTCATGACTACGCCTTATGCGGAGGTGTGTGAGATTTTAGATGAAATGGCGGAAACATCATCAGCGTGGCAATCCCGAGCTAATGTTCCACAAGGTGATCCAAACATGATCCACTTTCAGAAAGAGTTGCATGACCATGGGCAAGCCATTGCCGAATTTACTACCACCATGAATCAACTAGCAAGGGCTCAACTTCAACAAGTGCAAAATCCTAAGCAAGTCAATTCCATGGACGGAGTTAACATGATGATGAACAAAATAAGAGCAAAGGGTCCATAGGTGCAACATCGAGTGGATAATTTTATGCAAGAGGATAGTAGTTTTGATTAAGATGATTCTTACAATGACCAAGAAGAGGAGGTGAAATATGTGACAACTTTCAAGGGCAACAAAATAATTTCCAAGGCCCAAACCAACAACAATGGCAACCTCAAAACAATCAAGGCAATTGGAATTCTAACAACCAAAGAAATTGGAGTGGCGAAAACAATCAAGGGAATTGGCATGACAATAACAATCAAGGAAATTGGAGTGACAATAATCAAGGAAATTTGGGGGTGGGGGGAAACAATCAAGGTGGATGGAACAATAATCAAGGAAATTGGGAGTCGGGTTTTCAAAGGCCCCCGATGTGTCAACAACCGAGCAACCCGCCTCTTTATCCTTCCCATGGACCATGTTCTTCAAACAATGAGATGTGACATATTGAGTACATGTTCAAGCAAATGATGGAAAAGAATGCCGATTCGTATGCTAAACTTGCCTCCCACAACACATTGATCTGCAACTTAGAAGTTCAAATGAGTCAAATCTCTGAAGCTCTAAATTCTTGTCCTAAGGGGGCACTACCAAGTGACACGATGGTAAACCCAATGGGAAGGAACAACAAGGGGCATGCCATGGCCTTTACTAAAAGAATTGAAAGAGGTGGGAATGCACCCACCTAAAGTCAAAATCAACTTGTGGATGATAGGCAAGTTGTACAAGAAGAAGAGGTCTCAAACAATGTGATGCAATCAAATGATGAAGTTCAGATTGATATTGATGATAATGTGGAAGAGACTCAAGAGGATTTAAACCCGTATAGAGATCACATTAATGACATACCAGAGCCAGTAGTGCAAAAGGCTAAGGAACCATTGCCTAAGCCTCTACCTCCATACCCTCAAAGACTTACCAAACAAAATGGTGAAAATCAATTCAAAAATTTCATTCAAATGATGAAGAGTCTCTCAATCAATGTACCATTAGTTGAAGCTGTGGAACAAATGCCTGATTATGCTAAGTTTATGAAGGATCTCGTGACGAAGAAGCGATCAATGAATTTTGAAACTATCAAAGTCACTCATCAAGTGAGTGCAATTGTGCATTCAATGGCTCCAAAGTTGGAAGATCCTGGAGCTTTCACGATTCATTGTACAATTAGAAGTGCCAAGTTTGCTAAAGCTCTTTATGATCTTGGGGTAAGTATCAATTTGATGCCCTATTTGGTTTTCAAGACCTTGGGAATTGGGCAACCAAGACCCACCTCTATGAGATTTTAAATGGCCGACTGTACTATGAAGAGACATTTGAGAGTGGTTGAAGATGTCTTGGTTTGTGTTGATAAATTCATTCTTCCTGCGGATTTTTTCATTCTTGATTGTGAAGTTGATTATGAGGCGTTGATCATTCTTGGAAGACCTTTCCTAGCTACAGGGAAGGGTCTTTGTGATGTGGAAACCGGAGAACTCACCTTCCGGGTGGGTGATGAAATAGTGGTATTCCATGAGTGCAAATCCGTGCGGCAACCAAATAGCAACGAGGTGTATTCTCTTGTGGACTTAGTGACCGATGTTATTGTTGATGATACAATTGCCACAATCAATGTTGGTGATATGTTGGAGTCCGTATTGCTCAGTTTTGATGATGACGAGATAGATGGCTTCATGGAATGTGTGAACTCTTTGAAAGGAATGGGGTCGTACAATTATGCACCCCGAAAACTATCTTTGGATCTTGAAAATAGGACAACTCCTCCTACAAAGCCTTCCATTGAAGAGCCTCCTACTTTGGAGTTGAAGCCATTGCCTCCACATCTTCGATATGAATATTTTGGTCCTTGTTCTACTTTACCGGTTATTCTTTCCTCTTATTTTGACTAACGTGGAGGTAGATTATACATTAGCAGTGCTACAAAAGAGGAAGAAGGCTATTGGGTGAATATTGGTGGATATTCGGGCGATAAGCCCCGCATTTTACATGCATACGATCAACTTGCGCGAAACCATCTATTGAACATCAAAGGACACTCAATGACGCTATGCAAGAAGTTATAAAAAAAGAGATTATCAAGTGGTTAGATGGCGGGGTTGTCTACCCAATTTCTAATAGTTCGTGAACTTCTCCGGTTGAATATGTTACAAATAAGGGGGGCATGACGGTGGTCACCAATGATAAGAATGGGTTGATTCCTACAAGAACGGTGACCAGTTGGAGAGTAAGAATGAGTTGATTCCACTTCCTTTTTTTTAGACCAAATACTTGATAGGTTGGCCGATCATGCTTTCTATTGCTTTCTTGATGGGTATTCGAGCTACAACTAAATCCTTATTGATCAGGAAGATCAAGAGAAAATGACATTTACATTTCCCTATGGTACTTTCGCCTTCAAGTGAATGCCATTTGGTTTGTATAATGCACTGACGACTTTTAAAAGGTGTATCATGGCTATCTACACGGACATAGTGGAGGACTACCTTGAAGTTTTCATGGATGACTTCTCGGTGGTTGGGGATTCTTTTGATGATTGCCTTGCAAATTTAGATAAAGTATTGGCAAGATATGAAGAAATAAATTTGGTGCTTAATTGGGAGAAGTGTCATTTCATGGTCGAGGAAGGCTATGTCCTTGGCCACAAAACCTCAAATAATGGAATTGAAGTTGACAAGGAAAAGATTGAGGTGATTTCAAAACTTCCACCTCCAACTTCGGTAAAGGGTGTGCGGAGTTAATTAGGCCACGCAGGGTTTTACCGATGTTTCATCAAAGATTTCTCTAAGGTGGTGAACCCGTTGTGCAAGCTTCTTGAGAAAGATTCTAAGTTCAACTTCGATGATGATTGTATGAGAGCTTTTGAATTGTTACAGTTCAAGTTGACAACTACCCCCATCACCGCTCCAAATTGGAGTGTCCCTTTTGAATTCATGTGTGATGCAAGTGACGTAGCGGTTGGGGATATTTTGGGAGAATGCATCAACAAAGTTTTTCACCCGGTCTACTATGATAATAAGACCATGAATAGTTCCCAAGTCAACTACATTGTTACAGATAAATAGCTCCTTGCCATTGTGTTTGCAATTGAGAAGTTCCACTCACAGATTCCACCTCGGCTTTGATGCCAGTGCCCATGCCTACTTCCCCACTTTCTGTACTGCAAGTCTCCCAGACATTGGCGAGCCTCAACAACTGGATGCATACAACAACTACAAAGTTTTATGACTTATCCAGTGTTGTTGCAGCACAATCTACTGTTCAGGCACCTCAGTTCCCCTACAGTTTAGGAGACTTTGAAAAACATCTTAGAGAGCTAGAACACCATCATGGCTACCTTGGGACAACATGGGTCAGTGATCGAAGAACTGGGCAAAGAAGTAAAGAAGATGAGAAAGTCCTAGGCCAGTAAGAAGTTAGTGGACAAGCTCCGGGGACATGTTACAAAGATTACTATAGCCGGAGATATCCCTTTCGACATGTTGACTTACCCACACCCTTCACGTCCAGATCCTACAAGACAATCAGCACCAGTTGGCTAGTCTAAGGAGCCAGACTCTGCTGCTGACACTGCCGAGTCAGTGCGTCAGATGTTCACCAATCCAGTCACTCCCAAAATTAAGAATTATGAGATCTAGTTGGATCTGACTCAGGGCGGTGATATTGCTGTGGACACAGAGATGCCCAAGGAGCCATAGGGAGTTTTCTTCACTCTTTTCCCTCTTATACTCTTATTTTGTTAAGCATTGGGGATAATTCTTATCTTTATTCGGGGGCGGGGGGTGGAGTTTATTTGATCTTACTTGGTACATTCTGAGACAATTGGCCTGTAATAACTTGGTATTATTTTCTTTCACTTTTTTTATTCTGTATATATTCTCTCCTTTTCTCTCATTATGTATATTCAGTAGTTCTTGTTTATTAGCTTTTTTATTTTTCTTCCTTTATGAGTTCTTAGTTTGAATTAGTAGCTTCTTTGTTTGATTTAGTGGATTCTTTATATGTTCTAGTAGGTAATAAGCCTTTGGTTTTCTTAATGCCACGGTTCTTTTCAAATGTAGTTATTGTGGGAACCGGGTGACTCGTCCTAATGATGGATGGAGTGATAACCTTCATAATGAAATGAGTCCGTTTTTGGTGTTTAGGTAATAATAGTAGTAGTAATGAATAAAAAGACCTAATTGAGTCATGCTCAAAGACTCAAACGTGCTTCAATTGGTACCAACACACTTAACTACGTGCTTATGGTTAAAAACAAGGGTTTTGAAAGAAATAGATCTAGTTTGTGACTTTGTGACTCTTGTGTTAACTTTGGCAACCATCGAGTGATTTAATTGAACCATAGTAATTTTCAAACTTGCATGTGGTAGTTGTGAGCCCTCGAATCTATCCACTTTAACAATTCGATTGCCTAAGAGGTGAGTTGCGTTGATGTTAGTCCAAGTACCCGTGCGAAAGGTCTAGAACTTGCCCTGAATGTGTTTGAAGACGAAATCCTAAGTTTTGCTTGGCTTGAGAAGTAATTGTAGTCTTTCCTTGGCCCGTTTGAGCTTTCTATTATCTACCAATGTTGTGATCGATAGTCAACCACGTTGAGCCTTAAGCCTTTCTCATTTGACAACCATGTTACAAGTCTTTACCCATTTGATCGTGACCCTCTCTTGGCACCTGAGCTTTCCTTAGCACTCTTGTGAAATAATTGGCTAAAACTGAAGTTTGGGGGAGAGACAAGGATCTTTAAAAAGGCATTAAGGCACAAAAAGAGAAAAGAAATAATTAGAAGAAAATACAAGAAAAGAAAAGAGCAAATAGGAAAATGCAAAATAGTGCATAAGTGGAAAAGTTGAAGGGATTCAAAGAGAGGTAATGATCCCAAGCATGAAATAAAAGAGGGATAAAATGAATGTAATGATCAAGAAAGAGTGATGTTAAGTCTCTCTAGTTACCCAAGGAAAAGAAAGTGCCTCAAAGAATTGGCAAAGTGGGAGCCGAGAAATGAAAAATGGAGTGCTTAAGGAAAGGTGTAACCACTCACCCATAAAAGGTCTTCCAAGAATAATCGGTGCCTCATAATCAACTTCACAATCAAGAATGACAAAATCCACCGGAAGAATGAATTTATCAACACGAACAAGACATCTTCAACCACTCCCAAAGGTCTCTTCATAGTACAGTCGGCCATTTAAAATCTCATAGAGGTGGGTCTTGGTTGCCCAAATCTCAAGGTCTTAAAAACTGAATAGGGCATCAAACTGATACTTGCCCCAAGATCATAAAGAGCTTTAGCAAACTCGACACTTCTAATTGTACAATAAATCGTGAAAGCTCCGGGATCTTCCAACTTAGGTGCCATTGAATGCACAATTGCACTCACTTGATGAGTGACTTTGATAGTTTCGAAATTTATTGACCCCTTCTTCGTCACAAGATCCTTCATAAACTTAGCATAATCAGGCATTTGTTCCAAAGCTTCAACTAATGGTACATTGATTGAGAGACTCTTCATCATTTTAATGAAATTTTTGAATTGATTTTCACCATTTTGTTTGGTAAGACTTCGAGGGTATGGAGGTGGAGGATTAGGCAATGGTGCCTTAGCCTTTTGCACTACTGGCTCTGGTATGTCAATAATGTGATCCCTAGACGGGTTTAATTCCTCTTAAGTCTCTTCCACATTATCATCAATATCAATCCGAACTGCATCATTTGATTGCATCATATTGTTTGAGACCTCTTCTTCTTGTACCACTTGCTCATCATCCACAAGTTTCTTTTGACTTGAGGTGGGTGTATTCCCACCTCTTTCAATTCTTTTAGTAAAGGCCATGGTATGCCCCTTGTTGTTCCCGCCCATTGGGTTTACTATCGTGTCACTTGATAGTGCCCCCTTAGGACAAGAATTTAGAGCTTGAGAGATTTGACTCATTTGAACTTCTAAGTTGCAGATCGATGTGCTGTGTGAGGCAAGTTTAGCATACGAATCGGCATTCTTTTCCATCATTTGCTTGAACATGTAGTCAATATGTCACATCTCATTGTTTGAAGAACTTGGTCCATGGGAAGGATAAAGAGGCGGGTTGCTCGGTTGTTGACACATCGGGGGACCTTTGAAAACCCGACTCCCGATTGCCTTGATTATTGTTCCATCCACCTTGAATGTTACCCCCCACCCCCAAATTTCCTTGATTATTGTCACTCCAATTTCCTTGATTGTTATTATCATGCCAATTCCCTTGATTGTTTTCGCCACTCCAATTTCTTTGGTTGTTGGAATTCCAATTGCCTTGATTGTTTTGAGGTCGCCATTGTTGTTGGTTTGGGCCTTGGAAATTATTTTGTTTCCCTTGAAAGTTGTCACATATTTCACCTCCTCTTCTTGGTCGTTGTAAGAATCATCTTAATCAAAACTACTATCCTCTTGCACAAAATTATCCACTCGATGTTGCACTTATGGACCCTTTGCTCTTATTTTGTTCATCATCATGTTAACTTCGTCCATGGAATTGACTTGTTTAGGATTTTGTACTTGTTGAAGTTGAGCCTTTGCTAGTTGATTCATGGTGGTAGTAAATTCGGCAATGGCTTGCCCATGGTCATGCAACTCTTTGTGAAAGTGGATCACGGTAGGATCACCTTGTTGAACATTAGCTCGAAATTGCCACGCTGATGATGTTTCCGCCATTTCATCTAAAATCTCACATGCCTCCGCATAAGGCGTAGTCATGAAGTTCTCACCGGCAAGTTGATTCGCTACACATTGCTTGGTTGTGTTTATCCCATGATAGAATATTTGTTGAATCATATTCTCTGTCATATCATTGTTGGGACATTCCTTAACCATTGTTCTATATCGTTTCCATATCTCATGTAGTGGTTCATTTGGCTATTACTTGAATGCCAAAGTCTCATCCCGAAGTGTAGTCATGTGCCCCGGAGAGAATAACTTAGAGATAAACTTTTCCGCCAACTCGTCCCAAGTGTTAATGGAATGGTTCGGTAAATGTTCCAACCAATCTAAAGCTTTTCCCCGTAAAGAGAAGGGAAAAACCCTTAGCCTCAATGCATCCTTGGAGACATTTGTTTGTTTGCTCCCCCAACAAGTGTCCACAAACCCCTTCAAATGTTTACATGCATTTTGACTTGGAGCACTGGTAAAGCAACCTCGTTGCTCTAGCAAAATTCCATGTGCGGTCTGAAGACCTCTTCATATGGCAAGAGCTGGAATTTTGCGGTTGCACATTACTGAACTTTGGCCGCAAGGCACTCTTCTGTGGTCTGCAATGTGCGGTCCGCACTTTCTTCTACGGACCGCACATTGTGCTCTTTTGTGACCTTTATTCCCCTATGCTTAGACTGCTCCTTTTTTAGTCGGATTTCATCTCGTGAGCCCAACTTATAGCATTCACACAATTTTGCGCAATTTCATTAGTTTCTGGAACACAATTCAATGCTTTTAGGCTAAAATAAAAGCTAAAAGGCATTAATAAATAGTCAAAATCCCCACTTATCAACTCTCCCAAACTTAAGGCTTTGCTTGTCCTCAAGCAAATAAATTAGTTCCCACCTCCAAAAGTTAAGGTCATTTTAGCTAGTCGAAGGTGAGCCATCCGCATATCAGTTGGGACCAACAATTACCCACGCTACTTATGTATTATCAACAAGGCTACAAGTTAAACATTTATGCGCATATAGTTCTAAAATGACATTTGGGCATCAAAAGTTGACTTTACTCATCAAGGACTCTTACTATATCATGTAGGTCATGGTGGACTCCAAACTCTTTCTACTCAACTTTTCGGTTTCTTGGCTCACTTAAGAATTTTAGCACTCAATCCAAAGATTTATGAAAGGTTCACTCATCTCTCTCAAGGGAATGTCGCAAGTATGGCTTCAAGTACCATAGGCTTTCCCCTCATGCAGATCGCCACTAATGTAAGCTCACTCGGCTTAAAATCAAATAGGACTTCTTTTGGGATTTAATGAAGGCTTTTGGATTAGGGTTGGATAGAAGGCTCTTTGTGATGTGGAAGACGGAGAACTCACCTTCCGGGTGGGTGAGGAAAAAGTGGTATTCCATAAGTGAAAATCCATGCGGAAACCAAATAGCAACGAGGTGTATTCTCTTGTGGACTTATTGACCGATGTTATTGTTGATGATACAAGTGCCACAATCAATGTTGGTGATATGTTGGAGTCCGTCTTGCTCAGTTTTGATGATGACGAGATAGATGGCTTCATGGAACGTGTGAACTCTTTGAAAGGAATGGGGTCGTACAATTATGCACCCCGAAAACTATCTTTAGATCTTGAAAATAGGACAACTCCTCCTACAAAGCCTTCCATTGAAGAGCCTCCTACTTTGGAGTGATGCCATTGCCTCCACATCTTCGATATGAATTTCTTGGTCCTTGTTCTACTTTACCGGTTATTCTTTCCTCTTATTTTGACTAACGTGGAGGTAGATTCTACATTGGTGGAGCTACAAAAGAGGAAGAAGGCTATTTGGTGAATATTGGTGGATATTCGGGGGATAAGCACCACATTTTACATGCATACAATCAACTTGCACCTAACCATCTATTGAACATGAAAGGAGACTCAATGACGCTATGCAAGAAGTTGTCAAAAAGGAGATTATCAAGTGGTTAGATGGCGGGGTTGTCTACCCCATTTCTAATAGTTCGTGAACTTTTCGGGTTGAATGTGTTACAAAGAAGGGGGGCATGACGGTGGTCACCAATGATAAGAATAGGTTGATTCCTACAAGAACGGTGACCGGTTGGAGAGTATGTATGGACTATCGCAAGCTCAACAAAGTCACAAGGAAGGATCATTTTCCACTTACTTTTTTTTAGACCAAATACTTGATAGGTTGGCTGGTCGTGCTTTCTATTGCTTTCTTGATGGGTATTCGGGCTACAACAAAATCCTTATCGCTCAGGAAGATCAAGAGAAAATGGCATTTACATATCCCTATGGTAATTTCGCATTCAAGCGAATGCCATTTGGTTTGTGTAATGCACTGACGACTTTTAAAAGGTCTATGATGGCTATCTTCACGGACATAGTGGAGGACTACCTTGAAGTTTTCATGGATGACTTCTCGGTGGTTGGGGATTCTTTTGATGATTGCCTTGCAAATTTAGATAAAGTATTGGCAGGATATGAAGAAATAAATTTGGTGCTTAATTTGGGGAAGTGTCATTTCATGGTCGAGGAAGGCTATGTCCTTGGCCACAAAACCTCAAAGAATGGAATTGAAGTTGACAAGTAAAAGATTGAGGTGATTTCAAAGCTTCCACCTCCAACATCGGTGAAGGGTGTGCGGAGTTTCTTAGGCCATGTAGGGTTTTATCGATGTTTCATCAAAGATTTCTCTAAGGTGGTGAACCCGTTGTGCAAGCTGCTTGAGAAAGATTCTAAGTTCAACTTCGATGATGATTGTATGAGAGCTTTTTAATTGTTAAAGTTCAAGTGGACAACTACCCCCATCACCGCTCCAAATTGGAGTGTCCCTTTTGAATTCATGTGTGATGCATGTGACTTAGCGGTTGGGGATGTTTTGGGAGAATGCATCAACAAAGTTTTTTACCCGGTCTACTATGCTAATAAGACCATGAATAGTTCCCAAGTCAAATACATTGTTACAGAGAAATAGCTCCTTGCTATTGTTTTTCCAATTGAGAAGTTCCGTCGGTACTTGATGGATGCAAAGGTCATTGTCTACACGGATCATGCGGCACTTCGTTATCTGATGAGCAAGAAAGATTCCAAAGCTCGGTTGATGAGATGGGTTCTCTTATTGCAAGAATTTGATATTGACATCCAAGATAGAAAAGGGAGTAAAAACCAAGTTGCGGACCACTTGTCTCATTTAAAGGAGGAGGGGAGGCCGCATGATGGCCTTAAAATCAATGAATCCTTCCCTGATGAGCAACTCTTGGATATTTCAATGAAATAAGTGCCATGGTTCGCGGATCTAGCAAATTTCCCGGTGTGTGAGATCATCCCGAATGAGTTCTCTTCAAACCAAAGGAAGAATCTCAAACGTGATTGTCAAGATTATTATTGGGATGAACCATACCTTTTTCGGATTTGTATGGATGAGGTGATTAGAAGATGTGTACCAGAAGAAGAGCAATGTGAAATTCTTGGAGCTTGTCATTCTTCTCCATAAGGTTATCATCATGATGGAGCAAGAACGGCAAAAAAAAGTGCTAAGTTGCGGTTTCTATTGGCTGAATCTTTATAAAGATGCTAGTGAGCTAGTGAAAAGATGTGATGAATGTCAACAGGTCGGTGGAATCTCGAAGAACAATGCCTCTTAATATCATTTTGGATATTGATCTTTTGATGTGTGGGGTATTGAACTCATGGGTCCTTTTATGAGTTTTGTGGAAACAACTACTCTTGGTCGGGTTTATTATGTGTCTAAATGGGTTTAGTCCATTGCTTTACCTAACAATAATGCGAGAAGTGTGGTGGCGTTCTTGAAGAATAATATTTTTACAAGGTTTGGTACTCCGCGGGCTATTATAAGCAATGAGGGTTTCGTTTTTGCAACAAGGCTTTCGACACTTTACTTATCAAGTATGGTGTTACTCATAAAGTCACGACTCCCTATCATCCATAAGCTAGCGGTCAAGTGAAAGTATTAAATCGGGAGATAAAGAGTATTTTGTCCAAAAGAGTGAATGCTAACCGGAAAGATTGGTCCAAGAAGCTTGGCGATGTATTATGGGCTTATTTGACGGCTTACAAAACACCTATCGGAATGTCTCCATACCGGTTAATGTTCGAAAAAGCTTGTCATCTTCCGGTAGAACTTGAGCACAAAGTCGTGTGGGCTCTGACGAAGTTGAATCTTGATTGGGATGTAGCCGCAAACTTGAGGGTTGCACATTTGAATGAATTGGATGAGTTCCGGTACCATGCTTATGCAAGTTCGTCCTTGTACAAAGAAAGAGATGAAATATCTTCATGACAAATACATTTGGAACAAAGAGTTGAGGGTGTGCGATCTTGTGTTGTTGTTTAACTCACTGTTGAGGATGTTCCCCAAGAAGTTAAAGTCTAAATGGAGTGGCCCTTTTGAAATTATGGGTGTGACACATTTTGGTGCATTGGACTTGAAGAACAAAAACAATGAGGTATTCCAAATCAATGGTCACCGGGTGAAGCTCTATTTGGGAAAAGTTGTAGATGGCCACATCGCAGCGGTCATTCATTTCAATAGATTGTATTCTGCGTCTCGCCACGACGTTAAATCAAGCGCTTCTTAGGAGGCAACACAAGTATCTTTTTCTTTTCTATTCTTATTTTGTAGTTAGGTGTTATTTTTGTGCTAACTTGATTTGAAGTGTGCTACATGGATGAGTGTACCTTATAGGAATTGTGGACTGATATGCAGCTAAGTATTGAAAAAAAAGTGCGAACTGCAATTGATTTATGAGGACCGCACAATTTGGAATGTTGTCGCAAAAGTTCTCTGAGGCCGCACAATTGTCATGCGGACCGCACAAATGGAAAGTGGAAAATTCCAACTCTGTGAAGTTGGTCTGTCAAAAATATGGTCGATCTGCGGCCGCAACAGGAAGTCTGCGGCCGCAACAAGGGATCTACGGTCGCACACAAAATTCTGCGGACCGCTGAAAAAATGATGGTTTAAGATCACCAGGTAACAGAGTGCAGACCGCAATTGAAATTCTGCGGCCGCACTCGCTCCTCTTTACCTTAGAACACCAGTAGTATAAATAGAGGGCTAGGGCTAGGGCTCCTGTTACATTTTTCCTTCTCTGAACACTAACACAACACTATATTGAAATTCTTGGTGAATCACCTGCTCTCACGTCCAACAATTGTTGATTACTCATTCCTTGCACTCATTCATATCTGGTATGCTTAAATTCATTGTTATATTTTTGCATTTTATTAGTTTAATTTATAGCTTTTTAATTAGTTCTAGGAATTTTGTCAGTAGAACTAAATTGTTCATTCATGTAGGGGTATATCTGTAGTGGGTCAACTAGTATATGCTATATGGGGAATGGGTAAATGTATTTTCATGCGTGTATGTTGTTACCATGTCAAAATTTGTACAAGAATTGGAAACCCTAGATAGAAGTATTGAACGGATCGTAACTTTTTTGAATTCTGCGGCCACACTTGAAATTGTACGGTCCATAGAAGTTGAGTCTAAGGAATCTTTAGTAAAGAATGTGTATGTGGCCGCAAGAAAATTGGGCGGATCGAAGAAATCCCATTGCGGCTGTAGAACTGTCCTGTCATCAGAGAGTTTAAAAATTTGTGACTTAAATATGCGGCGGAAAGGAAAAATGTGCGGACCACATAAAACATGTTACGGCCGCACATCCAAAAATTCTCTATCATCAGAGAGTTGACATGTTTTTGGTTTTTGAGTTGCGGCTGCAAGGAAAAATGTGCAGACCACAATTCCCATCTGCGGCTGCAAGAGAGAATTGTGCGGTCCGCAAGGCCTCATCTGTAGCCACAAATAAAAATATGCGGACCGCAGATCCTTATCCTGCAAACATGATATAACTGTGACCTTCACTGTGTTTTCTTGTATATTTCCTGTATTACTTGATACAGACAATGGTTTGATTGAGAGGCAGAGGTGATACTTCTAAAGGGAGGGGTGAACCTTCTAGGGGTCGAGGCAAGAGTGCCTTACCCCTCGGCCAACAAAGAACAGTCACAAAGAAACCTACAATCAGCAGAGGGAGAGGTGTAGACCTTTCCAATACCAGCTCTTATGTCCCATTTAGGAAAGCATCAGAGGGAACCTCAGCCTCTGTACAAGAGCACATGGTTGTCCAGTCAAGGCCGCCAGGGAGGTATCAACTCAGGGATGAGTCGTCCACATCCCATAGCACTTCCGAAGGCTCGAAAAGTGCTAGTTAGGCTTCTAATCCATGTACTACACATACCCCTAAGGCACCACATACATCAGTTCAGGACATCTTCGATGATAGCATAGGGGGAGATGCTACAGTTGTCAGACTTGAAAGGACGAAGAAGAAAGAGGTTTGGGAGGACCGGTTTATCACCTTGGCCGCCTTCACCAACTTCTGTCAATGGTGGCCAGTTAGGTCATATACCCTTGAGCGGTAGTGTCAGTTAAAGGATCTGGAGAAGTATAGACTAACAGTGCTGAGACGGTTCAAGGAACGCAAGGGGTGGATGTGGTTCACCCAGAGTGTGGTGGATGCCAAAGAATATCTTGTCCGGGAATTCTATGCCAATATGGCGCATATCAAGAAGGGGACAAAGGTAACCAAAGTGTGTAACCTTAAAGTGAGATTTGATCAAAATACTCTGAACACGTACTTGGGTTTCGAAGATGTCAAACCGAAGGAATATGTAGAGATGTATGCAATGGGAGATGCATTCCGACCTTGGTTAGTAGAGATTCTAGCAGCTCCTTGGCCACCACCACCATGGATCACAGTAGGGGTTCCTATTCACAGGAGCACTCTAAGCTTTGAGGCAAAGGGGTGGAAAACCATTGTTTGCAGCAGACTGGACCCGATCTAGAATGAGACCTATCTCTCGATTCCTCGGGTAGTTCTAGTTGCTTCTATCATGGCCGGGTACCCTATCAATGTGGGTGCCGTGATGTCAGCCAACATCTTAGTGATTGCTCGGCAAGATGACTCGTCTTACTCGTATCCCAACACTATTATAGAGTAACTCACAGATGCGTGGGTAGAGTAGAGGGATTGTGAAACAAAGGTGCGGCTGAAGAAGCCTTTATCATGGTACTCACTGATGGATGCGAACAACCTTAAGAGAAAAGGTCAGCCGTCTACCACCACAGGCCAATCTGATGAGCCAACGACGGTAGTTGTGGAGGCAGTTGATGTTATATCCACTTCGGCCGAGCCTTCCTCTAGTACCGCAGCTATGCCTCCACCACCATCTTCAGTTCCTACTGCAGTTCGTGTCATAGATTCCACCTCGGATTTGATGCCGGTGCCCATGCCTACTGCCCCACTTTCTGTGCTTCAAGTCTCCTAGACATTGGCAAGCCTCAACAACTGGATGCCGACAACAACTGCAAAGCTGTATGACTTATCCAGTGTTGTTGTAGCACAATCTACTGTTCAGGCACCTCAGTTCCCCCGACAGCTTAGGAGACTTTGAAAAAGATCTTAGAGAGCTAGAACACCATCATGTCTACCTTGGGACAACACGGGTCAGTGATCGAAGAACTGGGCAAAGAAGTAAAGAAGATGAGAAAGTCCTAGGCCAGTAAGAAGTTAGTGGACAAGCTTCGGGGACATGTTACAAAGCTTTCTATAGCCAGAGATATCCCTTTCGACATGTTGATTGACCCACACCCTTCAGGTCCAGATCCTGCAACACAATCAGCACCAGTTGGCTAGTCTAAGGAGCCAGACTCTGCTGCTGACACTGCCGAGTTAGTGCGTCAGATGTTCACCAATCCAGTCACTCCCAAAATTAAGAATGATGAGATCTAGTTGGATGAGACTCAGGGCGGTGATATTGCTGTGGACACAGAGATGCCCAAGGAGCCATAAGGAGTTTTCTTCACTCTTTCCCCTCTTTTACTCTTATTTTGTTAAGCATTGGGGACAATACTTATCTTTATTCGGGGGGTGGGGGTGGAGTTTATTTGATCTTACTTGGTACATTCTGAGACAATTGGCTTGTAATAACTTGGTATTATTTTCTTTCACTTTTTTTTATTCTGTATATATTCTCTCCTTTTCTCTCATTATGTATATTCAGTAGTTCTTGTTTATTAGCTTTTTTATTTTTCTTCCTTTATGAGTCCTTAGTTTGAATTAGTAGCTTCTTTGTTTGATTTAGTGGATTATTTATATGTTCTAAAGTAATAAGCCTTTGGTTTTCTTAGTGTCACGATTCTTTTCAAAGGTAGTTATTGTGGGAACCAGGTGACTCGTCCTAATGATGGATGGAGTGACAACCTTCTTAATGAAATGAGTCCGTTTTTGGTGTTTAGGTAATAATAGTAGTAGTAATGAATAAAAAAACCTAATTGAGTCATGCTCAAAGAGTCAAACGTGCTTCAATTGGTACCAACACACTTAACTACGAGCTTGTGGTTAAAAACAAGGGTTTTCAAAGAAATAGATCTAGTTTGTGACTTTGTGACTTTGTAGCTCGTGTGTTAACTTTGGCAACCATCGAGTGATTTAATTGAACCATAGTAATTTTCAAACTTGAATGTGGTAGTTGTGGGCCCTCGAATCTATCCACTTTAGCAATCCGATTGTGTAAGAGGTGAGTTGCGTTGTTGTTAGTCCAAGTACCCCATGCGAAAGGTCTAGAACTAACGTTGAATGTGTTTGAAGACGAAATCCTAAGTTTTGCTTGGCTTGAGAAGTGATTGTAGGCTTTCCTTGGCCCGTTTGAGCTTTCTATTACCTACCAATGTTGTGATTGCTAGTCAACCCCGTTGAGCCTCGAGCCTTTCTCATTTGACAACCATGTTACAAGTCTTTACCCGTTTGATCGTGACCCTCTCTTGGCACCCGAGCTTTCCTTAGCACTCTTGTGAAATAATTGGATAAAAACGTAAGTTTGGGGGAGAGACAAGGAGCTTGAAAAAGGCATTAAGGCACAAAAAGAGAAAAGAAATAAGGAGAAGAAAAGAAAAGAAAAGAAAAGAACAAAAAGGAAAATGCAAAATAGTGCATAAGTGGAAGAGTTGAAGGGATTCAAAGAGAGGTAATGATCCCAAGAATGAAGAAATCAAATAGGGAGAAAATGAATGTAATGATCAAGAAAGAGTGATGTTAAGTCTCTCTAGTAACCCAAGGAAAAGAAAGTGCCTCAAAGAATTGGCAAAGTATGAGACGAGAAATGAAAAATGGAGTGCTTAAGGAAAGGTGTAACCACTCACCCATATTGTATCCAACCCTAATCCAAATACTTCATTAAATCCCAAAAGAAGTCCTATTTGATTTCAAGCCGAGTGAGCTTACATTAGTGGCGATCTACATGAGGGGCAAGCGTATGGTACTTGAGGCCATACTTGCGACATTCCCTCGAGAGAGATGAGTGAACCTTTCATAAATCTTTGGATTGAGTGCTAAAATTCTTAAGTGAGCCAGGCAACCGAAAAGTTGAGCAGGAAGAGTTTGGAGTCCACCATGACCTACATGATAGAGTAAGAGTCCTTGATGAGTAAAGTCAACTTTTGATGCTCAAATGTCATTTTAGAACAATATGCGCATAAATGTTTAACTTGTCGCCTTGTTGATAATACATAAGTAGCGTGGGTAATTGTTGGTCCCAACTGATATGTGGATGACTCACCTTCAACTAGCTAAAATGACCCTTAACTTTTGGAGGTGGGAACTAATTTATTTGCTTGAGGACAAGCAAAGACTTAAGTTTGGGGGAGTTGATAAGTGGGGATTTTGACTATTTATCAATGCCTTTTAGCTTTTATTTTAGCCTAAAAGTATTGAATTGTGTTTCAGAAACTAATGAAATTGCGCAAAAATGTGTGGATGCTAGAAGTTGGGCTCCCGAGATGAAATCCGACTGAAAAAAGAGCAGTCCAAGCATAGGGCAATAAAGGTCACAAAAGAACACAATGTGCGGTCCGCAGAAGAAATTACGGACCGCAGAATTCCATATGTGGCCGCAAATATAGAAGAAGAATCAGCAGACAATTGTGCAAATTGCGGACCGCACATGAATTGTGCGGCAGTAAGGCTGGGCTAAGGGACGAAGATCAGAGGGTGTGCAAAAGGACCAAGTCCAGGACCTCAGTAAATTGTGGACCGCACAAGATTTGTGCTGTCGCACAAGATTGCCTTGCGACCGTAACCCTGACATTGCAGACCGCAGAAGAGTGCCTTGCGGCCAAAGTTCAAAAATGTGCAGCCGCAAAATTCCAGCTCTTGCCATATGAATAGGTCTGCAGACAGCACATGGAATTTTGCGGTTGCAGAACCTCCCGAGGGGTATTTTTGTCCGAGATTTTCAACCTTGTATAAATAGATGAGTTTCACAAAATTAGGTCAAGTTTGAACCTCTGAAGTTGTTGTAGCCATTTTACTTTCCTATGTTAGGAACATTTATTTTGCTTTGGTGTATTTATTTTACATAGGTGGACCTTGGCTACTTCGACATTGGCCTTGTATTAAGCCACTATCTCGTCAGCATCGGCTAGGTTTGTCTCCAACTTGGACCTCGTTGCTTCGAGCTCTTTACTAAGGGCATCCCATTCAGCGATGATCGAGCCCAGGTGTGTTCGGAGGTCCTCACTTAGTTGAGCACATTTATCATCTCTCTCCTTCGCCACCCGAAGTTGAACCTCTACTAAAGACAGTTTCACTTGGGCGATTTCCTTCTCCGAGGCTAGCAAATCCATCTTGTTTTTCCACCCGTCGGCTATGACTTGGATTTTGTCCATCTCCTTTCGGAGTTGGTCGATCTGGTCGATCTTCTGCTGGATCTACGGGGTATTATCATTATCCACTACGACCGATTCCTCGTTTCTAACTTCGAAGACCTTTACCTTTTCAACAAAGTCGGCGTGATCCCGCCTTAGGACCGATGCTTATTTATGAGCCCCGTCCAGCTCGGCCTGAAGGTCCTTCAAGATCCCCTTTTGCTGCTCGTTAAGAAGCTTGTACATCTCCCTTTTCTGTGAAAGCTCCTTGACCTTGAGCTCGAGGTGATTGACCTTGACCCGATATCGAAGGAATCTCTCTTGATGAAGTACTGAGGCCTACAAAAAGACAAGAACGTGAGAAAAATCAAAACCTAAGTAAAGTTGCCTTACCTGGTTCAACACCTGATATGCCTCATTAAAAAGGCACGACACGTTCACCTCATTCATTTTTTCCTGGTCCTCCTCGGTCACAAGACATCAGAGGTAGCTAGCTATCCCCACGGGAGTAGACAAGACCAGGGCATCCTCCCAGATAGTCATAATAATTGGTCTCTTACGACCGAGGTTAACACTCGGAGCAGGATGTGTCCTTCTTCGGAACTTCCAAGTCGCTCAGCCCAGAGAAATCTTCCAAAGCGGATGACTCCACACCATCAATGATATTTCCTTTCCAACTTGGGCCTCCTCGAGCATGGACTCGGTGTAGTAGGGCATCCCTGAAATATCTATTATAACGGGCACTTCCTTCGGGGTGGAGCCGTCGTCTTGTGGAGTCCCACCCCCGGTCTCCATATTAACCTCTCGAGGCTGAGGGAGGTTAGCCTCACGAGTTTTCCCCTCGAATGAAAAATATGAGATCTTCCTCCGGCTCGTCCCTAAGCTTGAGAAGAGAATCGGAGTCTGGCACATGAGAGCGCAAGGTTTTTCTAGGCTTGTGAGCCACCCTCTTCTTTGGTTTCTTCACCTTAGGGCCCGGGGAGCCCGAAGGTTTCCTTTTCCTTTTCTTCTTTTCCTCCACGGTAGCCTCGGGCTGCTCTGCAATGAAGGGATCAATGGACAAGGGCATGTCCTCATCCCCTTCCAAAGGCCTAAGTTCAGTAGTCTTAGGCAAACCCACAACAACAAAGGGGGAAGGAAAGTCAGTATAATGAAAGTAAGAAGCATGGCATTAAGTATTCAAAGAGAGACACTACCATGAGAACGGGCCTCCTATCGGCCCTTCGAAAGATCATGCCAAGCATGTTCGGAGTACGCTATCTATGTACAGATGCCATCGATCCATTCCTTTAGCCGGGGGACTACATTTGGAACCTGGGCGACAGTTGCACAATCACAAGTATGAATGAGAAGTGAGAAATAAAAAAAAGAAGATAATATAAAAAATGAGAGACTGCACTTACGAGATACGTTTGACTTTTGAGGGAAAGGCATGAAACGCGGGGTGAATCACGTCTTCAGTCTTCACCCGAATGAAGCATAACTGCCAGTCACGGTATCGGTCTTCGTCAATGCTCGAAAAGGGGGCCTTGCTGGCCAAACAAACAAGTTTGATCAGTCCCTCGAGGAAAATTTAGGAACTGTATAGATGAAGTGAATGATCGATCGTGAATCGATGAGACTCGATCATGTTCACAAAGTAGTGAAGGAGGATCACGATCCTCTATAGAAATGGATGGATTTGCCTAAGGCACACTTCATATCTCTTGAAAAAATGCGGAACAATCGGGTCCATCAGACCCAATGTGAAGGGGTAAGTGTAAACACTTAAGTACCCCTCCACGTGGGTAGTAATGGCGTCCTTGGGCCCGAGGACTACCACATCCTTGTCTTCCCAATTGCAGTCCTTTCGTACCACGGGAAGAACATCCTGTTAATAAACATTTTCAAGGGAGGCGCAGGGGCCGGTTCGTTGGTAGCCACCTCGGGACATGCCGTTTCGAGGGCTACTACTTCATGAGCAGCCGCCTCAGTATCGGCGGCTGGTTGGTAAGATGAAGTGGCGACTTGTTGAGGAACAAATTTGGATGTTTTACCCATTGTTATCTAGAGAAATTTGAAAATTTAAAGAAAGATGGCAAAGGTTTGAAAGAACGAGTTTGAAGGATGAAGAATAAAGTATGAAGATTTGAAGGAAATCTGGGTAAAAACCTGGATATCACTATGAAAGTTGAAGAACAGGGATGAAGATATGAAGGTATGGAAGAAGTTTGATGATAGCTGAAAAACTCGAAGGTAAAAAGTTTGGTCGAAAAGTAGAAAAAGAACAAAGGAATGGAAGCTTTTATAGGAAAACAAGCGACACTTCGCATTCGGGGACAACCAGCCGATGATCGACATGTGTCCTAAGTTAGAACGACGGGACTGATAGGACATTTCGGCTCCTTCGTCGTAACGTACGAATGAAGGAATAAGAGAGCATCTATTATTTTCCATTGTTTCGGCAAACCTACTCTGTGAGAAATGAGGGAACTATCTGTATACGGGTAATGCCTAAACCTACTGCAAGGAATCGGAATCAGAAGCAAGAGCCTCCCATATCAGGGCCCGAGTAAAAAACCTGCCCTCGGAGCCACCGAGACCACGTCCCTCGGAGCCACCGAGACCACGTCCCTCGGGTTCTGTTCGAGTTTCGAGACCTCGAAGAGCATTACCAAACGGCTGCACACGATTAACAAACGGCCGTGATATCCGTGCCCAACCGGATATCATGGCGTGAATGTTGGCCCGTATCGGCAAAAAATCAGTGACTAGCGAAAAGGAAGATTTTTACCTTTCTTAGGATTTTATCTAGGGTAAAACCCTACTATATAAAGGGGAAGCTAATTATTAATTACATACATTGTAACATGTATACCAAGACAATATACTTCTCTTCTCTCTGTTTCTAAAAGTCATTCAAACTTCTTGTTTTTGTTCATAAGTTCTTCATAAGTGCAAGCACGGAATCGAAGGCAGGTTTCTTGTTAAGTCTTTAACCTAGCTTGGACTCACTATCATCATTGGTTTGGCTATTTACTATATCTTTTATTTGCTTTATCTAACGTCATTAATCACTTGTATTGAATTAATTCACATTTTCTTAAACCGCATATAAATTCAATTGTTATTCATTTTTAAGAGTAATCAAATATCATACATATACTAGCATATAGAGAGAGAACTTATGCCTTTCCCAATCCGTTTGCGTATCTTTTGGTGTTAAGTGTGAATTGAACCTAAAAGTAGTCTACGCCTAGCCGAGAATGATTCTGAGAATTTACATTATTCCAAAATTGTAGGCAAAGTCACATGCAAACATATCTTTAACACTGCTTTAATCTCCTTCTCGTCCACTTTGTAAACTTGCTAGTATTCTCAATATTGAACAAGTTTCAACATTTGAAAATCCTCGAATTTCAACTTTTGATGAGTCTTTTTCATACGGGTAATTAAGGATCACAACAAGACCATATAGTTTGGACGATTTTTGGAGAAAGAAATCTCAAGAATCTTTGAATAGAAAAGGGAGGTGAGAGGGAGATAAAATAACTTGAGATAGTGCGACGTGTCAAACTATGTCCCCTGAGATGGGCCAGTGATTTAGGGAGCAAATCTAATAATTATTGCTTCTTACCCTAAAAAGGTCACCTAAATAATAATTTCTGGTCACCCTAGAGCAAGGAGCTCTCGGAGAAAGGGAATAAAAAAAATAAAAAATAAGACTTGTCCTACTAAACTTTCTCAAATCTTTTTTTATATATGCGGATGTGTGTAATCATTTACTTAATCATTTTATGTTGCAATAATGCCTACTTTCTGTATTTAATGACACCCATGTTATATTGAAAACCTCAAGCGCGACAAAGATCATGATTTACCATTGAATGGAGTCGGAGAGAGCTTAGATCTGCTTCATCTCATTGTAGCACCTAATTGAATCATCATGGCCTTCTCAAGTACAAATCGACACATGATATCTATGTAGGACATGATTAAACTATCTCAAATAAAAGCTCCACGTCAATATTACATACCCGCATGGCGGATTTAGTGCATTAGTTACGAGTTCTCGTGAACCTAATAATATTTGTCTAGATTCGGTATTTTTATTGAAAAATTTATTAAATTAAATGTATAAGAATATTTAGCTTGAAATCCAGTACGTTAATTCATTATTGTATATTAACTTAAAATTTCTGTAGAAACCTATAAACTTAAATTTTTAGATTCGCCTCAGCATATCCGTACAGCAAGAAAGCTCATAGGGATAACTGAGAAGAAAATGTCGAAGATAGCTTATATCATTTGGCTACAAGAACAAAATTTACATAGCAAACGCGAAATATAGACATGTACGACATATGACAGTTACATAGTACAAATACTTATTAAAACTCCCAAAAGACCCTACAACTACAAGGATCTTTGGATCTCAAACAAAAAGTAGGACGACGACTACAACAACAAAAGAAGATACAGATCTAAAAGCAACGTAGAAGCCTATGAGATCCTAAAACCCCATTTGGAAGCATATTGGACGAACTCACTAATCTCATCTTCGTTAATATATCCATCACCATTTTTATCTGCAAAACGAAGGGCTTTTCCAGCTTTCCAACGGCAAAAATGCAAACCCATCTCTTTAAAAGCTAACCTGAGTTCTTGCTTGCTAAGTTTCCCGTCTCCATTCTTATCATATTTCTTGAGCATACCCTTCACTTGCTCTTCACTCAGTGTAAGGCTTACACCTGTACGAATGAGCCAAGACATATTTTCTTTCTTTTTTCGTATACTGTTTATTTTAGTTCCTGTGGTTAATTATTGGTGAATAATTTTTCAACAAGGGGTGCTTCCTATATATAACCGCTGGCTTAGCGTTCATGATGAGTCATTTTCTGTTCTGCGAATATTGTTTTAGTTGGAAAAAGGATTAAGAATTTGTTCCTTCTTCAACTGTTTCCTTAATTATCTTTAAGGACATTCTTATTAGTGTTGAATCTATTGTACTTTTGAAATTATGAGTTTAGTGTAATATTCTTTTCATTTCAATTTACGTGAACTTATTTGATTGGACATAAAATTTAAGAAGAAAAAAATACTTTGGAACTTGTAGTGTAAAATATGGTATATATGTTTTGTGAGGATATAAATCGTTGTATAAATGTAAATTATTTTCAAATATGCAAAATGATCATTCTTTTTGACACGGACTAAAAAAATTATATTCACATAAATTGAAACGGATGCAACACTTGTTAAACTTTTAGTGATTTTTGCATATATATATACGGATGCGACACTTGTTAAACTTTTAGTGATTTTTGCATATATATATATATATCAAAAATACTATGTTCAGTTGAACTGATTCAAGAAAATGCTGCAATTGCCACTGATTAGAGGAGTGTTTTACGAAAGTATATCACTTTAAAAAGAACCAAATTGTCTTAACTCTAACAATTCTCTTTTGCTTTCGTTGTTCTTTATGTATGCTTTCAAATTTTTTGAAGATCTTTCAGTATCTTCAAAATACTCTCTTCGTTCCAAAAATCATGAAAGTCTTTATGTTAATCCTACTAAATTGAAAGATTACCTAAATCTCGGCAGAGGATCATCTTAAGATCAGATAAAATGCGTTCATAATAAACTTATATAAAAAAATATCAACACAGTCAAATATATTTGTACACCTTCACTTTAATTAGCGATAAAAAGATTCTGCACCTACCAGTCCGCTGGTTTACGTTGTGGTTCGATCAAAAGCATATGATGATTAATTTGGGCACGGAAATATGTGAACATCTTATAAAAAATGACTTATTTTATGACTGACCGTATAAATATTTTTTTTACACAATTATAGTACAATTTAACATGCCCTAAGATTGCTGAGTTTTCGTTTTGATGTGGAATGGAAAAGTTGGGAGTTAAAGCTCAAGCTTTGATAGATTCAACGAAGAGGAAATTTTTTCATTTGTTGAGCTTTAAGTCAGCCCTAAAAGTTTTCAAAAATTCAAATAGACCCCGCCTTCACTTAATTCGTTCCTAGTATTATTATTGGTGGAAAATAAAGGGAAAATTGGAGTCTACTGTGATGACCCGCCACGTCACCATGCCACATAGGCACCATTGGGCATATATTAATACTATATGAAAGCTTACATAGGAGGAAAGCTAGTATTTGTGGAAGACCCTAGGTAGTAGATGCCTATAGATTTGATAGGAAAGTCCTTGGAATCTTCTAAGCTTGTAAAAAATTCTAGAGAAAGCCCTTATCTTGTAAATATTAAGGACTTGTGTAACAATTAATATTTACACTCTAGCCCTTAAGAGACTAGTATATAAAGGGGCCCATCCATTTGTAATTCACTAAGCCAACAATTCAAGTTTGCTCTAATACAAAGCTTTCTTTAATAATTTTCTTGTGTTCTTTCTACCATTATCTTAGCGATCTTGAGTGTGGTAAGGCTGGCTTGGCATAGCAAGAACGTGAGCAAGTTATGCAGGATCATGAGCGACTTGTCAAGTGCCGCACGTGTGCTTAGTTAACAACTAAGGACGTGACAATGTGGTATCAGAGCAAAGGTTGCAACTAAGGGAATGATGAACGACGGAGAAATTAACGCTGCCAACACCCAAGCCAACGTCATCCAAGATGCTGTTGGCAAGAGTAGCCATAACAAAAAGAGGAATTCCACCAACAAGAGCCAGGAGGTGCCACCCGAGGTTGTGTCAAACGAAGGGTTTACATCCCAAGAACCATCTTCCACTGAGGCGAGCGAGGATGAAGTGGAGGTCCTGCCCGAACACGTCTTGCTCGGTAAAGAATGGGTGATGAAGATGAACGCAGGGATGGACGCCGTGGAGATCTTTGGCCAATGGTTGGGGAAGGTGGAAGGCACCCTTAGTGTTCTTGAGGGGCACACTCTTGAAAAGATGGAGAGTATCTGAAATATCTTGGAGGGACATACACATACCGAGATGGAACTAAGGCAAACCATCACTACCTTAGAGTGCATACTCATGGAGGCTTTGAGTACTATTGATGCTATGAAGGCAAATATAGAGTCACTCGAGAAGCATGTTAGTGCTCGCGTGATCGAGGCAGCCAGCAATGTTGTGGTGATAAGGGAGGCCAAGATTGAGGCACCCAAATCCTCAGTGATCAAAGGTGTTCGTGATGCACAAGAAGTGGAAAACTTCCTTTGTCTCTTAGAGAACTACTTCAGGCACGACAAAGTGAGGGACGACGAGGCCATGATCAACACTGCAGTGTTGTACCTCTCAGAGACTGCCATGCTATGGTGGCGAAGGAAGATGGCCGACGTGGATAAAGGTCTATGTACTATTAGCATATGGTATCAGTTCAAAGCCGAGTTTAAGCGACAATTCTTTTCAAACAATGTCTTGTACGAGGCAAGGTGCAAGTTTAGGGAGTTGAAGCAAACAAGGAGCATACGTGTCTATGTCAAGGAGTTCACTACCCATATGCTTAAAATCCCTAACCTGACAAATGATGATTTGTTGTTCCACTTCATGGACGAGTTACAAAATTGGGCTAAGTAGGAGTTGCAACGCCGGCAAGTTGCAGATATAGACCAAGACATAATGGAGGCCAAATCATTGATGTATTTCAAGCATGACAAGCACGACAACGGCAAAGGTAAAGGCAAAGGAAAAGAAATAAAGTTTAACTATGTCAAAGGTGGGGTAGATCATGGCAAAGGAAAGGAGATACAACAACAATACTACAAGACTCAAGATTCCAAAAAGTAGAGTGGCTATCAGGGATACGCCGATAAGAAGGAGCAGGACGAGAAGAAGGGATGTTACATATGCGGAGGGCTGCACAGCTTCAGGAATTGTCCCGACCTAAAGAGCCTCAGCGCCATGGTCCGTGAATGGAAGGAGCAGCCGCAAGGAGAGTGTTCGGGAACCGCACAGTTGAGTATGATCGGATTATGTGGTGCTGTCACGAAGCAATCTATCTAACCTACCAAGAATGGAAATCAGTACGTAGATCTCACCATTAACAACAAGCCTGGTCGTGCAATGGTGGATACTGAAGCAACTCATAATTTCGTAACTGAGGCTGCCGCAAAGACACTAGAATTGAAGATTACTCCAACCAACTCTCGCGTCAAGACTGTGAATGTCGAGGTACAGAATGCTCGTGGGGTAGCTAATGGAGTTGGTGTCAAATTGGAAACTTGGAAAGGTATGACAAACTTTACCGTAACTGCTATGGATATCTTTGACGTCATATTGGGGCAAGAGTTCTTTAGACATTGTCATACTTTAATCGACCCTTACCTCCAATGTCTCTTGGTTATGGAGCGAGAAGGATCTTGCATGGTACCTACAATGATTATACCACACGGACACAGCCAAGCACAACTTTCAGCTATGTAAGTTGTCAAGGGGATCAAGAAGGGGGAGCCGACGTTCGTGGCAACCATCGCAAGTCTGGAGGAAGACAAGAGTTTTCAAAAGACACTGCCGCCTTGTATAGAGAAGTTTCTTGAGGAAAACAAAGATTTCATGCCCAAGGAGTTGCTTAAGCACTTTCCTCCTAGGCAGGAGGTGGATCACAAGATTGAGTTGGAGTTAGGGGCTAAAGCACCCGCCTTTGCCCCATATCGTATGGCACCGCCCGAGCTAGAGGAGCTCAGGAAACAATTGAAAGAGCTACTAGATACTGGTCACATTCGCTCATCAAAGGCACCTTTCGGCCCACCAGTATTGTTCCAGAAGAAGAAAGACAGATCACTGCGCTTGTACATAGACTACTGAGTACTTAATAAGGTCATACTGAAGAATAAGTACCCGATCCCGCTCATTGATGACTTGTTCGATAGACTTGGGCAAGCCAAGTACTTTACCAAGGTGGATCTTTGCAAGGGATACTACCAGGTTTGCATTGCTGAAGAGGATGAGCCAAAGACAACATGTGTGACGAGATATGGAACCTTTGAGTGGTTGGTGATTCCCTTCGGCTTAACCAATGCACCGGCCACATTTTTCACCCTTATGAACACGATTTTTCATCCCTACCTTGATCAATTCGTGGTAGTCTACCTAGACGACACAATCATCTACAACAACTCCTTGGAGGAGCATATGGAAAACTTAAGGAAGGTTTTCCTAAGTCTTACGGGAGAACAAGCTATAGATCAAGAGGGACAAATGCGAGTTTGCACAATCAAAGGTGCACTTATTAGGCCATGTTATTAGCAATGGCGAGCAACACATGGACGAGGTTAAGGTATGTGCTATCCAGGAGTGGGAGGCACCTATAAAGGTAACTGAGTTGAGATCCTTGCTTGGCCTTGTTAACTTCTATCGTCGGTTCATCAGTGGCTACTCAGCAAAAGCCACACCATTGACTGAGTTGCTAAAGAAGAACAAGTCATCAGTTTGGACAGAGCATTGTCAAAAGGCGTTTGAAGGCCTTAAGGTAGCTATAACAGAGGAGCCAGTCTTGGCACTACCTGACTTTGCCAAGACATTTGATGTGCATACAGATGCCTCAGACTTTGCCATTGGGGGTGTCCTGATACAGGATAAGCATCCCATAGCATTTGAGAGCCGTAAGTTAAATGAGACGGAGCGGCGTTACACGGTGCAAGAGAAGGAAATGACTGCCATTATGCATTTGCTTAGTACATGGCGACATTATTTGCTCGGGTCGAGGTTCGTAGTCAAGAATGACAATGTGGCTACTAGCTACTTTCAGACGCAGAAGAAGCTTACACCAAAATAGGCTAGGTGGCATGATTTCATGTCCGAGTTTGATTATATGCTGAAGTAAAAGTCGGGCAAAGGTAACATTTAAGCCGATGCATTGAGTAGGAAAGACGAACTTGTTTCCATCACTTTAGCATGTTAGAATATTCATGAGGCTATAAAAGAAGGCATGCAGCATGATCCAACAGCCAAACAGCTTATCGAGTTAGCCAACCAGGGCAAGACGAGACATTTTTTAGTAGAAGACGGAATATTGCTTACCACCGGTCGGCGGGTCTACGTGCCTAAGTTTGGAGACATTAGATGGCAGATCATAAGGGAGAGTCATGACACAATGTGGGCTGGTCATCCAGGGCAACATCGCACTAGGGCCTTGGTTGAGTCAGTCTACTATTGGCCACGCATGCGAGATGTCATAGAATGTTATGTGCAGACTTGTCTTGTCTGTTAGCAGGACAAGGTTGAGCAACAACAACCCGGAGGACTTTTGGAATCGCTACCAATCACAGAGCATCCATGGGAGAGCGTGACTATGGACTTTATCACTTGTCTACCGATGTTTGATGGTTATGGTACTGTTATGGTAGCCGTGAATAGATTTTCTAAATATGCCACCTTTATGACCGCCTCACCAGGTTGCACTGCCAAGGAAGCCATCAAGCTATTATTTGAGAACGTAGTGAAGTATTGGGGCTTACCAAGTCATATTATCAGTGATCAAGACCCCCCGCTTTACTGAAAACTTTTGGAGAGAGTTATTCATTATACTTCGCACGGAACTACATTTTTTCACTAGTTTCCACCCACAGATGGATAGACAAACGGAATGGGTCAATGCCTTACTGGAATGCTACTTGAGGCATTATATAAGCGCGCATCAGAAATATTGGGCAATGCTCATGGATATCGCCCAATTCTCTTATAACTTGCAGCGGAGTGAGTCCACGTGGCGGACACCATTTCAGCTAGTCACAAGCCAACAACCACAAACTCCACATTTATTACCAGGTACGTTTGAGGGAAATAGTTTGGGGGCTTATTATATGGCCAGAGGATTGGAGGAGCAATTTGACAATGTTAAGTCCTACTTGGATAAGGCAGCTAAAAAGATAAAGAAGTTTGCGAACCGTAAGCGACGTCCAATGGACTATAGAGTTGGGGACATGGTAATGGTGAAATTTAACCCAAGACAGTTCAAGGCACTATGGGCATGCATCATAATCTGATTCGCAAGTATGAGGGGGTATTTAAGACCGTCTCCAAGGTAGACAAGATCTCATACAAGCTTGACATGCCATTGTATCTTAAGATCTATCCCATCTTCCATGCCAGCATGCTTAAGCCATTTCATGAAGACAAGGATGATACGAGTAGGAGCTAATCAAGTCGAGCGCCTATTACTATCGCCACCTCACATGACCTGAAGATTGGGGCTATTATTGATTACTAGGCCAGGCAAAAACAAGGGCAGAAAGCCACCGCAATGTTCCCCGTCCATTGGAAGAGGCAATCTCCGGAGGAGGCCACGTGGGAACGATATGAAGACTTATGGCAATTCAAAGATAAGCTTCGAGAGTTTATGCAACAACATTGCGCCGCAATCGTCGCAACATTAGGTGGGGGAAAGTGTGATGACCCACCATATCACCATGCCACATAGGCAGCATTTGGCATATATTAATACCATATGGAAGCTTACATAGGAGGAAACCTAGTATTTGTGAGAATATTCTAGAGAAATATGGACATTTCCTTTGGAAGACCCTAGATAGTAGATGCCTATGGATTTGCTAGGAAAGTCCTGAAAATCTTCTAGGCTTGTAAAGAATTCTAGAGAAAGCCCTTATCTTGTAAATATTAAGGACTTGTGTAACAATTAATATTTACACTCTAGCCCCTAGGAGACTAGTATATAAAGGGGGTCTTCCATTTGTAATTCACTAAGCAAACAATTCAAGTTATCTCTAATACAAAGCTTCCTTTAACAATCCTCTTGTGTTCTTTCTACCATTCTTTTAGCTCTACCATTCTTTTAACGATCTTGAGTGTGGTAAGTCTGACTTGGCATAGCAAGAAAGTGAACAAGTCGTGTAAGATTGCGAACGAGTTGTCAAGTGCTGCACGTGTACTTAGTTAACAACTAAGGGCGTGACACTATTCCCTTAATATCAGACTCATAGGTTTTGACTAATTATCCGACTAGCTAAATGAAAATTCTTGGTTCTGATTCTTTGCAATGTGTAACACAGAGTATTATGTTCATGAATGACCCCCGTTGGACCAAAAAAGGAACAATAATCGAGAATTTTCTATATAAAAAGTGACACGTATTTGAGAAATATGTGATTATTTTTTTTAACAGACTAATAAGGAAAATGTGTCATCTAAATTGAAACCGATGGAGTAACATATAAGATGTGTAGAACGCATAACGAGAGAGAACTATATACAAACTAGTTTACCTACTAGTAGTAAGTTTTAAGCTACCAAGGGATACTGCAATGTGCAATCCTACTAGTTTTTCAATTTCCTTTTTGCGGCAATCTTCTAACTAATAGACAAACCTTCAACCAAGTGTTGTCATTCGATATTGCTTCGCAAGCAAAGTGTATATATATATATATACACTTTTTCCATTTGACTTTGAAGATAAGTTGTGTTTACCCTCAAAATTGGATAACAATTGAATTTATACACGATTTTAAGGATATGTGATCTAATTTGATACAAAGTGAGAAATCAGATTTAATATGGAAGAATAAATAGAAAAATAAATGCAAACCATGCAGATTGAACAACTTAAGCCTCGCAAGGTTAACTTCCTTCGAATTTAGATATGATATTATTGAAGCCAGAATAATATTGAAGCCAGAATAATATGAACAAAGCTGGAAAATATAGTATGTTGTTCTTCTAATTATGTTAACCCCCACCTCAAGAATTACTCAGTTCCCTTTTTATATCTAGGGAGATAGGTTTTAAGGCATTATTTTATAAGGAGTTATGTAGACCGTTAGCTCCCTTTTTGACTTAATTCCATGATTTTTGCCATAAGGATTGGTTAATGATGAGAATCATGGATCCTTGTCGGATGAGTTAGCAAAGCTCTTCTTCGAGGCAGTTAGAAGCAGGATCGGTCATGCATTCAGTAAACTCGAGGGCAAATCCGATGGTCTTGTCGAACTTTGAACCTTGATATCGAGCTCGGTTTCATCTATAACTTCGATCTCTTATAGAGCCCCCCTGCCTATTCAATGAAGCTCAACAGGCATTGAATCGGGTAATATCGAATGTCCCTTCATTATGTTTTTAGCTTTAATCATGAATAATCATAACGTTTTTACCTTGTGTTTGTAGGCTTTGGTGCTTCATCACGAGGATTTTCTTCAATACCGGGAGGAGTCAAAATGTTTCAAGGTAGAGGCCTGGGAGCTTGCTAAAAAGAGGGATGCTTACAAGCTTCTTAGCGAAAAATCCCAAGCTGAGCTTGAAGCGGCTCGTAGGGAACATACTAACATGGTCGAGCAGGTAAGAAGAGTTTTTGAAGTTAGTGATGATGAGTCAGATTTAGTAGCTAATGATCCATGCTCGCAGGTTCAGATCAAACTCGACGTGATCGAGCAACTCCGAGGGGAGGTGGATGCGGTCAAAGCGGAGACCGAATAGTGGAACAAGAATATGGATCACCTAGCCTTAGAGAAATAGACTGCCCGGACACAGTTGGCTTCAGCCGAGGATCAACTTCGGGCTGCAAAGGAGAAGAATTTGTCACTGGCCAAAATGATTGAGGGACTTCAATCTCAGCTGGGCTCAACTGTTTCTCGTCAAGAGAATATGGCTAAGGAGCTTGAGGCTTATAAGTCAGAAGTTATTACGGCCCGACACGAAGCTGATAAAAAGGTGTGCTAGTTCAAAGTTGATGTTGAGGCAATCCAGGAACAGGCAAAAAATATGTTGAAGCATGCGAGGTGGGAATCCTGAAGGGATACCCTCGAGGGAGTCCATGCTCAGAATTTTTACATATTGACCGAAATCAAGAATGCCAAGATATGTGAAGCCAATGCCCAGAGGATGTCTTTTCTCGAGGAGGATTCCGAGGTGTCTGAAGAGTAGAGTGAGTCCAATGGTGAAGAAGACCCCGAAGGTGATGACGCAACCCCGGTGAAGATTAGGCCACTTAGAATATATTCTTTTTTGTACTGTCTCTTTTTTGAGGCCATTTGGCCTTTGTATATAACATGTAACGGGGCTATTCATCCCTTATAAAGAAATTTTGATATATATATATATATATATATATATATATATAAGGCATTTTCCCTTTCATAGCTTTTGAATTTCTTCTTTGCTTTATTTGTATTCACAAAGGTCGAGATGCCTTAACATGAAATAATTAGTTTGTGCTCGAAGGTTCGAACAAACCTTGCCGTTAATGAATTTTTCCTTTGCTTTATTATTTGTTTTCACAAAAGGTCGAGATGCCTTAGCATGAAATAATTAGGTTGTGTTTGAAGGTTCGAACAAACCTTGCCTTTTTTGGGTTAAGGCATTGTAGGGGTTCGGTGTTACCGATAATATTTTTCTGAAATATCTTAGGTTTATAGCCTTGCCGAGGGAAGCCTTTATAACCAGTTATAAGAGTTTTTCTAAGGCTTTTGTTTTTGTTACGAGCCTCAAACGTGTCCGAGTCGTGTTAATATGGTCGTAGCCTTTTCAGTTCGGGCGTTGCCCAATGGGCTTGTCATCCCGAGTTATCCGGGCATGCCTAAGATAATTGTTCCTGAGTAGGGATGACCGTGGCCTTTGAAATTCGGGCATAGCCTAATAGGCCTTTTACCCTTGTAATCTGATAGCTCGAAACGTATTGTTTTTCAATTGGAAGTCCCCGAGTGAATGTTTGAACTCAGATTTTAAGATTGCCCTTATGCTCGATGTCTAGTCCCCGAGTGAATGTTCGAACTCGTATTAAGGTTTCCCTTAGGCTTGATATCTTGGGCTGTAGGGAATTCCTTGAAAGATATAAGAAGTACTTTAAAGGACAAGATGTTTATGTGCAAGGAAGAATCTTCTTTTATATTCTTGTGCACAATAGTTGAACATGTACACATGTTTTGTGTCAGGGCTCGAGCGGTCTATGTGGGCACGGTTCATTTGACAATTTGGTCCTTACAATAAATTATTTCCTCGTTAAAGTCGATATCTCCGAGGATATTGCCCCCCGTGTTTGAGGTTGGCCAAAGAGAGGCCTCGAATGTTGTTGTGATCATCGTCAACTGTTCGTAGCTGGCCTTCGATTCTAAGTTAGCACGATTACTTGTTGCCTCATTTAAAACCTTTCCGAAAATCCATTTGGGACGAAACCGGTCCATGGAATAAAGAGTGCAGCGCTTGCTTTCAGACCTAGGATCTCGTATCATCCTTTATAGGTTGCCTGCAAGTCTTAGTTTGAAATGTAAACAAAACAAAAGAATGAAGTGAGTTGTTCTGTAATTGCTCGTCGTTCATTGTTCTAAGCTTGTAGGATCCTTTTCCGGTGATCTCGATAATTTGGTATGGTCTTTCCCAATTTGGGCCCAATTTCCCTTCATTCGGGGTTCGGGTGCTTAGCGTGACTTTTCTTAGTACCAAGTCCCCGACATTGAAGTATCGAAGGTTAGACTTTTGATTGTAATACCTCTCGATCTGTTGCTTCTGGGCAGCTAATCGAATAAGGGCAGCTTCGCGCCTTTCATCCAATAGCTCCAGGCTCGTATTCATGTCCTCGTCACTTGATTCGTTTTGTTGTATATTGGAATCTGATACTTGGATCTCCGACTTCGACCGGTATTAAAGCTTCGGTGCCATAAACTAAAGAGAACGGGGTGGCCCTAGTACTGGATTTCGAGGTTGTGTGGTACGCCCATAGGACCTCAGGTAGCATTTCCTTCCATTTTCCCTTTGCGTCGGTTAACCTCTTTTTAAGTCTTTGGAGTATTGTTTTGTTGGTAGACTCAGCTTGTCCATTCCCACTAGGGTGATAGGGAGTGGATAATATCCTTTTGATCTTATGGTCTTCGAGAAACTTACTAATTTTGCTGCCAATCAATTGTTTCCCATTGTCGCACACAATCTCAGTCGGTATCCCAAATCGGCATACGATGTGGTCCCAGATAAAATCAATGACTTCTTTTTCCCTGATTTTCTCATATGCCTGTGCTTCCACCCATTTAGAGAAATAGTCAGTCATAAATAAAATAAACCAAGCCTTACCGGGTGCACGAGGGAGGGGGCCGACGATGTCCATCCCCCATTTCATGAAAGGCCATAGTGACAAAACCGAATGCAGAGGCTCCCCAGGTCGATGGATCATCGTAGCGTGCCTTTGGCATTCATCACATTTTCTAACGAACTCCTTTGCATATTTTTCCATGTCGATCCAGGAGTAACCGTCTCTAATTATTTTTCGAACCAGTGATTCGGCAACCGAATGATTACCATAAGTACCCTCATGGATTTCCCTCATAACGTACTCAGTATCCCCCGGCCCTAGACATTTTGCAAGTGGACCATCAAAATTTCTTCTAAACAAGGTTTCGTCTTTGACCAGGCTAAAATGGGCTGCTTTTGTATGCAGGGCCCTCGATTATTTTTTGTCTGAGGAAAAATTTCTGGTCCTGAGATATTCCACGTACTTGTTCCTCCAGTCCTAGGTTAGGCTAGTCGAGTTGATCTCAGCGTGGCCTTCTTCCACCACCGATCTCATAAGCTGCACAACTTCTCCTTAATTGAACTCCTTATCTTCGACCGATGATCCCAAGTTAGCGAGGGCATCGGCTTCGCTGTTTTGATCCCGATGTACGTGTTGCGAAGTCAATTCTTTGATCCGTTGTAATGTCACTTGTAACTTGTCTAAGTATCTCTGCATTCGTTCTTCTCTGACCTCGAATGTTCCGTTAACTTGGTTTACCACAAGGAGGAAGTCGCACTTGGCTTTGATCACCTCTGCTCCCATGGTTTTGACTAATTCAAGGCCTGCAATCATGGCCTCATATTCGGCCTCGTTGTTAGTCAATTTCACAGTCTTAATAGATTGTCTAATTATATTATCTATTGATAGCTTTAGTATGATACCAAGTTCGGACCCTTTGGCGTTCGAGGCCCCATCTGTAAAGAGGGTCCAGATTCCCGAAGATGTCCCTAAGTTAACCAATAACTCTCTTTCGTCCTCAGGTATCAGGTCCGGTGTAAAGTCGGCCATGAAGTCTGCCAATATTTGGGACTTAATGGCAGTCCGAGGTCGAACTTCAATATCGTACCCACTTATTTCCACGACCCATTTGGCCAATCGGCCCGAGAGTTAAGGTTTATGCATAATGTTCCTTAATGGGTAAGTAGTTACGACACATATGGGGTGACATTGGAAGTATGGTTTAACTTCCTAGAGGCACTTAGCAAAGTGAGCGCCAATTTTTCCAGGTAGGGGTATCTAGTTTCGGCCTCACCCAAGGTCCGACTAACATAATAAATCGGAAATTGCGTACCTTGTTCTTCCCAAACTAGGACTCCACTTACCGCTATCTCCGACACTGCCAAATATAAGTATAGTTGTTCGTCTTCCCTCGGTGTGTGAAGCAATGACGGGCTCGATAAATACCGCTTAAGTTCTTCCATGGCCTGTTGGCATTCTGGGGTCCATGTGAAGTTGTTTTTCTTTTTCATCAACGAGATAAGTCAATGACTCTTATCGGAGGACCTCGAGATGAATCGCCCCAGGGCGGCAATGCGCCTGCTTAGCCTTTGTATAGCATTCACGTTGTCCACTATCATGATATCTTCAATAGTTTTGATATTATCGGGGTTGATCTCGATTCCTTGGTTGGATATCGTAAACCCGGGAATTTTACCTGATCTGGTTCCGAACGCACATTTTTCAGGATTCAGCTTCATGTTGTACTTTCTTTAATATACTGAAGGTTTCCTGCAAATGCTTTAAATGGTCCTCTGCTCGTAGGGATTTAACCAACATATCGTTAATGTAAACATCCATCAATTTTCCTATTTGTTCTTCGAACATCCGATGTACTAGGCATTGGTATGTGCCACCAGCATTTTTTAATCCAAACGACATTACATTATAACAATATTTGTCGTTTTTAGTGAAAAGGGAGGTTTTTTCCTGATCTCCCGGGTCCATCCGTATTTGGTTGTACCCGGAATAGGCATCGAGAAAATTGAGGATCTCGTGGTCGGCCGTGGCATCGATCATACGATCGATGTTGCTCAAAGGAAAAGAGTCTTTGGGGCATTCTTTATTCAAATCTTTGTAATCTACACACATTCTTAGTTTATCCCCCTTTTTAGGGACTACCACTACGTTTGCTAACCAATCCGGGTATTTAACCTCTCAAATGGACCATATTTTTAGGAGTTTATATACCTCGTCCTTGATGAAAGCATATTTGACCTCGGACTGGGGCCTCCTCTTTTGCTTGACCGGATTAATTTTTGGGTCCATGCTTAGTTTGTGAGTGGTTATTTCTGGTGGGATCCCTGTCAAATCAAGATGGGACCAATCAAAATAATCTATGTTAACTATAAGAAATTGAATAAATATTTTCCTAATCTCGGGAGTTAGTCCCCTCCCGAGGTATACCTTTCGATCGGGCAAATGCTCGATTAATATAACTTGTTCCGGCTCTTTGATAGTCGATTTGGTTTTGTCAGATTCATCGGGGATTATAAAATATCGGGGAACCCCGTAATCATCATCTTCGTAAGTCTTTTCCTTATCTGATTGGATTGTGACCGAAATCGGTAATTGCTATTTGGCCTTTCGGTCGGCGCCATAATTCGGTTCCTTCTGTGTTGTGAGCGTTGATATCAGAATCACTTCTTCGATGACAAACATCTTTTTTGCTGCCGGTTGTTCCCTGTGGATTGGGAACTTTAGCACTTGTTGAAGAGTTGAGGGTACTACCCTTATGTGGTGGATCCATGGCCTTCTGAGAAGGGCGTTGTACCTCATATCCCCTTAGATTAAACAAAAGTTGGCCTCTCGTACGAATCTGGCGGTATTGACTGGTAACGTTATCTCTCCTTTGGTAGTTTCACATGCCATGTTGGACACGTTTAGGACTTAGATTGCTGGCACGATCCTCTCTTGTAGACCGAGTTAACCGCATCATTGTGAGGTTGTATGATCCCTTTCACATCCTCGTCGCTGAAGGATAAGACTCCTTCCGGTATGTAATCTCGAGTTCGTTTCTCCCTGGTGATGGAAATTCTGGTGTGTTTCAATATTGGCTCCTGTGGGATATCGACTCCACCAATGATCATATTAATTACGTGTTAAGGTTCAGTATCTTCTTGTTCCGTCTGTCTGTTAGAATCCCTGTTCCTAAAATTATTCTTAACCCGGTCGCTCAAGAACTCTCAAAGGTACCCATTGTTGAATAGTCGGGCTACTTCTCCTCTCAGTTGTCGGCAGTCTTCCGTTCTATGACCGTGAATTCCATAATACTTGCATACTTGGTTAGAATCTCTTTGAGTTGGTTCAGATTGCACAGGTCGAGGCCATTTGGTATCCTTGATTCGCCCGATGGCTGATACGATGGCAGCTGCGTCGATGTTAAAGTTGTACTCTGATAGCCTTGGCGATTCTTTAGGCCCGGTGGGCCTGTCAAAATCGTTTTTGGTCATTAGCTCCCGGTTGTTTCGACCTTGGTCATTTTTTCTTTCGTTTATTATGGGGTTCCGCTCCAACCCACTGTTCCTCCGTTCTCCATTATAGGGTCGATATCGATCCCTGTTTGATCCTGGTTCATGAGCCATGTCCCTCTTAGGTCTATCGAGAGTCCTGGTGGGATATATAGACTCCGAAGGTGCCCAGAGTTGATCATATTCGACTCTGATTTTCAATTGATACCGATTGTGTACATCGACCCAGGTAACGACAGGGTATTCTATCAGGTTTTTATTTAATTGCTGCGAAGCCAGCGAGCTTCGAATATTGAGTCACTGAGTGAAAGCATGAACAACCCAATAACCAGCTCCTTCCGTTTGACTTTGAAAATGTCTGATTTCCTGGTTTCGACCTTGATGGCACCGCCATGTGCTTTTACGAAAGAGTCTGCAAGCATTGCAAATGCGTCAATAAAATTAGGAGGAAAGTTGTGACACCATATCATGGCTCCCTTCGACAGGGTCTCCCCAATTATTTTCAGCAAAACAGGCTTGATTCCGTGGTCTTCCAGGTCATTTTCTTTGATGGAACATGTATAAGAGGTAACATGCTCTTTTGGATTGATCGTTCCATTGTACTTAGGTATTTTGGGCATACAAAATTCTTGGGGATCGATTTTGGGGTCGCACTTGGAGGAAAAGGTTTTTGCACGAACTTCCTAGAATCTCGTCCCTTCAATATCGAGGGTGCTCTTAGGATTTGATCTACCCTGAAATTATATGTTTCGACCTTTTTATCGTTCGCTTCGATCTTCTTTTCCCCTGATTCTACCTGCTTTGTCAGCTCCTCGAGCATTTTTATAATTTTGGGGTTAGTTCCCGACTCTCGTTCATTCGATCTTATCATGGCCGGTTCTGTTCTGCGAGTGCCTTCTTGGGGTGGATCGGGTTCAACCCTGCTCGGTGCTTGTGTTTGTCTCTGCAACTGAGCTATCGCCACATGTTGAGCTTGCAACATTTCGAAGATCATACGTAGGTTGATCCCGTCTTCTTCAATGTTTTATGTGTTTCGAGCTGCCGATCATACGCTATTTTCAGGGTCGGCAAACAAGTTTGATTCGATGGCATAATGTGAATTTACATCAATCGCATCCGCGATCCGAATTCCAACAACATCAGCGGGTGCCCTTGTGTTACTGGGCACCATGTTGTTATTCTCACCTTGATGACCGGACTCGTTGTCGATATGTAGAGGTGCTAATTAAAGACACTTCAAAGAGCAAGTGTAAAGCAGTGTGTGTTATGGTGATTTGCATCAAATAACCACTATTATCCTTAGCCCCACGGTGGGCGCCAACTTGTTTATCCTCAAAATCGGATAACAATTGAATTTATATGCGGTTTAAAGGATATGTGATCTAATTTGATACAAAGTGAGAAATCAGATTTAATATGGAAGAATAAATAGAAAAATAAATGCAAACCATGCAGATTGAACAACTTAAGCCTCGCAAGGTTACCTTCCTTCGAATTTAGATATGATATTATTGAAGCAAGAATAATATGAACAAAGTTGGGAAAAATAGTATGTTGTTCTTCTAAGTATGTGACCCCCCACCTCATGAATTACTCAGTTCCCTTTTTATATCCAGGGAGATAACTTTTAAGACATTATTTTATAAGGAATTATGTAGACCGTTAGCTCCTTTTTTGACTTAATCCCGTGATTTCCGTCATAATGATTGATTAATGGCGAGAATCACGGATCCTTGTCGGATGAGTTGACAAAGCTCTTCTTCGAGGCCGTTAGAAGCAGAATCGGTCATGCCTTCGGTAAACTTGAGGGCAAATTTGATGGTCTTATCGAATTTCGAACCTCGATATCAAGCTGGGTTTCATTTGTAACTTCAATCTTTTATAGATATGCCGAGCCTGGTCTATTGTTTCAGATGCTCGATCAAGCATCGAGCTCGGTTCTACCCGTATACAAGTTGGAACCGGGTTTAATTATTCATATCTCTTTGACATGGCTCGGCTATGTTTTCTTTAGGGTGAGCTTGTGAAGGGGATGCTTAAAAGTAGTTTATATACCCTCCTTCCTCTAAAATCGTGACTTATACGGTTGTGAAAAAGTAAAGTCAATTTTTTAAAATATCATAAATTTTCAGAAAAGAGGTTCTAGTATAACATCGTTTAATATCTTGGATAATTATCTTGAAGACATATCGACATATACTAAAGTTTTATTGAAAGATAAGGTTAATTATATTTTTTCAGGTGCGTAGAACAACATCTAGAACGATCAGATATCACGAGTCATAAAGAAGAGCAGATAATTAATCTCAAAGAAATTAAAATGTGGAAGATAGCTTATATCATGATTTGGCTTACTAGAACAAAAGTTACATAGAAAACATGGAAAATATAGACAGTTACATAGTAGTACATATATTTTATACAATCAGAAGACCCTTTCTTCCAAATATTACAAGGATGTTTGGTTCTCAAGCAAAACAAAACACGACAACACAAAAGCAGCTAGCAACAACAAAACAAGATACAGATCAAGAGGCAAAATATATAGAAGCCTAAGAAAAACAATTACAAGCCTATGAGATCCTAAAACCCCATTTGGAAGCATATCGGACGAACTCACTAATCTCATCTTCGTTAATATATCCATCTCCATTTTTATCTGAAAAACGAAGGGCTTTTCCAGCTTTCCAAGGGCAAAAATGCAAACCCATCTCTTTAAAAGCAAACCTGAGTTCTTGCTTGCTAAGTTTCCCATCTCCATTCTTATCATATTTCCTTAGCATACCTTTCACTTGCTCTTCAGTTAGTGGGTGACTCGCACCTCTAGGAATGAACCAGGGCATTTTTTCTTTCATTTTTGGTATACTTTTTCTTTGTCTCCTTAGGAATATAAGGAAAGTGGTGAATAAATTTCCAACAAGGGACGCTTCATATATATAAAAGGCCAGCTTATATTCCGTGATAAGTCATTTTCTGTGCGAATGTTTTTACTTGGATAAAGATTAAGAATTTATTCTTTCTTTAACTGTTTCCTTCTTCCTTTAACTAATTATTAGTAGGATGAATGTATATTAGCGCAAACTATATCAGGTTAAAAATTAACTATAATAGTCTTAATTCTCTTTTGATTAGATGCTTTTAAACTTTCGAAGATCTTTCAGTATCTTTGAACACTTGTGCTTCACGCTGAACTTGATCAAAAAGTAGAAATAAGAAGAGGAATGAAGTAAAAGAATTGTAGGCTACGCTATGAATGAATTTCTTTGTTTTATATTTGGTGAAAACAACAGTGACGTACGTACAAATTAAGGGAGGGATTGTGCGTATCGGATAGGAAAATGTTACATCTTGAAGTTGGTGTATACTTAGGTTCAACTAGCGTGAAAGATTCGGGATATAAATATATTAGACTATATATCACATTAAAATAAGCCTGATATAAACTATAAATGTTAATTTAATTGATTCCTTGAAAGCTCTTTGTGGAAATATCGATGACACGATATCTACCAAAGTAATGGCAGTCCCTAGAGATTTATAATGAATAAACTAGCAAGTCGATCCATTTTTGTTTGATTGAAACATTAAATTTATGGCCGGCATGTATGAGTTGTAGTGGAATTATAGGTATTCTTTTATTTTTAACCAAATGTTATAATTTTAATTCATATACCGGGTATAAAGTTAGGCAACACTTTATGCCTCAATTTGAAATTTTTAGTGTGAATCATAATTTAATCTAACCTCAAGACGGATAATATACCCTGAATTAAAAACAAAAGAAGAAACAGCTTTTTGAAGAATGGGCAGAAGTCCTTTTATGGACATTTGATAAAGGCATATGGGGCAAAATAAAAAGTAGCAGCTACATTCTACATGGGTGATTTTGCAGCATAATTTTAGGCCTACAATCATGAAAGTTTTTATCTTACTTTTGAAGATTCTCTTAAGATCAGATCGAATGTGTTTTTAACAAACTTACATAAGAAAATATCAACACAATCAAATTATATATATTTGTACACCTTAACATTGCGACAAAAATAAAGATTAAGCACCTATGGCTACCAGCCAGCTGGTTTAGGTTAGAGTTGGAATCAAAGCATCCGATGATTAATGAGGGTCAGGAGCAGCTTAAAGGCGAGACTATTAAAGCCTTTGTTTTAGGCCCTATTTCAAGCCTCATAAATATTTATTTTATTTTCATTTGACAAAATTGAAGTTTGTAAAAAAAAGAGTACAAAATCTTATTATACAAATAGAAAGAAAGAAGACCGCTTAATTTTGAATACTAAAAATATGTTAAAACTTTAAATTAAACTACTCAAATTCTCATATTACTTACTAAATAAAGTTTTTTATAACAAAATCTAAGGTAGTATATTGCAAATATCTTATTAACTTGTATTGAACTTTATCAATGTTATGTCTTATAATACTACACTATAAACAACAAGTAATTCTATTAAAAAGTTTAAGGCCTATTATTAAAATTTGGGTTTAAGGTCTGTTATGTGTGATCTAAACGCACTCACCCTAGGAATGGCAGGCGGTGCGGGTTATGTCTGAATCCGCGCAATTTAAACCCGTTCGTCCCGCATAGGATTTAAACCCGCATTCACCCGCCCCGCCCTACCCCGCAAATATTTTTAATAAAAAATCATTCTTTTTCAGAAAACTAGACTTAAATCTATTTTTTTTAACAAAACAATTAATTATATCCAAATTGTTCTCTCTCTCTTTCATATACTTACCTTTTTTGATGTAGCCTTTTTGCTTGTCATTGCTTTTCAGTGCACAATGTATTAGTTCAGACGGACAAAATTAAATATATAGTTTTTAGATTAAGAAGCAGAATTATCTTTGATAAAAATTGGGGTCAAATCAACCTAGGATAAAAGATCTTCATTGTATATACTAATTATTTTAACTTTTGAAGGGCTGAGAGCAAATTAGCAATCAGACCAATTCAGATTCAAATGCTAATTGGCTATGTAGCAATTACTTCATCTTTATGTCTGTACTGATGGAAAAGCAGTTTCCTCATTCTATAAAGCATTGTGAACACTTTATATCAACAAACTATAGGAAGTCGCAAGAGAGTGAGTCTGAGAGAGTCTTTTATGTCTGTTAGTTCAAAAAATTAAATCCCCATCAATGACTCGTCCCGCCCCACATTATTTTTTTAATTTAAAAATTGAACCCGTCCCGCCCTGTAATCGCAAACTCTCAAAACCGCACTGCCCCGTTAACGTTCAAACCTGCCCCGCACTGCCTCGTTAACGTTCAAACCTGTCCCGCACTGCTCCATTATCATCCCTACTCACCATGTTATTCCAGGGCACAATCATTTTCATGATCAATTTCCTTCATCCCTCACTTTTGTGGAGGGCCTTCGAGTCTTTCTTTTAACAATTTTGAAAGACAAATTTCAAGTCAACTAGCTAAAGAAGTTAGATATTTTTTTTATCTTGAAAGGAATATCTTTTCGGCGCACAATCATTACATTCACTTAGCAACGGTACATTATTTATAAATTTATCAAACAATGTAAACTTTTAGGGGATAAATAGTCGAGCCGCTTGCGCAATTTTCTGCAATATTGGGGATGAGAATTACATAGGAGTACATATATTATATATACATATATATGATTACTAGAAAAAAAAAAGCCTGGCTAGAGTTAATTTAATTGATTTCTTGAAACTCTTTTTGTGGGAAAAATCGATGACTCGATAATTCTACCAAAGTAACGGCATTACCTAGAGTTTTATAGTGTATAAATTAGCAAGTCGATCCATTTGATTGAAATTTAACTTTATGGGCGACAAGGGTTGTGGTGGAATGGTAAAATACTCCTTCATTCTTAATTAAATATTACAATTTTAGTCTTGAATATGAAGTTACTGTAACGACCCGACCGGTCGTTTTGAGCTCTAGCGCGTTGTTCGGTGGTTTGAGGCCTTGATTAGCTTCACTTCAGGTATTATGACCTGTACGTGTGGCCGAAATCGAATTTCGGGAGGTTTGGAGTTTATTTGCGAAGTAAATTCTAAATTCAGAAGTTTTAAGTTGGAAGAATTAATTAAGTTTTGGATTTTTAGTAAACGACCTCAGAATCAGGAATTTAAGGTTTCAATAGGTACGTATGATGATTTCGGACTTGGACGTATGTTCGGGTCGAGTATCGGGTGGCCCGGGAGTATTTCGGCACCTATTACGGAAGATTGGCATTTTGAAGGTTTAATAATTTCCTAAGTTTGGGTTGAAGTGGATTTTAATGTTATCGATGTCCGTTTGGGATTTCGAGCTTGTGAATAGTTTCGTATGGTAATTTTGGTCTTAGGAGCATTTTCGGATGTGATGACCCAAAAGGTCATCTTATATTTTAGAATTTGAATCTGCGCTCTTAAGCCTTAAAAATATTATTTTTACCCTCCTCAATTTACGTGCGCAGTCCGAGCAGGTTTCCGAAAAGCTTTTATGTTGAAAACTAATGAAAATAAGAATTTTTGCCTTAAAAGTTGATTTTTATTAACTTCGGTCAATATTTTTAGTAAAAGGGCCTGGATCCGTACTTTGACGGTCCCGGTAGGTCCGTATCGAATTATGGGACCTCGGCGTATGCCTGAAATAAAATTCGGAGGTCCCTAGCTTGAGTTATGAATTTTTGATGAAAATTAAAAATCTGAAAATTATTTGTTTTTAGGAATTGATTGATATTTGGCATTGTTAGTATCGGGTCCGTATATTGGTTTCAGAGCCTCGTAAAGGTTCATTATGATATTTAAGGCTTGTCTGTGAAATTTGGTGAGAAACAGAGTTGATTCGCGTGAGACATGATTCGGACGTCTAGTTGAGAAGATATGAATTTTAAAGTGTTCTTGAGAATTTCATTTGATTTGGTGCTAAATTCGTAGTTTTAGGTATTATTTTGGCGATTTGATCGCGCGAGGAGGTCCGTATGATATTTTTAAACTTATGTACATATTTTGTTTGGAGTCCCGAGGCTCGAATGAGTTTTAGATAGGCTACGAGGTGATTTGCACTTAGAGAATCTGAAATTTTTGCTGCAGCATATGGTGTGCCCTTCTTCGCGTTCATGTAGGTAGTGTCGCGAATGCAAAAGTAAAATGGGGGCAGGGGAATTTTCTTCTTCGCGAACGCGAATGACGGGTCGTGAACGCTAAGCGTTGGGGGTGGTACCTTTCGCGAACGCGATCTGTCTCACGCGATAGTTCAAGGGACCTGGGGGAGGGGGTCATGTTCTTCTACGCGAATGTGTCCACTGGGTCGCGAACGCGAAGGCTTGGGGGGAGCTGCCTTATGCGAACGCGTAGAAAGACTCGCAAACGTGAAGGCTTTAGGCCGCTGTGCATCGCGATCACGACAGGCCTCTCGCGAACGCGATGAAGGCCTGTCCAGTGACTCAAAACAGACTCCAAACACGGGTTTAAGACATTTCTTCAATATTTTTCAAGAACCAAACGGGTAGAGGCGATTTTAAAGAGTCATTTTCTTCCCCAAAGTGTTGGTAAGTGATTCTAAACTATTTTCTTTCAATTACCCATTACATTTTATGAATTATCAACCTAAAATCTAGAGTTTTCATGATAGAATTAGGAGTTAGAGTAGAAATTAGGGATTTCGAAAATTTGAAGATTTAGACCCCAATTTGAGGTCGGATTCCAAAACTAATTACATATTCAGGCTCGGGGGTGAATGGGTAAAAGGATTTTGGTCCGAACCTCGGGCTTTGACCAAGCGGGCCCGGGATCGATTTTTTTTGATTTTTTGGAGGAAAATTTGGAAAATTTAATTTATGAAATATAATTGATTCCTTTAGACATATTTGATATTATTGAGTCATTTTTGAATAGATACGAGTGGTTTGGAGGTGATTTCCAAAGAAAAAGCTGTGATTGAGAATTAAGTGGCCTTCAGAGCGAGGTAAGTGTTGTATCTAACTTTGGCTTGAGGGAATAGGTATTGTGTGAGTATTTGCTACGTGTTTGGTTGTTGAATACGATGTATAGTTGAGGTGACGAGCATCTATGCGTTGTGGTCGAGTCATAGCATGCGAGTAAAATTCCATTCTTGCAAATTTGTAGTCTTAAATCTTGTTATCCATACTTATTGTTGTTATTGAAATGTTGGGAGATTTGTATCCGGTTCTACTAAGGTTGATAAAATTGTGAATATTGATTCGAGGTTGAGATGTTAAATTGTGAAAGTAATCATTGATGAAATATTGATTTCTTTGTGAAACTTCTCTATATCTGTTGTTATTGATTCTGTGAATTGTGAGGGAGAGTGTAAAGCACGAAGGTGATGCCGTGCACGATTTATTTATATTGTGAGGAAGAGTGTAAAGCACAAATAGTGATGCCGTGTGAGATTAATTTATATGGTGAGAAAGAGTGTAAAGCACGAAGGGTAATGCCGTGCATGAATTATTTATATTGTGAGGAAGAGAGTAGAAGCACGAAGGGTGATGCCGTGCAGTCTTATTTATTATTTGGTGAGGTTGAGAGTAAAAGCACGAAGGGGGATGCCGTGCAGTTTTCCTTGATATTTTAATTGCTCAATTCGTTTAAGGATTTCCGATTTAATTATGTCTTTTCATTATTCTCACTCTTTATGTTATATTCCCCCACTGTATGTTCCTTTCCCATTTCTCCTGCATTATTTCTTTATTTACTGTTGTTGCCACTAGCATGATTATACTGTTCAGGTTATATGTGGGTATTTTGTCCTAGCCTCACCACCACTTCGCCGAGGTTAGGCTCGACACTTACCAGTACATGGGGTCGGTTGTACTGATACTGCACTCTGTACTTGTTGTGCAGATTTTGATACTGGTACGGGTTGATCGAAATTTTGCTATTGGTCTGCTGTCCGGAGACTCAAGGTAGATCTGTCGGCGTTGACAGACCTTGAAGTCCCCGTCTATCTTTTCTGTTCTAGTATTTCTTTCATTCAGACAGTTGTATTTCTTTCAGACTATTACTTGTAGTAAATCCTAGAATGCTCGTGAATTGTGACTCCAGATCCGGGTGGTAGTAATTAATACAGTTTTATGATATTCCGCACTTATTATATTTCATCTTAGTTAATTATTATTAATTACTGAATACAAATAAGGAATTGGTTAATGATTCTCTAACGTTGGCTTGCCTAGCAAGTGAAATGTTAGGTGCAATCATGGTCCCATCAGTGGAAAATTTTGGGTCGTGACAATTGGTATTAGAGCACTAGGTTACCTAGGTTTCATGATTCATGAGCAAGCTTAGTAGAGTCTGGAGGATCGGTACGGAGACGTCTGTGCTTATCTTCCAGAGGCTATGAAGTTTAGGAACAATGTCACTTCTTTCATTCCTTATCGGGCTGCATTGATTTAGCTTGAAACATATATCTCGTGTTCCTTTTTATCCACTCGTGTATGACATTGCGCACTCGGTATCAGTTGTGTGTCGACGGTTTGTGATGCCACAGATGGATTACGAGAGAGCCGTAGATGCTCAACATTGCATCAACGTGTGGTTTCAACTAAAGATGCAGACGTATTGAGAGATCAACCAGTGAATCATGTGAGGGGTGCAACGGACCTTGGCATCTGGTTAGTTTATATGAGCTGTGAAGGTTATTATTGTGGATCATCGGATATGGTGAACTATGACTTCGCGCCGAGTGGGGGGAAGTCCGCTATCAATGGATGGATTGCGGGGTCATGTGTTATATCAGTTTTGGCCTGAAATGTATATATGTGGTACTGAAAGGTTCCCCAAATTTACACATGTTTAAGTCCTGAGATTTTGTAGAGGATAAGGTTGAGACTTGCGGTATGTCTGCTTACTTAATAATCCTATATTTCAGTACCAAATAAGTTAGAGAAACAACTTTAAATCTATAGAATGTATACTTCAGTACCAAAGAAGTACAGTGGTTGACGAGATTCTGGACTATGTGGTTCGTGCCAAGATTTGCCGGTATGGAGCTCTACTTTTGTGATCGTTGTGTATAAATGGGGGTAAGGGTTACCCCAAAGAAGATTCGAAGAGTATGTTAAGAAATGGGTCAGCTCAACAGTGTTGAGTCAGCATAACAAAAGAAGAAATTGGCCTTGTGAGAGATAATTCTCCACAGGTGTCCGAGGCAAGCCTATGAAGAGGGCAGTATGACTGTTACTCGGTATGAGTCCCGTTTTGTGGATTTGGCCGTCATTCTCTCCTTTTACTACCTAATATGGGAGAGAGACTGAGGGGGGTTTATGGAGACCGGAAGTGAGATTTCTTTTCAGGCGGCTGCTAATGTTGCGAGGAGGATCGAGATGGTTCTTGCACAAGAGAGAGGGTAGAGGTCTGATAAGAGGCCTCGTCAGTTCGGTGGTTTCGGTGGTGCCTCGCCTAGAGGAAGGGGTACTTATGGCAGGGGTCAGGTATATGGAGGTGGAGGTCAGACCGTTAGAGGTGGAGGACAAGCGGGTAGAAGGCGTCCTAGAGGTGGAGACCCAGCCGTTCTTATATTTGTTTTATGGTATGGCGGAGGTCGTTACATCAGATGGTGTCATTATGGTTACGACCTCGATTTAAAATAAAATAATAATTGTCACGCCACGAACCTAGGAGCGAGACCAGCACCCGGTGCCTCACCTAACCTGGCGTACCAAATTGCGACTAAAGGACTCTGAAAATATAATGTCATACTTTGGCCATGGGGCCACCTTGCAAGACAATTTGTGAAGCAAAATATAAAACTGAATGGAAACTAGCGCTAACTAAACATCAATATAAAGCTAGGCCGACAACGCCGTCATAGCTACTACAGCTAACAAACCATCAAATAAACATACCAGGCCTACAAACCCAACATACTGCACTAACCAATAGGATATGTCTACAAGCCTCTACTGATAGATATATTGCGATCGGAACAGGGCCCCAACCTACCCATAACATATATACAGATATACATAAGATGTACACAAAACTCTAGACCTGGCAACTCCGAAAGACGTGGAGCTTATCAATCAGGCTGAACTCGGGAAACACCTACTAAGGAGGTCTACCCGTCTGTCTGTCTGAACCTGCACGCATGAAATGCAGCGCCCCCAAAAAAGGGACGTCAGTACGAAATAATATACCGAGTATGTAAGGCAATAAAATAACTGAAATCTGAAACTGAACTGATAATATGATAACTGAAATTAACTGGGAGTCAAAGATGTTCTTGAGATATACTTACCTGCTGATAGTGACTAAACTCCTTCAATATAGTAAGTAAAATAAATGTCCAGCCCTATAAGGTTTGGTACGTGTAACTGCTCGGCCATAGTAGGCTCGCTCATAGGCGCTCGCCATACTGGGCTCTGTACCTCGGCCATCCTGGGCTCGCTCATAGGCGCTAGGACACAGTAGGCTCGGTATATATAACTTACCATCTGATCATAGGTTGCCCAATAGGGGCCTGCCCACCGATTATATCTCGATGGTGGTGAAAATAGTGTAATACTGTATATATATAGACCCTCTGCTCTCTTGACTGAACAAAGACAAAACTAAATTGAATATGAAGTCTCGATAAGGAATAATATTGTAACTTATGAGACTAGAATAATGTGAATAAATTCATGAATACGAACTTCTCTTTATGTCTCATTATTAACACATGTAGCTACGAGATCATGCCAAAATGAAGGAAGGGCTTATCACAATCTTTCCAATCACCAAGTTGAACTTACCTCTTCTCACCTTAATCTACAAGAATGATAATAATACTATCGTTAAGTTACGAAAGGGACAACTATCGCACAACGAACGACAAACTTATTTTGTATTAAAACGGGCAGCATCTCCCCTATAATCCTTACTTCCTCCAAATTCAAGATAACACCAACAATACAAGAACAAAACAATAACAACATATATACACCATTTTTCAGCCATATATACGCCATCAAATACTACAAAATAGCCCAACACACCCCAATCTCTTAATACACAAAACGACCACCGTAGTAGTGTCAAACGACCCGGAAATGTTATGATGAACGACCAGACAATTAGAACTTGAAAGGGAGAGAAAATCAATTAGGGTTTGTGGGAAATATTTGGGAGGATTCTTTGCAGAGCTTATGTCTGGTTATTATGCTCTATTTTAAGTCTAATATATGAAGAAAATAGGCCTTTAAAAGTCCTCTTTGGACGACCCGAAATGGCCCATTTTTGGGCTTTCATTTAAGCAAGTAGGTGACACACCTACTTGTCACCTAGCAGCTTGTGTAGTATCGCATAAATGCCCATATATCTCTACTCCGATGTCGTATTGACAAAAGGTTTAATGAGTTGGAAAAAGACTCATAGATCTTTAATTTGATGGGTGGAACACCCCATAACTCTAAGTATATTGTGAGAAAAGTGCAGTTACATTTGACCCAAAGTTTCAGTAAACCTTATGAATGTAACTTGTGATGACTTTCACCGACTTTTGTTCCACAACTCGCTTGACTTCAAAACATAACACACGGATGTCATACGACTAATATAAATCATAACATAATCTCCTTATCATGTTAATCACCCTAGTCTCACCCCAAAGGTACATGTTATAACATTCCCAACTTGTCAACTTTCGACGAAACATTGTTTTATTTACTTTCTTTACCTTCTGAACTGTCCAACCCTCTTTGTACTTGTTGTTCATGATCTTCAATATTTGTAACCTCAGAGGTAACATGATTAAATTACTTTATATACTTTTAAATATTATCTCATTTTTGGTCCTACATTAGTTTGCTTACGATGCATTTTTACGTACGAAAATATAGGGTGTAACAATAATTTCCTTCACCTGATTTAGTTCTGAGTATCAAGACGAGTCCTCCTATTGCGCTCCACTTATGAGAAAGCTTCGTAATTCTATAATTTACTTATATGTTTACTCCTGTTGGGAAATTCTATGGAAATAACTATGCCTCTTATTCCATGATGGTCACTAATAAGAGTTGTGAGGTCAAATGTGGCTTTCTGTTATTCGTTTCGGTAAGTTTTGATGTAATTTACGGATAATTAATTACAAATTATGAATTATATGCCATACCAGTGTGGGGTTCATTATGTTTTGTGATTTTGTTTAACGAAAGTTATTTAAAAGGATAAAATGGAAAGTTTCGATTGGCAGGATGTGCATATTATTAGTGATTCCGAACTGAGGCTAAGGTCCTCACATTTTAAAATAAATTGATATGTTTAAACCGGGCTATGAGCTGTGGTGAAAGTTATATACGGACGAGATCCTTGTGATAAAAATTCTTGTGTTTAAATTCTCCCTCGTGAGATTAAATTTGTACTATAGTACTAATAGGGAGTCATGCCTGCTAGGCTTATTTGAATAAATTTTGTATGAAATTCTCTGTGCATACTTGCCAAATTCATGTTGTAATATTGAATTGTAACCTACGAGGTAGGTGCCCGCCCAGGTGGCGTTAAAAGTGACTCGTTAATTCGGGTAAATAATTATGAGGTCTTCATGCCTTCCATCTCGTTATTAGTATTGTGAAGGTTTGAAATGAGATTTTTGTTAACATGAGGTTAATTGGCAATTCAGTAATCGATCATGAACAACTATTAAGAGTAAATATCCGCTGCCAAGAATTGATGACTTATTGGATCAGCTTCAGGGATGCCAAGGTATTTTCGAAGATCGATTTGAAGTCTAGTTACCATCAGTTGAAGATTAGGGCATCTGATGTCCCTAAAATAACTTTTCGAACTCGGTGTGGGCATTACGAATTCCTAGTGATGTCATTTGGGTTGACAAATGCCCCAGCAACAATTATGGATTTGCTGAATCGGGTATTCAAGCCCTATTTGTTATCTTTTGTGGTTGTATTCATTGATGATATCTTGATTTACTCTAGCAGTCGAGAGGAGCATAAGCAACATCTTCGGAGTGTGCTTCATACTTTGAAGAATAATCAGTTATATGCCAAATTTTCAAAATGTGAGTTTTGGTTAGACTCAGTTACCTTTTTGGGGCATGTTGTATCGACCGAAGGCATAAAGGGGGATCCTAAGAAGATTGAGGTTGTTCAGAATTGTCCTAGACCTACTTCAGTTATAGAGATTCGGAGTTTCCTAGGTTTAGCAGGTTATTATCATCGGTTCGTGGAAGGGTTTCCATCTATAGCAAGCCCATTGACCAGATTGACCCAGAAAGGTGTCCGATTCAGATGGTCAGACGAGTGTGAGTTGAGCTTTCAGAATCTTAAGACCGCTTTGACTACGGCGCCAGTGTTGGTATTATGCACAGGTTGAGGATCGTATACGGTATATTGTGACGTATCTCACATTGGGCTTGGTGCAGTATTAATTCAAGATGGCAAGGTAATTGCATATGCGTTGCGGAAGTTGAAAGTTCATGAGAAGAATTATCCTGTTCATGACTTAGAATTGGCAGTCATTGTTCATGCGCTGAAGATTTGGAGGCATTACCTCTACGAATCATCATAGCCTTCAGTATCTGTTCAAACAAAAAGATCTTAATTTGAGGCAAAGAAGATGGTTGGAGTTGTTTAAAGACTATGATATCACCATTTTGTATCACCCCAGAAAGGCCAATGTGGTGGCCGATGCATTGAGTAGAAAGGCTGTGAGTATGGGCAGTCTTGCATATATTCCAGTTGGTGAGAGACCGCTTGCATTGGATGTTCAGGCCTTGGCCAACCAGTTCGTGAGGTTAGATGTTTCCGAGCCCAGCCGTATTCTAGCTTGTACAGTTGCTCAGTCTTCTTTGTTTGAGCGCATCATAGATCGGGAGGATGACGATCCTCATTTACTTGTCCTTAGAGACACAGTGCGGCACGGTGGTGCCAATCAGGTTACTGTTGGAAATGACGGAGTTTTGAGGATGCAGGGTCGTATTTTTGTGCCTAATATGGATGGACTTCATGAATTAATTCTTGAAGAAGCACACAGTTCCAGGTATTCTATTCATCCAAGTACCGCCAAAATGTATCAAGATTTGCGGCAACATTATTGGTGGAGGAGAATGAAAAAGTATATAGTTGCATATGTAGCTCGGTATCTGACTTGTCAACAAATTAAGTACGAGCATCAGAGACCTGGTGGTTTGCTTCGGAAGTTAGAAATTCCTGAGTGGAAGTGGGAGCGTATCACTATGGATTTTGTTGTTGGGCTCCCACAGACTCAGAGAAAATTTGATGCAGTTTGGGTCATCGTGGACATGTTGACCAAGTCAGCACATTTCATTCCAATGGCAGTTACTTATTCTTCAGTGAGGTTAGCTGAAATTTACATTCGTGATATTATCCGCCTTCACGGTGTGCCCATGTCTATTATTTCAGATCGAGGTACGCAGTTTACCTCACATTTCTGGAGGGCTGTACAGCGTAAAGTTAGGCACGCGGGTGGAGTTGAGTACAATATTTTATCCATAGACAGACGGACAGTCAGAGCGCACTATTTAAATATTGGAAGATATGTTCCGCGCTTGCGTTATAGACTTGGAGGTTCTTGGGATCATATCTTGCCACTTGCAGAGTTTGCTTATAATAATAGCTACCAGTCGAGCATTTAGATGGCTTCATATGAGGCATTCTATGGAAGGCGATGCCGATCACCAGTTGGTTGGTTTGAACCGGGGGAGGCTCGGTTGTTGGGTACCGATTTGGTACAGGATGCCTTGGATAAGGTCAAGATTATTCAGGATCGACTTCGCACAGCTCAGTCTAGACAAAAGAGTTATGCTGACCGAAAACTTTATGATATTGCATTCATGGTTGGAGAAAGAATATTGCTCTGGATTTCACCTATGAAAGGTGTAATGAGGTTCGGGAAGAAGGGCAAGTTGAGCCCTAGGTATATCGAACCTTTTGAAATTCTTGAAAGGGTATGTGAAGTAGCCTACAGGCTTGCATAACCACCTAGTTTATCACCGGTTCATCCGGTGTTCCATGTGTCTATGCTTCGGAAATATCAATCCGTCCCATGTGTTAGATTTCAGCTTAGTCCAAGTGGACAAGGATTTGACTTACGAGGAGGAGCCAGTGGCAATTCTAGACCGGCAAATTCTCCAGTTGAGATCAAAGAGTTACCCTTCAGTTCGAGTGCAGTGGAGTGGTCAGCCTATTTAGATAGCTACTTGGGAGTCAGAGTTCGATATGCGTAGTAGATATCCCCACCTTTTACCAGCCCGGGTACTTTTCTATGTCCGTTCGAGGACGAACGCTTGCTTTAGAGGTGGAGAATATGATGACCCAAAAGGTCATCTTATATTTTAGAACTCGAATCTGCGCTCTTAAGCCTTAAAAATATTATTTTTACCTCCCCGATTTGCGTGCGTAGTTTGAATAGGTTTCCGGAAAGCGTTTATATTGAAAACTAATGAAAATAAGAATTTTTGCCTTAAAAGTTAATTTTTGTTGACTTCGGTCAAAATACTTGGTAAACGGGCCCGGATCAGTGATTTAACTATCCCGGTAGGTCCGTATCGAATTATTGGACCTGGGCGTATGCCCAAAATTGAATTCGAAGGTCCTTAGCTTCAGTTATGAATTTATCATGAAAATTAAAAATCTGGAAATTTTTTATTTTTAAAAATTGATTGATATTTGGCATTGTTAGTATCAGGTCTGTATTTTTGTTCCGGAGCCTGGTACAGGTTCATTATGATATTTAAGACTTGTCTGTGAAATTTGGTAAGAAACGGAGTTGATTTGACGTGATTCGAACGTCCAGTTGAGAAGATATGAATTTTAAAGTGTTCTTGAGAATTTCATTTGATTTGGTGCTCAATTCGTAGTTCTAGGTATTAGTTTGGTGATTTGATCGTGCGAGCAGGTCCGTATGATATTTTTAGACTTATGTGCATGTTTGGTTTGGAGCCCCGAGGGCTCGGGTGAGTTTCGGATATGCTATGGTGTGATTTGCACTTAGGGAATCTAAGATTTTTGCTGCAGCAACTGTTCTGGTGTGCCCTTCTTTGCATTCGTGTAGGTAGTGTCACGAACACGAAAGGTAAAATGGGGGTAGGGGAATTTTCTTCATCACGAACGCGAAGTGTTGGGGGTGGTACCCTTCGCGAACGCGATAGTTTAAGGGACCTAGGGGAGGGGGTCATGTTCTTCTACGCGAACGTGTCCACTGGGTCGCGAACGCAAAGGCTTGGGGGGAGCTTCCTTACGCGAATGCATAGAAAGACTCGCGAATGTGAAGGCCTTAGGACGCTGTACATTGCGATCGCGACAGGCCTCTCGCGATCACTATGAAGGCCTGTCCAGTGACTTAAAATAGACTCCCAACACGGGTTTAAGCCATTTCTTCAACATTTTTCAAGAACCAAACGGGTAGAGGTGATTTTCAAGAGTCATTTTCTTCCCCAAAGTGTTGGTAAGTGATTCTAAACCATTTTCTTTAAATTACCCATTACATTTTATGAATTATCAACCTAAAATCTAGAGTTTTAATGGTAGAATTAGGGGTTATGGTAGAAACTAGGAATTTCGAAAATTTGAGGATTTAGACCCCAATTTGAGGTCGAATTCCAAAACTAATTATATATTCGGGCTCGGGGGTGAATGGGTAAAAAGATTTTGGTCCGAACCTCGGGCTTTAACCAAGTGGCCCCGGGGTCGGGTTTTTCGACTTTTTGGAGGAAAATTTGGAAAATTTAATTTATGAAATATAATTGATTCCTTTAGCAATATTTGATATTAGTGAGTCATTTTTGAATAGATACGAGTGGTTTGGAGGTGAATACCAAAGAAAAAGCTGTGATTGAGAATTAAGTGGCCTTCAGAGCGAGGTAAGTGTTGTGTTTAACTTTGGCATGAGGGAATATGTATTGTGTGAGTATTTTCTACGTGTTTGGTTGTTGAATACAATGTATAGTTGAGGTAACGAGCATCTATGCGTTATGGTCGAGTCATAGCATGCGAGTGAAATTCCATTCTTGCAAATTTGTAGTCTTAAATCTTGTTATTCATACTTATTGTTGTTATTGAAATTTTGGGAGACTTGTATCCGGTTCTACCAAGGTTGATAAAATTGTGACTATTGATTCAAGGTTGAGATGTTAAATTGTGAAAGTAATCATTGATGAAATATTGATTTCTTTGTGAAACTTCTCTCTATCTGTTGTTATTGATTCAGTGAATTGTGAGGGAGAGTGTAAAGCACGAAGGGTGATGTCTTGCATGATTTATTTATATTGTGAGGAAGAGTGTAAAGCACGAAGGGTGATGCCGTACGTGATTTATTTATATGGTGAGGAAGAGTGTAAAGCACGAAGGGTGATGCCGTGCATGAATTATTTATATTGTGAGGAAGAGAATAAAAGCATGAAGGGTGATGCCATGCAGTCTTATTTATTATTTGGTGAGGTTGAGAGTAAAAGCACGAAGGGTGATGCCGTGCAGTTTTCCTTGTTGTTTTAATTGCTCAATTCGTTTAAGGATTTCCGGTTTAATTCTATCTTTTCATTATTCTCACTCTTTATGTTGTATTCCCCCACTGTATGTTCCCCTCCCATTATTCCTGCATTATTTCTTTATTTACTGTTGTTGCCACTAGCATGATTATACTGTTCAGAATATATGTGGGTGTCTTGTCCTACCCTCGTCACTACTTCGTCGAGGCTAGGCTCGACACTTACCAGTACATGTGGTCGGTTGTACTGATATTGCACTCTGCACTTTTTGTGCATATTTTGATACCGGTTCGGGTTAATCGAGATTTTGCTATTGGTCCGCTGTCCGAAGACTCAAGGTAGATCTGTCGGCGTTGACAGACCTTGAAGTCCCCGTCTATCTTTTCTGTTCTAGTGTTTCTTTCATTTTGACAGTTGTATTTCTTTCAGACTATTACATGTAGTAAATCCTATAATGCTCGTGAATTATGACTCCAGATCCGGGTGGTAGTAATTAATATAGTTTTATGATATTCCGCACTTATTATATTTCATCATAGTTAATTATTTTTAATTCCTGAATGGAAATAAGGAATTGGTTAATGATTCTCTAACATTGGCTTGCCTAGCAAGTGAAATGTTAGGCGCCATCATGGCCCCGTCGGTGAGAAATTTCGGTTCGTGACATCAGATGTTGATTTGGAGGTCCGTAGGTCATTTCAGCGTCAATTGGCGAAAGTTGAAAATTTAGATTATTTTTGGGAAGTTTGACCGGGAGTGGATTTTTTTATATTGAGGTTGGATTTTGATTCCGAAAGTGGGAGTAAGTCCGTAATGTCAATTATGACTTGTGTGCAAAATTTGAGATCAATCGGACTTGATTTGATAAGTTTCGTCATCGAATGTTGAAGTTTGAAGTTCTAAAGTTCATTAGGCTTGAATTGGGGTGCGATTCGTAGTTTCGATGTTGTTCGATATGATTTGAGATCCCAAGCTAGTCTGTGTTATGTATTGGGACTGGTTTGTGTGATTAGACGAGGTTAAAATCATTTTCGTTTCATGTTGCATTGCTGTAGGTATGCTGGTTCTGGTTTTTCCGCATCTGCGGAAGAATGGGTACAGATGTGAGTCTACAAATGCGGACAGTTAATCGTAGAAGCACAAGTAGTCTTGGCTGGGGAAGATTGTAGAAGCAAAAATTGGGGCGCATCTGCGGCCCCATAGAAGTGAGGGCCTTGGGCGCAAAAGCAATACGGAGCGCAGAAGCATGTTTGGCTTCGCATCTGTTGTTGCGCAAAAGCGGATGGAGATCCGTAGGTGCGAGGGGTCGACTGGCTAGTGGATTCCGCAGAAGCGGAGCTCGTGTCGCAGAAGCGACGCAGCAGAAGTGGCTCTTGTATCCGCAAAAGTGGAAATGACTGGGCAGAACCCTTTAAGTTCGAGGGTTCGATATTTTCACTCATTTTTTGGATTGTGGAGCTCGGTTTGGGCGACTTTTGAGAGGAATTTCATCACACAACTTGGGGTAAATGTTCTTGACCCTCTTGTAATTATATTTCATGAATTAATCTTCATTTTTGGGGTATTATTATCAAATCTTCAAGAGAAATCGAAAGAAATTTTTATAATTTCATAAAATGAATTTTTGAGTTTTGAATACCGATTCGGAGTCGGATTTGAGTGAAATTAGTATGGTTCAACTCGTAATTGGATGGGTTATCAGATTTTGTGAGTTTTGTTGGGTTTCAAGACTTGGGCCCACTGCTAACTTTTTGAGTGGAGTTGGAAATTGTTTAAATTGATTAGTTATGGGTATTAAAACACATATTGATTGAATTGCACATTGTTTGCGTAGTTTTGGATCGACAAGCATCAGTTTGAGTTGTTAGGTGAATTAAAACTTCTGAACGAGGTAAGTCTCTTGTCTAACCTTATAAGAGGGAATTTATCCCATAGGTGAATTAAATTAATATATGCTTCTAATTGTGGGGGCTACGTACGCACGAGGTGACTAGAGTCCCTGCGTAGCTACTAATTATGTTTATGTTTGGGTAGTTTAGGACCCAAATTATGAATTTTTTGTAATATTTGCATCCTTTGTTAATTAAAGTACCTAAATTATATTGTAAATTATTAGAGAAAATAGTAAAAGATCAAAATTTCACGAACTTGAATTCTTGTGCGAGTTACTCGACCATTAATAGAAATTGTACATCCTTATGTGTTAGCCTTGTGATAGCTTCTCATTCCGGAGATTTATAAAGTGTCATCCTTTCTTGTGGAGCAGGACGATCTCCTCGGTAGTATAGATGCATCTATGGATCTTGCCACACGTCTCTCGGCAGTGTACACGTTATTCTAGATCGGGCCGAACGACCTCGGCAGAATCGTGCGTTATACTGCTAGTAGCCGAATATTCACGAGCTAGTTTTTTTTCATCGATGCCTAGCATTTCATGGTATATATTATTTATTTGGTATGGAAACCAGGTATGTTACAAGATAGTAAGGTAGAACACGAGACTGAGAATAATAATTTATGCTTTAAAAAGGAATAATTGGAAGAATTATGAAATTACAGATTTACTTCACTATTTCCGTATGCTTCATACCTGCTTACGCTTTTATTATATTGCTTTATTGGACCTTTAGTAAGTGTCGATGACGACCTCTCGTCACTACTTCTTTGAGGCTAAACTTGATACTTACCGGGGACGCGTTGATTTACGTACTCATGCTACACTTGTTGCACATTTTGTGTAGGTACATTTATGTCTAGTGGTCTTTTAGGCACAGAGGCGTGCTATCGTGGGGACTTACGGTGAGCTGCATTCCATGTTACGGTCCGCAGTATATAGAGTCTCCATCAGAGTTATTTACATTCTCCTGTCTAATTTGTATCCTAGACAGATGTTGCATTTTATCATATTCCCTAGTTGATGCTCATGTACTTGTGACACCGGGTTTTGGGGATTCCTTCAGGTTATTCATTATTATGGTTCATGCAATTATTTTTATTTACTCCGTAAATTCTATTTTACACTGTTTAATTAAGGGAAATTATGATTTTAAAAATACTAAAATGAGTAATTCAATTGGTAAATCACCATTGGCTTGCCGGACGGCGGCGTTAGGTGCCCTCACGACCTATAATTGATTTTGGGTCGTGACAGTTACGCATCACTTTATTCCTCCCTGTCGGACTTTTCGACGCGAATCAGGAGTTAATTGAACTCCAAGGCGGGTAGGGGTGCTTAACGGGCAGATCAGACGGATAATTAAGCTTAACGATTCGGCTTATCGGTTATCGAATTATAAATATAGTAATCCGTTAGTCATCCAATAAGATAACGGACGGATTAGTATCAGATTTACGATTATCGGGCTATTTATCGACTAAATCAAATAGAAAATTTTTGAACAATCCTAATCTTGTGAATACCAAACGGCAAAACCTCATAAAGTGACTCGACTATAAGTTCCATCATCTTTTAGTTTAATAGGCTTGTTAACAGTTGTTGCTACATGATAGAATCAGCTAAGACTTTATAATTTGTACTGCACTTATTATAAGTGTTTTTTTGGTTGATAGCTATTCTGTTTCATATCAAAAAAGAAAAAAACTGAAAACTGGCCAAACTGACAAAACTTATATACAATCGAAATCCCCTACACCTGCAAAACATGACTGAAAACTTGAAGGCATTTTTAGATTTATTTTTTAATAATACTCATGTAACTTTTGTTGATCCCATATAAAAGTGTAAATATAAAAATTCTTAATGGATTAACGGTTTATTCGATAAAAAAATTGAGTAATCTGCCCCCAAATCGTTAGGTCACTAATTATAAAATCTCAATCCGTTCATCAACCATTATCCTGATAAGTCGATACCATTAATCCAATAAATTATCGGTTCGATTTGATTAATAGTTATAGTTCGATTTTGAACGACCCTAAAGGCGGTACCAAAGACGGAATCAAAATAACAAAAAGAAAATTAACTTTTTGAAGAGTGGACAAAAGTCCCTATGGACATTTGATAAAGGCAGAGGGGGCAAAATAAAGAGGAGCATATACATCCTACATAGCTGATTTGCAGCATAATTTAGGCCTCAATCATGAAACTCTTTATATTAACTATCCTACTAACTTGAAAGATTACCTAAATTTCTGCTGAAGATCATCTTAAGATCAGATCAAATATTTATTTTACAAACTTATATAAGAAAATATCATCACATAATCATAATTATATATTTGTACACCTTAATGTTGAGACAAAATTAAATATTAAGCACCCACAGGCTACCACCCCGCGGGTTTAGGTTGGTGTTGGAATCAAATTATCAAACCATCTGATGAATAATTAAGGTCAGGGGCATCTCAAAGGTGAGGCTATTAAAACCTTTGATTTAGGCTCCCAATAATTTTGAAGTCCCAAAATATTTTAACTGTAGATTATTATTTTATTTTTGTTTGATAATATTAAAGTTTGTAGAAAAAAAAGTACAAATCTTTATGCAAATAGAAAGAAAGGAAACTGCTTAATTTTTAACGGTGAAAATAATTGAAAATTTTAAATTAAACTACTCAAATATTCTTCATATTACTAAATAATTTTTTTTATAATAAGATCTAAGGTAATATATTACAAAATGGTTAACATCTTATTAACTTATACTAAATCTTACCAATATTATGTCTTGTAATACTACAACATAAACAACAAATTAGGCCATATGCCACTAACTTGTAGAAGGCTTGAGAAATATTCCCACAAATACTACATAGTTAATTTAAAAGCACCAAAGAAACCATAACAAAAACAATATTAGAGAATATCTATATATAGCAGGCTTGAAAAATATTACATAGTTAATTTAAACATACCAAACAAATTGCAACAACAACAACTAGTAAATACCTAATTACCAAACAGTACAAGTTAGAACTCGTGGTCAGTTTAATTGTTAAAAACTGGGAGCTCAACTATATATCGTTAATAATCGGATTCCGGTGCAAACAGAGGCCAACCAATACAAGAAGACCGACGATGACTAATATGATTGTTGTTGTTGTATTTGTCTTATTCCATCTAATCGTGATGACCCGCTATGTCATCATGCCACATAGGTGTTATTTGGCATATATTAAAGTCATGTGAAAGTTTACATAGGAGGAAAACTAGGATTTGTGAAAAGATTCTAGAAAAGTATGGACATTTCCTTTGAAAGACCCTAAATCCCTATGATTTTGCTAGGAAAGTCTTTGGAATCTTCTAGGCTTGTAGAAAATTATAGAGAAAGTCCTTATCTTGTAAATATTAAGGACTTGTGTAACAATTAATATTTACATACTAGCCCTAGGAGAGGGCCATTCATTTGTAATTCACCAAGCAAACAATTCAAGTTCTCTCTAATACAAAGCTTCCTTTAACAATTCTCTTGTGTTCTTTCTACCATACTCTTAGTGATCTTGAGTGTAGTAAGGCTGACTTGGCATAGCAAGAACGTGAGCAAGTTGTGCAAGATCGTGAGCGAGTTGTCAAGTGCCGCACATGTACTTAGTTAACGACTAAGGACGTGACAACGTGGTATCAGAGCAAAGGTTGCAACTAAGGGAATGTCGAATGACGGAGAAATTAACGCTGCCAACACCCAAGCCAACATCATCCAAGATGCTGCTGGCAAGAGTGGCCGTAACAAAAAGAGGAATGCCACCAACAAGAGCCAGGAGGTTCCACCCGAGGTTGTGTCAAACAAAGGGCTTACATCCCAAGAGCCACCTGCCACTGAAGCGAGCGAGGATGAAGTGAGGTCCTACCCGAGGACGTCTCGCTCAGTAAAGAGTGGGTGATGAAGATGAACGCGGGGATGGACGCCGTAGAGATCTTTGGCCAACGCTTCGGGAAGGTAGAAGGCACCCTTAGCGTTCTTGAGGGGCACACTCTTGAAGAGATTGATAGTATCCGCAATGACTTGGAGGGACGTACACAAACCGAGATAGAACTAAGGCAAACCATCACTGCTTTAGAGTGTAGACTCATGGAGGCTTTGAGTACTATCGATGCTATAAAGGCAAAGATCGAGTCACTCGAGGAGCATGTTAGTGCTGGCGTGACCGAGGCAGCCAGCAATGTTGTGGTGACAAGGGAGGCCAAGATCGAGGCTCCCAACCCCCCGGTGTTCAAAGGTGGTCGTGATGCACAAGAAGTGAAAAACTTCCTTCGGCACATGCTGAACTACTTCAGGCACGGCGAAGTGAGGGACGATGAGGTCATGATCAACACTGCAGTGTTGTACCTCTCAGATACTGCCATGCTATGGTGGAGACGGAAGATGGCCGACGTGGATAAAGGTCTATGTACTATTAGCACGTGGGATCAGTTCAAACCCGAGTTCAAGCGACTGTTATTTCCAAATAATGTCTTGTACGATGTGAGGCGCAAGCTTAGGGAGTTGAAGAAAACAGGGAGCATACGTGTCTATGTCAAGGAGTTCACTACCCTTATGCTTCAAATCCCCAACCTGACTAATGATGACTTGTTGTTCCACTTCATGGACGAGTTACAAAATTGGGCTAAGAAGGAGTTGCAACGCCGGCAAGTCACAGATATAGACCAAGCCATAGTGCAGGCCGAATCATTGATGGATTTCAGGAATGACAAGCATGACAAAGGCAAAGGCAAAGAAACAAAGTTTAACAATGTTAAAGGTAGGGGAGACCATGGCAAAGGCAAGGAGATACAACAACAATACTACAAGACTCAAGATTCAAAAAAGTAGAGTGGCCGTCAGGGCTATGACGAGAAGAAGGCGCAAGCCTAAAAGAATGGATGTTACATATGCGGAGGGCCGCACAGCTTAAGGAATTGTCCCGACCTAAAGAGCCTCAGCGCCATGGTCCGTGAACGGAAGGAGTAGTCGCAAGGAGAGAGTTTGGGAACCACACAGTTGGGTATGATCAGATTATGTGGTGCTGTCACGAAGCAAGGTATCCAACCTACCAAGAATGGCAATCAGTACGTCGATCTCACCATCAACAATGAGCCTGCTCGTGCAATGGTGGACACTGGAGCAACTCATAATTTCTTGACGATGTGAAGCTTGCTCCAACCAACTCTCGCGTCAAGACTGTGAATGCCGAGGTACAAAATGCTCATGGGGTAGCTAAAGGAGTTAGTGTCAAATTGGGAACTTGGAAAGGTATGACAAACTTTACCGTAACTGCTATGGATATCTTTGACATAATATTGGGGCAAGAGTTCTTTAGACATTGTAATACTTTGATCGACCCCTACCTCCAACATCTCTTGGTTATGGAGCGAGAAGGAGATTGCATGGTACTTACAGTGACTATTCCATACGGACAGATCTAAGCACAACTCTCAGCTATGCAGGTTGTCAAGGGGATCAGGAGGGGGGAGCCGATGTTCGTGGCAACCATCGCAAGTCTTGGAGGAAGACAAGAGTTTTCAAGAGACACTGCCGCCTTGCATAGAGAAGGTTCTTGAGGAAAACAAAGACATCATACCCGAGGAGTTGCCTAAGCACTTGCCGCCTAGGCAAGAGGTGGATCACAAGATTGAGTTGGAGCCAGGGGCTAAGCCATCTGCATTTTCTCCATATCATATGGCACCGCCTGAGCTAGAGAAGCTCAGAAAACAATTGAAAGAGTTGCTAGATGCTTGTCACATTCACCCATCAAAGGCACCTTTTGGTGCACCAGTATTGTTCCAGAAGAAGAAGGATGGATCGATGCGCTTGTGCATAGACTACCGAGCACTTAATAAGGTCACAGTGAAGAATAAGTACCCGATCCCCCTCATTGCTGACTTGTTCGATAGACTTGGGCAAGCTAAGTATTTTTACTAAGGTGGATCTTCGCAAAGGCTACTACCAGGTTCGCATTGCTTAAGGGGATGAGCCAAAGACAACATATGTGACGATATATGGAGCCTTAGAGTGGTTGGTGATGCCCTTCAGCTTAACCAATGCACCGACCACATTGTGCACCCTTATGAACAAGATTTTTTATCCCTACCTTGATCAATTCGTGGTAGTCTACCTAGACGACATAGTCATCTACAAAAACACCTTGGAGGAGAATATGAATCACTTAAGGAAGGTTCTCCAAGTCTTGCGGGAGAACGAGCTATATATCAAGAGGGAGAAATGCGAGTTTGCACAATTAAATGTGCACTTCTTAGACCATGTTATTAGTAATGGCGAGCTACGCATGGACGAGGCTAAGGTACGTGCTATCCAGAAGTGGGAGGCACCTATAAAGGTAACTAGGTTGAGATCCTTCCTTGGCCATGTTAACTACTATCGTCGGTTCATCAGTGGCTACTCAACAAAGGTCGTACCATTGACTGAGTTGCTAAAGAAGAACAAGCCATGGGTTTGGATGGAGCATCGTCAAAAGGCATTTGAAGACCTAAAGGCAGCTGTAACAGAGGAGTCAGTCTTGGCATTACCTGACTTTGCCAAGATATTTGAGGTGCATAAAAATGCCTCAGATTTTGCCATTGGGGATGTCTTGATGCAGTCTAAGCATCCCATAGCATTTGAGAGCCACAAGTTAAATAAGACAGAGCGGCGTTACACAGAGCAAGAGAAGGATATAACTGCTATTGTGCATTGCCTTCGTACATGTCGACATTATTTGCTAGGGTTGAGGTTCGTGGTCAAGACCGACAATGTAGCTACTAGCTACTTTCAGATGCAGAAGCAACTCACACCATAACAGGCTCGGTGGCAGGATTTCTTGGTTGAATTTGATTATGTGCTTAAGTATAAGTCGGGCAAAGGTAACGTTGTAGCCGATGCCTTGAGCCGGAAAGCCGAGCTTGCTGCAATCACTTCAATAAGATGGGACATCCGTGAGGCTATAAAAGAAGGCATGCAACATGATCCAGCATCCAAACAACATATCGAGTTAGCCAACCAGGGCAATAGGAGACATTTTTCGGTCGAAGATGACCTACTACTTACCACAGGTCGGTAGGTCTACGTGCCTAAGTTTAGAGACATTAGACAACGGATCATAAGGGAGAGTCATGATACAATGTGGGCTGGTCATCCAGGCCAACGTCGTACTAGGGCCTTGGTTGAGTCAGTCTACTATTGGCCACGTATATGAGATGATATAGAGTGTTATGTGCATACTTGTCTTGTCTGTCAATAGGACAAGGTTGAGAAACACAAACCAGGAGGACTTTTGGAGCCACTACCAGTTGCAGAACGTCCATGGGAGAGCGTGATTATGGACTTTATCACTTGCCTACCGAAGTCCGACGATTATGGTACTATTATGGTGGTGGTGGATAGGTTTTCCAAATATGCCACCTTCATGCCCGCCTCACCAGGTTGCACTTCCAAGGAAGCCGCCAAGTTATTCTTTAAGAATCTCGTGAAGTATTGGGGCTTACCGAGGCATATTATCAGTGATCGAGACCCCCATTTTACTAGGAACTTTTGGAGAGAGTTATTCGACATACTTGGCAAGGAACTGCACTTTTCCACTAGTTTCCACCCAGAGACAGATGGACAAACGGAATGGGTCAATGCCTTACTAGAATGCTACTTGAGGCATTATGTAAGCGCGCATCAGAAAGATTAGGGAAGGCTCCTAGGCATCGCCCAATTCTCTTATAACTTACAGTGGAGTGAGTCCACGGGGCGGACACCATTTGAGCTAGCCACAGGACAACAACCACAAACTCCACATTCATTACCATCCGCGTTTGAGGGAAAGACTTTTGGAGCCAAAGGATGGGAGGAGCAGCTTGACACTGCTATATCATACTTGGATAGGGTAGCTAAGAAGATGAAGAAGTTTGTGGACCGTAAGCGGCGTCCCACTGACTATAGAGTTGGGGACATGGTCATGGTAAAGTTTAACCCAAGACAGTTCAAGGCACTACGGGGCATGCCTCAGAATCTGATTCCCAAGTATGAGGGGCAATTTAAAATCATCACCAAGGTAGGAAATATCGCGTACAAGCTTGACATGCCATTGTATCTTAAGATCTACCATGTATTCCATGCCAACATGCTTAAGCCAAAACATGAAGATACAGATGATCCGAGTAGGGGCCAATCAAGTCGAGCGCCCATGACTATCACCTCCTCGCATGAAAGGGAGATTGAGGCTATCATGCATTACCAGGCAAGGCGAAAACAAGGGAAAAAATCCATCGCTATGTTCCTCGTCCATTGAAAAGGGCAATCACCGGAGGAGGCTACATGGGAACGATATGAAGACTTATGGCAATACAAAGATAAGATCCAAGACTTTATGGAGCAGCATTGCGCTGTGGTCATCGCAACATTAGGTGGGGGAGAGTGTGATGACCCGCCATGTCATCATGCCACATAGGTATCATTTGGCATATATTACAGGTATGTGGAAGCTTACATAGGAGGAAGGCTAGCATTTGTTCCAAGATTCTAGAAAAGTATGGACATTTCCTTTGAAAGACCCAAAATCCCTATGGATTTTCTAGGAAAGTCCTTGGAATATTCTAGGCTTCTAGAGAATTATAGAGAAAGCCCTTATCTTATAAATATTAAGGACTTGTGTACCAATTAATATTTACACACTAGCCCTAGGAGACTAGTATATAAAAGGGGGCCATTCATTTGTAATTCACCAAACAAACAATTCAAGTTCTCTCTAATACAAAGCTTCCTTTAACAATTCTCTTGTGTTCTTTCTACCATTCTCTTAGCGATCTTGAGTGTAGTAAGATTGACTTGGCATAGCAAGAATGTGAGCAAGTTGTGCAAGATCATGAGCGAGTTGTTAAGTTCTGCACACGTACTTAGTTAACGACTAAGGACGTGACATAATTGTTACTAAACTAGGAGTCTTGTCTGTTATTACTAAATTAAGGGGAGTTGTGATGACTGGATTAGTGGGAGTCTAGGTGCATTCCGAGGAACGCGTATTACATAGCTTTGGATCATTCTCAAATACTAATGTAGGAAATTGCTCATGCGATTGCGGGTATTCCTCCCCAAAGATTCAAATTGTTTAAATATTCAATAATGTAACACCGCTAAGTGAAATTAGCGACATTGCATATCAGAAGTTTTTCTTTGTGATGACCTAATATGTTATTTTTAATTTTAAATATTTATTTCTGTGTTCTGAGACCTCAAAAATTACTATTCAGCATTCCTCAACTTATGTGCGCAGTCCGTAAAATTTTTCGGAAAGTTTTTATGTGAAAAATGGATTAAAATGTGAAATAGAGCTTTAAAACTCAATTAAGTTGACTTTGATCAATATTTTGAGCAAACGGACTCGAATCATTATTTTGACCGCTCCGGTAGGTCAGTATCATGATTTGGGGCTTGGGCGTATGTCCGAAATTGAATTCGGAGGTTCCTAGCTCAAATTATCGCCATTTAACGAAAACTAGAAATCTAAAGGCTAAAAATTTCCAAAGTTTGACCGCGGAATTGACTTTATTGATATCAGGGTGGAATCCAATTCTGAAAATTAAAATAGGTCTGTTATGTCATTTATGACTTGTATGCAAAATTTGAGGTAAATCGGACTTGATTTGATAGGTTTCAGCGTTGAATAGAGAAGTTGAAAGTTCTTAGTTTTATTAGGCTTGAATTGGGGTATGGTTCGTGATTTTAGCATTGTTTAATGTGATTTGAGGTTTTAACTAAGTTCGTATGATATTTTAGGACTGGTTGGTATAATTGGTTGAGGTCCTGGGGGCCTCAGGTGAGTTTCAGATGGCTAACTGATGTTTGGCTATAATTTCATATTTTTAGCGCATTACTTACCTTACATTTTGGGTGTTTAATGCTAAACTATACTATATTTGTGCTTAATTGAGTTTATTTTATGTGTAGGTACGTTGAAGACGAAATTGGGAGAAAAGTAGAGATTTTATGTGTATTTTATGTACTACAAGAGTGGCTTGTGATTATTTGATGATGGAAAATATTATGATATCATGATTAGATAATTATTGAAGACAAAATTGTTAAAGGATAATGTGTGCAAATTGACGTGAGATGAAATTGGAAAGCAAAGGAAAGAACTGAGAGTGTTAGGCATTTAGCGCTAAAGAAAGACCTCAAAATTAAATTGAAGCAGAGAAGCATTGGGCGAAGTGAACCAATAAGCTCGAGTTAGAGCAGGCGAAGCGATGGATTTTGCTCAGGACAGAGCTCGCGTCGCATGGTCTGTAGCGAGGGTTTTCCTGGTTTTAAAGCATATTTTGTCTCCTTTTTGGTTTTGGACTTGGTTATTTCGTCTAAGCTTTTTTCCTACACATATAAATAATCATTAAACACCATTTTTAGAGGAGTTTTTGCGACCAGAGGCAAGAATATCACGTGGAACAACTTTTGGAGGAGAAAATAATCGAGTTCTTCATTCCTTTATTTTTTATTTGGAATTTGTTTATGCAAAATACTTGGTGAATTGTTACTACGAACATGAGTGGCTAAGAACTCTAGTTCTAGGGTTGTGGTTGACATGATTATTATTGTTTATTAATTACATCTTCGTTAATTTGGATTATCATCTTGTCGTTGTTTCTTTAATTCTAGTTTAACTTGTGAATTATTGTAACTACCAATTCACCCTACTATCTATGCTATGCTTGGGAAAGTTGTGTTTAGATTAGAGTAGAATTAGAGAGAGCTTGTTTCTGAACCCGTGGCTCGGGGAATGATTTCACGGTTAGGATAGGAATATACCTAACAGTCTTGCTTAATTGAATACCGTATTATATTTGTTCATGATAGACTAAATATCATAGGAATATAGGATTGATATATCATGGATAGGCGAGTTGTATTGTGGGAACATGCTATTCATATAAACGATCCAGTCAATTAGCAACCATAGATATTCGGGATTAACAATTGCGATTATTGAACTTAATAGGATTGATAAACCAACCACAACCCTGGAATCTTCATCTCCCCTAAATTACAATCTCATCATACACATTTCCATTCTTGATAAATTAGTTGTTACTTGTTTAATTTCCGCAATAGTATATTAATAGAAAAACATCACTCTTGATTATATTGGACAATTAGCTAATTTTAGTTTGCTTAGTTAACAATTGATCTAAGTCTCTGTGGGTTCGACATTCGACTTTCGAGTCACTTTATTACTTGACGGCCACATATACTTGCATTTACTTGGGGAACCGACAAGTTTTTAGCGTCGTTGCCGGGGACTTAGTTATTGATTGTTTAGTTAAGTCAAGCTTTTTTTCATTATTTGTTCAAGTTTTAATTTTTAGTTTGCTTTATTTGTGATAATGCAGGCTCTTCTCTTGAATGCGGAGGAGTAGAATCGCAAATAATCTCCTTCCTCTTGATCCTGAAATCGAACGAACACTTTATAGAGTGAAGAGGGATGTCGAAGCTAAAACTAGAATTGAAAGAGAGTTAAGCATCGTAGTTCAACCACAACCAATAGAGATGGCAGGTAATGAAGTGCGTCCGGTGATAGAGCCTGTAAGGCCTAATCTGGCTTTTAAGACTCAGGCGATTGTGAAGCCTGATTTACGAGTCACTTTGAACTCAAACAGTACATGGTACAACTGATTCAATCCACATGGCAATATGTGGGTCTATCTCATGAAGACCTGCAGAGGCACATTCAAAACTTCCTGAAAATTATATACACTTACAAATTATCCGAACGTTTGTAAGGACTATGTCAGACTGACACTGTTTCCCTTTTCACCGATGGGGGAAGCTAAGGAATGGTTACAAAAGGATCCCACGAACTCAATCCACAATTGGGATGATCTAGCAAGGAAATTCTTAATCAAGTTTTTTCCCACGAAGAAGACAAAGTCGTTGAGGAGCCAGATTCTTGGGTTTCAACAACGAGATGATGAGACTCTTCGACAAGCTTGGGAAAGACATAAAAAGATACTTAGAGACTGCCCACACCATTGTCAGACTGATGAGGTGTTGCGTCACACTTTCGTTGATGGGTTGGATGAGGCATCAAAGATGAATCTTGACTCAGCATATGGGGGTAGTTGCATGGCAAGACCATATAGTGAGATCCAGATCCTACTAAACAATTTCACTGTTAATGATAATAATTGGCAAGGAGATGGGGAACCACGAAGAGAACTTAAACAAAAGGTAGCAGGTGTGATAGAGCTTGATAATTTCCCAGCAATGAGGGCAGATATAGCAAGATGAGCGAATCAGATGAATAAAATGACAATGCACCACGCACAACAGATGCAACATGTGCAACAGATGTATACTTGCTGCGAGCTATGTGGTGAAGGTCACACAAGTGACATATGTCCCGTGAATCCTGAATCAATCTACTACATGGGGTAACAAGCTAGAGGGCCGATGAATTAACATGCTCAATATGGTAACACATACAAAGTAACACATACAATCCGAACTGGAGGAATCATCCTAACTTCTCTTGGGGTGGAAATCAGAATATCAGACCTCAAGCGAATTACAATCATCCACCTCAACCTCCACAGAAAGCAGAGGAGAGTTTGACTGACATGATGAAAAAACTCTCGATAGACAATCAGAAAGTTATGGCTAAGAATCAACAAGTCAGGTCTGAGAATCAACAATTGCGTACGAAATTCAGAAATCTAGAGAGGCAGTTTGGGCAAATGGCTAACAATCAGAATACTAGACCTGCTGAAGCTCTTCCAAGCTATACAGAGAAAAATCCTCAAGTCAATGCAGTGACGCTGAGAAATGGGAGAGAGTTGGTAGAGGTGCGTAAGAAGAAAAAAGAGCAGTCTGGGCTTGAAGAAGAAAGAGTGCCAAAATCTGTAGAGGTAGATGAGAGAAACAAAACAGAGGGTGTAATTGAGGACGTCTTGCTGCAAATTGGGAAGTTTATTTTTCCTGCAGATTTTATCATCCTAGATTACATGGCTGATGAGTTAGTTCCTATCATCTTGGGATGACTTCTTTTGGCCACTGAAGATGCAATTATCAAAGTCTGAGAAGGTAAGATGATCATGAGGGTGGACAATGAAGAAGCAGTCTTTCAATGTATATCGAGCCATTCATTTGCCTCATCATTACGAGGACCTGGCCATGATTTCGGTGGTGGAGATAAATGAACTAGCCGTAGAGCCAAGTGCATTTAAAGAAGATGCACTAGAAAAGGCATTGATGTTGTTAAATCACTTGGAACTTGAAGAAGAGGTTGAGGAGATGTTACAAATTCGGGATGCATCGTGCGAATACATACGAGAAAGAAACCAATTTGAGCCTCTGGATAGGCCAATCGGCCTGCCTCCTAAACCCTTAGTTGAGGAGGCCCCAAAATTGGAACTTAAACGCTTACCATCTCATCTTCATTATGCATATTTGGGAAATTCTAACACTTTACCTATGATTGTTTCTTCTCATTTTTCTAAATTGCAGGAAGAAAAGCTATTAAGGGTGCTGAGGGAGCACAAGCATGCCATTGGTTGGACAATGTCTGATATAAAAGGTATTAGCCCTGCATTCTACATGCACAAAATACTCATGGAGGAAGGACACAACCCTAGCGCGGAGCATCAACGCCGCCTAAATCCAATCATGAAAGAGGTGGTAAGAAAAGAAGTAATTAAGTTGCTCGACGCAGGTATAGTATTTCCTGTCTCCGATAGCAAGTGGGTAAGTCTTATTCAATGTGTACCTAAAGGGGGGATGTCTGTTGTAGTAAATGAACAAAATGAATTAATCCAAGTAGGACGGTTATTAGTTGGCGAATATGTATAGACTATAGGAAGTTGAATAATGCTACACGAAAAGATCACTTCCCTCTCCCCTTTATTAATCAAATGCTTGATAGGTTAGCTAGACAGGAATACTATTGTTTACTTTACGGTTATTCGGGGTATAATCAGACTGCTATTGCCCTGGAAGATAAAAAAAGACCACTTTTACATGCCCTTATAGCACTTATGCATTTAAGAGAATGCCATTCGGGTTGTGTAATGCACATGCAACTTTTCAAAGGTATATGATGGCTATTTTCACCGATATGGTGGAATGGTTTGTGGAGGTTTTTATGGATGATTTTTTTGTGTTTGGTCCTTCTTTTGATGAATGCTTGACCAATCTTTCTAAAGTGCTTGCCAGGTGTGAGGAGACTAATCTGGTACTAAATTGGAAAAAGTGCAATTTTATGGTATGTGAAGGTATAGTGCTGGGACACAAGATGTCCAAAGATGGACTGGAAGTTGACAGGGCGAAGGTGGAAGCAATTGAAAAGTTGCCACCACCGATTTCAGTAAAAAGAGTTAAGAGTTTTCTGGGACATGTAGGTTTTTATCGCCGATTTATAAAGCATTTCTCAAAACTTTCTTCTCCTTTATGCAGGTTGTTAGAAAAGAATGTGTCGTTTAAGTTTAACAATGCTTGTCTGAAAGCATTCGAGGAGCTGAAAAAGAAGTTAGTGAGTGCACCAATCATGGAGGCTCCTGACTGGAACGAGCCATCTGAGCTGATGTCTGATGCCAGTGATGGTGCAATTAGGGCTCCCACTCCCGCTCAAATAAATTATATTATTATAGAAAAAGGAGTTGCTTGTTGTAGTGTGGGTGGTCGATAAATTTCAGGCCTATTTTGTTGGCACTAAAGTCATCGTCTACACAAACCATGCAGCCATCAGGTATTTGTTTGAAAAGAAAGATTCTAAACCAAGGCTAATACGTTGGGTTTTACTTTTGCAGAAATTTGATTTGTAGATCCGAGATCATAAAGGAACAGAGAATCGAGTGGCTAATTACTTATCCAGGTTAGAAACTCGGAATCATGTAGCTGAGGGAGATGTCATCAAGGAAACATTCTCGGATGAGCAATTGTTGGCCATTACTGCTGGGGAGGTGCCATGGTATGCAGATTTTGTGAACTATTTGGCAAGTGGAGAGATGCCGCCTGATCTTGAACCATATACTAAAAAGAAGTTATTGCGAGATGTGAGGTCATATGTGTGGGATGAGTCATTTCTGTTCAAAACTTTTATTGATCATTTAATGAGAAGATGTGTGCCCGAATCTAAAATAAATACTATCTTACATGACTGTCATGCGTCGACTTATGGTGGTCATCCTGCGGGTGAAAAAACAGCAACTAAGTTGTTGCAATCTGGTTTCTATTGTCCTAAGGTGTTTAAATACGCCCATGAGTTCGTGAGGAGATGTGATAGGTGCCAGAGAACAGGAATAATTACGAAAAGGCATGAGATGCCATTGCACGGTATTATGGAGGTTGAAATTTTTGATGTTTGGGGAATTGATTTTATGGGTCCGCTTCCCTCGTCTAGTGGGTGTAAGTACATTTTGGTGGCCGTTGACTATGTGTCAAAGTGGGTGGAGGCCATAGCTCTTCCTACCAATGATCCCAAGGTTGTGGTCAAGTTTAAAAAAAATCATATCTTTACAAGGTTCGGCACTCCGAGAATGATGATAAGTGATGGGGGCACCTATTTCTATAACAAGCTCTTGGACAATGTCTTAGCGTAATATGGGGTCAAACATAAGGTTGTGACCGCTTACCATCCTCAGACTAGTGGACAAGTTGAAGTGTCAAATAGATAGATAAAGCAGATTCTGGAGAAGACGGTTAGTGCAAGTAGGAAAGATTGGGCTGCAAAGCTTGATGATGCTCTATGAGCATACCGGACTACCTACAAAACTCCAATCGGAACCTCCCCTTACAAGCTAGTTTATGGGAAGGCATGCCATTTACCTGTGGAACTTGAGCACAAGGCCTATTGGGCGATAAAGACGCTGAACTTTGATGCAGAATTAGTGGGTAGAAAACGGTTGATGCAATTAAACGAGCTTGATGAGTTTTGCTTGCACACATATAAATGCCAAGTTATATAAAGAAAAGATCAAGCGCTGGCATGATAAGCATATCCACCATCACGAGTTCGAACCGGTCCAATTGGATCTCTTATTAAATTCAAGGTTGAGATTCTTTCCGGGGAAGCTCAAATCGAGATGGTCGGGCCCGTTTGAGGTAGTGAGAGTCACTCCACATGGTGCAATTAAGTTGCGCGTCTTAGGTGGCGAGAGAACATTCTTAGTAAACGGACAAATAGTAAAGCACTATTATGGTGGAGACTTTGATTGTCAGAAGTCGAAGGTGTTGCTTGCCAATGATTAGACGAGACTCTGTGTCGTGCCGTGACGTTAAATCAGGCGCTTGTTGGGAGGCAACCCATTTTTACTTTTTTTTATCTTATTATTGTTGTAGTGTTTGTTTTTGTTTTGTAGGATTATAAGCATAGGAAGCAAAGCCATTGGAAGAGTGCAAAAGCGAGCTAGATGGTCAGAACCAAGTATAGGGTGCCCACACAAAGGACCATGCCTGGGAGGAAGTCTCAGTACCCCGTGAGCCTCTATTGCTTCGGTCTTTGGCCTTTCAGTGAGTTTTTTATCCACCCTCGTTATTGTTTTTGCTTTATTTGTGCATTGGGGACACTGCACTCTTTTATGTGTGGGGTGGGAGAATTCTCTAGATAATTAGTAGTAGGATGTTATAAAAATATTAACTTCTTATTTTTGTTTTCGTAGTTGTGTAGTGTTTTAGTATTTTAGTAGCTATGAAAAAAAAATCGAAAAAAGTAGAAAAATTGGACTTTTCCCGACGATGGATCTCCTAGACAGTTTTCTTGACGAATTTATGTCTAAGGAAAAAAGACAAAAAGATTTTCTTTGTATGTAGTGTAGTAATTCCCCTCGGTTTTTCTTTGTGCCGCGATTCTTTTTCAAGGGTTTTGTTTGAACCGGGTATAGTTAGTTTTATTTTTTAGGAGTAGGAGCCATTGCGAAATAAATTAAATTGAAGCAATATCTCTTGACTTTGTTTTGCATTGAGAATAGTGAGTAATTTGGTTTTGACGCTTAGGCTCAGTTTTTGACTCTTGTATAAGTACCTTAAACTGTATAATCTTAAATTTGCTTAACTGCTTTGACTAGAGTGTCTTGATGAATCCAATTCTGAGTGAGTTATGTGCCATGTGTGTGGGAGGTTTGAGTATTATTCTGTGCATTGCATTTGATGTCTAGAACTTGCCCCGTGTATTTGCAAAGAGAAATAGTAGTTTTGTTCAGTCTTGAAAGTAATATAGGCGTTTCTTTGTTGAGCCAGATATATATAGTTTACCCGCCTAATTGTTATGTAACGTAGTGAAACCCTTTGAGCCTGTAATCTTTTTTCCTTGGCAACCACATTACAAGCCTTACCCATTTATTTGAATTAACCATCTATTTGAATCTTTTAACCTCTCGTGAGCACTTTAATTGTAATTAACTTTGTAAAAGTTAAAGTGTGAGGTGGCTGGTTTAGCTTTTGGGTGGAATTAATGAACTAAGGAGAAATGTGCACTGTTTTGAAAAAGTAAGAGCCACTTGAATTGAGAAATAAAAGAAAAATATAGTTGTATTGATGTGAAAAATATTCCTTGATAATGGTGACTCTTGATGTAATTGTGCTTAAAGAAGTATGGAGTTAATATACATTGATGTGAAGGTGGAGTTATGGTTTGACATAAGTATGGGGTTAAATGTTAAAGTGTATGTATTAAAGTATTTAGGGAGGTGTAGTCACTCTTATATCCAAATGCATCCTACCCGACCCGCAACCTACATTACAACCAATTAAAGTCCTACATTGATCCTAGACTGAATGAGCTCAATTAGTAGAGTAGTACACTACGAGCAAGCCTATGGTGCATATGAATGTTATTTCTGAGAGTGAGTGAATTCTTCCTATCTTGAGTTCCTAATTGTTCTTAAATTTTATTGTGTGTGGAACTAATCTCTTTTGTTGTGTGAGGGCACTTGATTCATGAAGGAAAGGTAATGTCATTGACCTCTATGTTAGAGTAAGTGAGTGAGTTGTGAATAATGCATGGTACTTGCGAGTCAAATCTTGAGGTGAAGATGTTACACCCTTGTGCTTAGTCTATTTTAAAGATTCTTGGTGTGATGAGTTAGGAGAATTGTTTAAAAAGGTCGTGTCTATATAAAGTGTAGTTTGATTACTCGAGGACGAGCAACGTTTAAGTGTGGGGTAGTGATGTTTGGTTATAATTCTATATTTTTAGTGCATTAATTACCTTACATTTTGGGGCTTTAATGCTAAACTATACTATATTTATGCTTAATTGAGTTTATTTTATGTGTGGATACATTGAAGATGAAATTGGAAGAAAAATAGAGATTTTATGTGTATTTTATGCACTACAAGAATGGCTTGTGATTATTTGATGATGGATAATATTATGACATCATGATTAGATAATGATTGAAGACAAAATTGTTAAAGGATAATGTGTTCAAATTGACGTGAGATGAAATTAGAAAGCAAAGGAAAGAAATGAGAGTGTTAGGCAACTAACACTAACAAAAGACCTCAAAATTGAATTGAACCAGAGAAGCATCTGGCGAAGCGAGCCAACAAGCTCGCATTAGAGCAGGCGAAACGAGGGATTTTGCTCGCGAAAGAGCTCGTGTCGCCAGGGTTGTAGCGAGGTGGAGCACGCGACATAGCTCATGCCGCAAGGCTTACAGCGAGGTTCATTGGGCGGTAGAGCTCGCGTTGCATGGTCTGTAGCGAGGGTGTTCTGGGTTTTAAAGCCTATTTTGTCGCCTTTTTATTTTTGGACTTGGTTAATTCGTCTAGACATTTTTCCTACACATATAAATAGTCATTAAACACCATTTTTAAAGGAGTTTTTGCGACCGGAGGCAAGAACATCACGTGGAACAACTTTTGGAGGAGAAAATCACCGAGTTCTTCATTCCTTTATCATTTCTTTGTAATTTATTTATGCAAAATACTTGGAAAATTGTTACTACGAACATGAGTGGCTAAGCACTCTAGTTCTAGGGTTATGGTTGACATGATTATTAACGTTTATTAATTACATCTTCGTTAATTTGGATTATCATCTTGTGGTTGTTTCTTTAATTCTAGTTTTAACTTGTGAATTGTTGTAGCTACCAATTCACCCTACTATCTATGCTATGCTTGAAAAAGATGTGTTTAGATTAGAGTAGAATTAGAGAGATCTTGTTTCTGAACCCGTGGTTCGTGGGACGATTTCGCAGTTAGGATAGGAATATATATAACAGTCTTGCTTAATTGAATACCATATTATATTCGTTCATGATAGACTAAATACCATAGGAATATAGGATTGATATATCGTGGATAGGTGAGTAGTATTGTGGGAACATGCTATTCATATAAATGATCTAGTCAATTAGAAACCATAGATAATCTTGATTAATAATTGCGATTATTGAACTTAGTAGGATTGATAAACCAACCACAACCTGGAATCTTCATCTCCCATAAATTACAATCTTATCATATACATTTGCATTCTTGATAAATTAGTTGTTACTTGTTTAATTTCCACAATAGTATATTAATTGAAAAATATCACTCTTGATTATCTTGGACAATTAGCTGATTTTAGTTTGCTTAGTTAACAATTGATCTAAGTCTCGGTGGGTTCGACATACGGCTTTCTAGTCACTTTGTTGCTTGATGGCCACATATACTTGCATGTACTTGGGGAACCAACACTAACGGATCGAAATTTGGACTTAAACAACCGTTGGAAATTTTAGCCTTTTGGTGCAATCGCACCTGCAGAATTTAGCTCTCAGGTTTGGGTTGAGGCCAAGGTCGCAACCATGCATGAGTTGAGGCCGAGGTCGCATAAGCTAGCAGATGGTCCGAAGTCACAACCAGGCATGAGTTGAGGCCGAGGTAACAGAGAGAGCAGATGGTCCGAGGTCGCGACCAGGCATGAGTTAAGGTTGAGGTTGCAGAAGCGAGTAGATAGTCCGAGGTCGTGACCAAGCATGTGTTGAGAGAGAGGTCAGAGAAGTGACCAGACATGGGTTGAGGCTGAGGTCGCAGAAGTGAATGCTCGACCGCAAAAATGGATAAATTAGTCGCAGGTGCGAAAAGCCATGGACAGACCATATTAATTCGGTGGTTGACCATTTTTACCCATTTTTGTATTTTAAGAGCTCGGGTGAGGTGATTTTCAGGAGATATTTCAAGAAAAATATTGGGTTAAGTGTTCCTTATCATATATTGATTATAATTCATGATTCAATACTAATTTACATCAAGAATCCGTAAATTTATGGAAGAAAAATCAGATTTTTATAAAATCTTCCAAAAACGAAATCTAAGATTTGAAGGTCCATTTCACATCGTAATTTGATAATTTTTATATGGTTGATCTCGTATCGGAACGGGTGTTTGGTTTTCATGTGTTTTTTAGGGATTCGAGATGTGGGTCCCATTGTCGATTTTTAAAATAAATTTTGGATTTTAATCCAGAAAATTAGTAAATTCATATGGAATTAATTCCTATGATTCGTGTGGAATATATTAAATTGTTTGTGACTAGATTTGAAGCTTTTGGACCCGAATTTGTGAAGAAAAGGTGTATTAGAATCTTGAGTTGGTTGCAAATAGAGGTAAGTGTCGTGGTTAACCTTGACTTAAGGGAGTAGGATTTATTTGTCTATTTGCTACATGATTTAACATGCGGGTAAAACGTATATATGAGGTGAGGAGTACTTATGCGTTGTGGTTGAGTCAAATCATGCGAGAGTAATTTGTTTCATTTAGAATAATTTCTTATATAATTAAGATAATCCTGCGTAATTATTATTGATTATTTGATCATTATTCATGAAATTGTTATTGATTTAATTATTGCTGAATATGGTGAGAAAGAGTGTGAAAGCACGAAGGGTGACACCGTTCCATTTATATTATTTATAAGAAAAAGTGTAAAAGCACGAAGGGTGATGTCGTGCCATTTTCAGAGAGTGTAAACGCACGAAGGGTGATGTCGTGCCATTTTCAGAGAGTGTAAAAGCACGAATGGTGATGCCGTGGCAAAAGAAAGTTACAGCATGAAGGGTGATGCCGTGCTAATTATTGTTAATTAGTTACCAAATTATTGGAGGAATGTGAGTAAAGCATGAAGGGTGGTGCCGTGCCATTTTCATTTTATCAATTGCTCATTTTATTGTTGAGGAATTAATTGGCTGCTAAGTGATACTTCTCCTTCTGAAATTATCATATCAACCTCTTTCGCATGTTCCCTCCCAAATAATAAATTGTTATTTATTGTATTATTGTTACTTCGTATTTGTATATACTTATACAGGTTGTTTACGTACGTATTTTGTCATAGCCTCATCACAAATTCATTGAGATTAGGCTCGACACTTACGGAGTACATATGGTCGGTTGTACTCATACTACACTTTGCACTTCTTGTGCAGATTTTGGAGTTGGTCCCAACGGCGTACATAAACTTGCTCGGATTCAGCTACCAGAGGAGACTTGAGGTATAACTGCATAGTGTCCGCAGTTCTGAAGTCCCCTTCTATCTTATCTTAGCTGTGTATTATATTTCAAACAACTTGAATTTTATGCATACCTTTATTTGAATTATTCTAGGAGCTCATGCACTTGTGACACCAGATTCGGGGATTTATTTGGATAATTCGTTTGTTATGATTTTCCACACTTTATTTCAGCAATGGACTTTTGCTTAATTTAATTTGTTTAAAAATGGCTAAGATTATTATAATGTTGGCTTGCCTAGCAAGTGAAATGTTAGGCGCTATCACGGTCCCGAAGGTGGAAATTTTGGGTCGTGACAAGAGAGTATCAGAGCACTAGGTTACTAGGTCTCACGAGTCACAAGAAATCTTAGTAGAGTCTGAAGGATCGGTACGGAGATGTTTGTACTTATCTTTCAGAGGTTATGAAGTTTAGGAACAATATCACTTCTTTCTTACTCTATCATGCAATTTTATTCTATCATCGATGATTGAACCAGTGCTTTAGGACGATCTAGTCCGTTTGGTAAGTCTTATGGAGGGAGTGGCCTAGAATAGTACATTTCCAAAGGCACCAGCCGTCTCACAGGCTGGGGGAAGAGCACAAACTCCCACTACTCCCGCTCCGGAGCATATAGCTCCCTAGTATCAGGCTCTAGCAGCCCCGCCAGTTGGGGTAGTTCAACTAGTTGTTGCGGCACAGGCCGGTGATAGGCCCGCCATGTCTTCTGAGGCTTTATTGATACTGGATAAGTTTACTAAGCTCTTTCCAGTTCACTGCAGTGGTACACCTTCTGAGGACCCACAAGATTATCTTGACCGCTACCATGAGGTATTGCAGAATATAGGCACAGTTGAGACCAATGGGGTCGATTTTGCTGTATTCCTGATGACGGGATCCGCCAAGAGGTGGTTGAGAGATTATATGTTGAGCAAACCTGCTGGGTTGCCTGAAATGAATTGAGAGAGGATTACCACATGCAATTTTAGTGCCTATAGCAGGGCAGTATGACTGTTACTCAGTACGAGACCCGTTTTGTGGATTTATCCCATCATGTTATCCTTTTACTACCTACTGATGGAGAGAGAGTGAGGGACTCATTCACCCTATCAGGCTTTAGATGGCCAAGGAGACTGGAGGTGAGATTTCCTTTCAAGCGGCTGCTAATGTTGCGAGGAGGATCGATATGGTTCTTGCACAAGAGATAGAGCAAGGGTCTGATAAAATGCCTCGTCAGTTCGGTGGGTTCAGTGGTGCCTTGTCTGGAGGCAGAGGTAATTTTGGTAGAGGCCATCTGTCACGCCCCAAAACTCGGAAGGGGGGGCGAGACCGGCACCTGGTACCTCACCTATCCTTGCGTACCAACTTGCGACTAAAGGAATCTAAACATATAATTTCATACTTTGGCCATGGGGCACATTGCAAGACAATTTGAGAAGAAAAATATAAAACTGATTGGAAACCAACGTTGACTAAACATCAGTATAAAGCTGGGCCGGCAAGGCCGTCATAACTACTACAGTTGACAAACCAACAAAATATACATACAAGGCCTACAAGCCCAACATACTGCACTAACTGACAGGTTATGTCTACAAGCCTCTACTGATGGATGTACCGTGATCGGAATAGGGCCCCAACCTACCCATAATCTATATACATATATACACAAGATGTACACAAAACTTCTAGACTCGGCAGCTCCAAAAGACATGGAGCTTACCGATAAAGCTGAACTCAGGCAACACCTACTGAGGAGGTCTACCCATCTGTCTGTCTGAACCTACAGGCATGAAATGCAGTGTCCCAGAAAAAGAGACGTCAATACGAAATAACATACCGAGTATGCAAGGCAATAAAATAACTGAAAGCTAAAACTGAACTAATAATATAATAACTGAAGGTAACTGGGAGTCAAAGATGATCTACTTACCTGCTGATACCGACTCAACTCTCTCAATATAGTAAATAAAATAGATGTCCGGCCCTATACGGCTTAGAACGTGTAACTACTGTACCATAGTAGGTTCGCTCATAAGTGCTCGGCCATACTAGGCTCTGTACCTCGGCCATGTTGGGCTCGCTCATAGGCTCTCGGCCACAGTAGGCTTGGTATATAACTTACCATCTGATCAGAGGTTGCCCAATGGGGGCCTGCCCATCGATTATAGCTCGATGGTGGTAAAGTTACTGTAAAACTGTGTATATATATAGACCCTCTACTCTCTTGACTGGAAGAAGACAATACTCAATTGAATATAAAGTCCCGATAAGGGAGAATACTCTAACTTATGAGACTAGGATAATGTATATAAATTCGGAAGTATGAACTTCTCTTTATGCCTCGTTATCAAACACATGTAGTTATGAGATCATGCCAAAATGAAGGAAGGGCTTAACCTTAACATACCAGGAGTAGGGAAAAATCTGTATGATATTCTTGAGAAAGATTGTATCGTACTCCCTTAGAATCGCAAAATCTCACGTTGCTTAAGATACTAAGAATTCTCGTTTGAGTTTTTGTTTCAAGAGATTCACGTTACCACCACCTGTATGAATTGGTTGAAGTCTTAATCCCTCATATTGTAGAGATATTCCATCTCTTTCAGTGATTTAGAGGGATGTTTAAACTTTGTTGGTGTGGGCCCCACTAAGTGATGACTAAGCTTTGGCCTAAAGGCCCCTAACATGCCACCTTGTTTTGTGAGTTAAGACTCATTATAAATGCCTTTTTGGGCTGCCACGTTTTGGAGGGGAGGTGTTACATTTATCCAAAAATTCACTCCTTTCCCTAATCAACTTATTAATTCTCTACTAATCCAATAATTAACCAATTATCCACACAATTAAGAATTATCTCAAATTACTTAAAATACTACTCACTTTTAACACACTTGATACACCTTACTATCATGGTCATGTAGTACCTTGTATGCACTAGTCCATAAATACCGGGTACTATAGCTCGGACCGTATTTTTTTCCAAATCCACAATCTTCAACGAAACTCATTTTCTTTGATTCCTTTACCCTTTAACCTTCACGGCATTTTGCTTATCGCCTATTATAAATAGCATAAATGCTTATAATCTCAAGATAATCTAATCCCCGAGTCTACGTCGATTATTTGAAGACGAAACTTTAACGTATGAAAATGCGAGATGTAACATCCTTCCCTTCTTAGAAACATTCGTCCTCAAATTCCGTAGCTTGTGGATTTATCGGTCTAGGATGGCAACCACAATTTTCTCATATGACAAGTCCTCTGTAATCTGTACATCATCCGTGGGCACCACTCGTGTAGGATCGCCAATGCACTTCCGTAACATAGATACGTGAAAAACCGGAGGGACATACTCTAATTCCGAGGGCAATTCTAACTCATAAGCTACTCGATCAACTCTCTGAATGATCCTATAATGCCCAATATACCGTGGGCTAAGCTTGCCTTTCTTGCAAAACCTCATCACGCCCTTCATAGGTGACACCTTTAAGAATATACAGTCATTAACCCCAAACTCTAAGTCTCATCGCCGCACGTCAGAATATGACTTCTGATGACTCTAGGCTATCAACAGTCGCTCCCGGATAAGCTTTACTTTCTCTATGGCTTGCTGAACCAGGTCTGGCCCATGTAACCCAGATTCTCCAACATCAAACCACCCTATAAGAGATCTGCACTTACGCCCATATAAAGCCTAGTACGGAGCCATCTGGAACATGGAGTGGTAACTGTTATCATATGCAAACTCGATAAGAGGTAAATGTTCATTCCAACTTCTTTTAAAATCTAACACACATGCTCGTAACATATCCTTGAGTGTCTGAATTGTGCGCTCGGCTTGTCCATCAGTCTGTGGATGAAAAGTTGTGCTGAGATTCACCTAACTCCCTAGACCTTTCTGAAATGACCTCCAAAAATATGCTGTAAACTGGGCCCCACAGTCAGATATAATAGATACTAGTACTCCGTGTAGCCACACTATCTCTTAATATATAACTTTGCATAGTCTTCTGTTATATATGTAGATCTGACCGATAGGAAATGAGCTGATTTCATAAGCCTATCGACTATCACCCATATGGAATCAAACTTACAATGAGAACGAGGTAAACCCCTAATAAAGTCTATGTTTATCGTGTCCCATTTCCACGTCGGGATCTCTATAGTTTGCATTAGCCCTCCCATCTTCTAGTGCTCAACCTTCACCTGCTAGCAACTGGGACACTGAGCGACAAACTCAGCAATGTTCTTCTTTATATCGTTCCACCAGTACACATCCTTAATGTCATGATACATCTTCGTCGACCCAAGCTGAATGGAGTATCACGAATAATGTGCCTCTGACATAGTCTTGTCTTGTTGCTCTGCCACATCTGGAACACACAAACGACCCCTGTATCTAAGAACCCCATCTACCTTGAGCTCTAACAACGGCTTCTTCTGTTGTGGTACATTCTCTCTCAACTCGACCAACTCTAGGTCCTCGTACTGCCTCTCCTTTACTTCAGCTAATAGAGATGATTTTGCAGTATTTTGGAGTACAACACCACTATTGCCAGAGTATACTAACCGAACCCCCAAACAAGCTAATTGATGAATCTCTCTAGTTAATTATCTTTTCTCGGCCTCTACATGTGCTAAGCTACCCATAGATTGGTGACTTAAGGCATCTGCTACCACATTAGCTTTTCCTGGATGATAGAGAATGTTAACATCGTAATCTTTCAATAACTCAAGCCATCACCTCTGTCACAAATTCAACTCTTTTTGCTTGAAGATATATTGCAATCTTTTATGATCTGTAAATACATCAACATGAATGACATATAAATAATGCTGCCATATCTTAAGTGCATGGACAACTGCGGCTAACTCGAGGTCGTGGGTCGGATAATTCCGCTCATGCTTCCTTAACTACCTTGAAGCATACGCAGTTACCTTCCCATGTTACATTAGGACACATCCTAACCCGATCCCTGAGGCAACACAATACATGGAATAACTATTTGGACCCTCTGGAAGTGTTAGAACTGGCGCTGAGGTCAACCTGTTCTTAAGCTCTTAGAAACTCTGCTTGCAAGCCTTTGTCCACTGAAACTTAGTTGCTTTCTGTGTCAACTTCGTCAATGGTGCCGAAAGGGAAGAAATATCCTCTACGAACCTCCGGTAGTATCCTGCTAAGCGTAGAAAGCTATGAACCTTTGTCAGAATTGTAGGTCTAGGCCAGGATTTCACAGCCTTAATCTTCTGAGTGTCTACCTTTATACCTCCATCAGATACAATGTGCCCCATGAATGCTACAGAGTTCAACCAGAACTCACATTTAGAAAACTTAGCATATAATTTACTATCATGGAGGGTTTGGAGTACCGCTCACAGGTGGTCCGCATGCTCATCCTCTGAATGTGAATAAACCAGAATATCATCAATAAATACTATCACGAACAGATCTAAAAATGGCCGGAATAGGCTATTCATCAAGTCCATGAATATGGCAGGTGCATTCGTCAACCCGAAAGACATGACAAGGACCTCGAAGTGGCCATATCGGGTCCTGATGGCTGTCTTGGGAATATCTTTCTCCCGAACTCTGACCTGGTGGTACCCCGACCTCAAATATATCTTTAAAAAGCTTCTAGATCTCTGTAACTGATCAAACAAGTCATCTATCCTTCGAAGTGGATACTTATTCTTAATAGTTACCTTGTTCAGGTGCCTATAATCGATACACATCCTCAGCGAGCCGTCTTTCTTCCGTATAAACAATACCGCTGCACCCCAAGGTAAGGTACTGGGCCTGATGAAACTTTTCTCCAGCAAATCTTTTAGCTACTCCTTCAACTCCTTCAATTCAGTAGGTCCCATTCTATACAGAGGGATGGATATTTGTTGAGTTTTTAGAAGTAAATCGATGCCAAAATCAATCTCTCTCTCTGGAGGAATACCTGGAAGTTCATCTACAAATACATATGCATACTCTTTGACTACTGGAATAGACTAAAGTGAAGGTATCTTAGCATCTACATCTCCAACTCGCACAATAAGATAAATGCACCCTTTTTCAATCATTTTCCTCGCCTTCAGATAGGAAATAAACCTACCTCTGCGTGTCGTTGTATTACCTACCCATTCAACGACTAGCTCACCCGAAAAATGAAATCTAGCTATCTTTGCTCGACAATCAACTGTGGGATAGCAAGCTGCCAACCAGTCCATACCCATGATAGCATCAAAATCAAATATCTCTAGCTCAACTAGGTCGGCTGAGGTCTGACGACTACAAACTGTCACTGTACAACCTCGGTAAACCTGTCTAGCAATAATCGATTCTCCGACCAGTGTAGATACCGCAAAATGATCACTTAGTATTTCAGACACTATACCAAACTTCCCCGTGACAAATGGGGTAATACGCGATAAAGTAGATCCTGGGTCGATCAAGGCATAAGCATCGTGAGAGCAAATGGTCAACATACTTGTCACAACGTCTGGTGAAGACTCATGGTCTTGTCGACCCTCTAAAGCATAGCTACGATTCTGGTTACCACCTGAACTGGAACCTCTACCTCTATCTCGACCTCTACCCACCGAAGACTGAGACTTCTGCCCTGAAGGATGCACGGACATAGATGACCCTGTTGCTGAATTCGCTGGTTGTGCCATAACCCAGAATCTCTATTTGGGCAATCTCGCATCATATGCCCCGGACGTCCACATGTATAACAAGCATCAGAACTTGCTCGGTATTGGCCCAAGTGTCCTCCACCATAGATGTCACACCTCGGCGGAAATGACCATGTCTGCCCTGAACCTCATAGTCGTTGCAAATCTGATGCCCGTGAGCTCTCACCTGGTCCTGACTGAGTATAGTGGTCAGACCGGTAACCCTGTAACTGAGGTGGCGGAGGCCTAGGTGGCCGTTTGAAGTACTAGGGCCTATAACTACCTTGAGACTGCTCCTAAGACCTGGCAAATCTCATTCTCTTACGCTGTCCTGACTCAGTCCTCTCTGTACCCTGCTGCCGACGCCTACCCCTTTCTATATTTTGGGCGAATGCCTGAATCCGGGAGATATTTATAATATCCTGCAATGCAGCTGTGGCACATGCCTCGGTCAACTCTGGGGCCAACCCTGCTATAAACCTGTAAATCCTGTCTTGCATAGTAGCAACTATGGATGGTGCATATCTGGCCAATGAGTCAAAACGGAAACTATACTCTCAAACACTCATATTGCCCTGCTTGAGGGCTAGAAACTGATCGACTCGAGCCTGTTGGATCTCCTGCGGTAAGTACTGGTCAAGGAAGGCATCCAAAAAAATCTCCCATATAGTTGGAGGTGCATCACGTCCCTTGGACCTCTCCAATCCCTAGTACCAAAGGATAGCTATATCTCAGAGTCGAAAAGCTGCTAGCTCAACTGCCTCTTTCTCCATGGCATGCATAACCCGAAAGATCCTGTGAAGCTGATCTATGAAATCCTGCGGGTCCTCCCTCTGATCTATCCCCGTGAACTCCGGGGGACTCAAAGCAATATACTCTCGAACCCTTGAACTCCCAGACCCCTCAGAAGATCCTACACTAGCGGATGCCCTAGCCTATTGCTGGGTAGCTACCAACTGTGTAAACAAATACACCGCTCTCCTCAAGTCCTAATCCGATCGAAGCGGAGGGGGAACTGGATGTGTGGTCTCCCTAGGAATCTCCTCAAGTGGTGGAGGAGTCGGTAATGGCTGGGTAGGGGTCTCTCACTAGGCCTCTGATTGGGCCCCATCTACTAGGGGTACCTTGTTGTCCCCTCACCTACTGTTGTATCTCTCTTTTGACTAGCCGTAATTTACCTAGTCACCGTCATCTGTGCATGCAAATGCCAACACATAAGTTTAACTCAAATTTCCTATAACTCAGTTCTATAGCACGATTTAGATTTGAAAGAAGGGTAACCAATTCCTAAATGTCATGTAGTCCCCTGCTTATATAATGTGGTGCACAACACATCTATAAACAATACCTTACTAGACATGGCATGGAGACTCCCTAGGACAGAACTGCTCTGATACCACTTTTGTCACGCCCCGAACCTAGAGGGAGGAGGGGGGGGAGAGACCGGCATCCGGTGCCTCACCTATCCTTGCATACCAACTTGCGACTAAGGGAATCTGAACATATAATGTCATACTTTGGCCATGGGCCGCATTGCAAGACAATTTGCGAAGCAAAATATAAAACTGAATGGAAACCAATGGTGACTAAACATCAATATAAAGCTGGGCCGACAAGGCCGTCATAACTACTACAGCTGATAAACCAACAAAATATACATACAATGCCTACAAGCCCAACAAACTGCACTAACTGACAGGTTATGTCTACAAGCCTCTGCTGATGGATGTACCATGATCGGAATAGGGCCCCAACCTACCCATAATCTAGATACATATATACGCAAGATGTACACAAAACTTCTAGACCCGGCAACTCCGAAGGACATGGAGCTTACCGATAAAGCTGAACTCGGGAAACACCTACTGAGGAGGTCTACCCGTCTGTCTGTCTGAACCTGCACGCATGAAATGCAGCATCCCCAGAAAAAGGGACGTCACCACGAAATAATGTACTGAGTATGCAAGGCCAAAAATAACTGAAAGCTGAAACTAAACTAATAATATAATAACTGAAAGTAACTGGGAGTCAAAGATGATCTGGAGATATACTTACCTGTTGATACCGACTCAACTCTCTCAATATAGTAAATAAAATAGATGTCCAGCCCTATAAGGCTTGGAACGTGTAACTACTCTACCGTAATAGGCTTGCTCATAGGCTCTCGACCATACTAGGCTCTGTACCTCTACCGTAATAGGCTTGCGCATAGGCTCAATATATAACTTACCATCTTATCAGAGGTTGCCCAATAGATGCCTGCCCATCGATTATAGCTCGATGGTGGTGAAAGTACTGTAATATTGTGTATATATAAAGACCCTCTACTCTCTTGACTGGAAGAAGACAGTACTCAATTGAATATAAAGTCCCGATAAGGGAGAATACTGTAACTTATGAGACTAGGATAATGTATATAAATTCGGGAGTATGAACTTCTCTTTATGTCTCATTATCAAACACATGTAGTTATGAGATCATGCCAAAATGAAGGAAGGGCTTAACCTTAACATACCTGGAGTAGGGAAAAATCTGTATGATATTCTTGAGAAAGATTGCATCGTACTCCCTTAGAATCACAAAATCTCACGTTGCTTAAGATACTAAGAATTCTCGTTTGAGTTTTTTTTCAAGAGATTCACGTTACTACTACCTGAACGCTTGTATGAATTGGTTGAAGTCTTAATCCCTCATATTGTAGAGATATTCCATCTCTTTAAGTGACTTAGAGGGATGTTTCAAACTTTGGGGGGTGTGGCCCCCACTAACTGATGACTAAGCTTTGTCCTAAAGGCCCCTAACATGCCACCTTGTTTTGTGAGTTAAGACTCATTATAAATGCCTCTTTGGGCTGCCACGTTGGGGGTGTGTTAAATTTATCAAAATATTTACTCCTTTCCCTAATCAACTTAATAATCCCCCACTAATCCAATAATTAACCAATTACCCACACAATTAAGAATTATCTTAAATTACTTAAAATACTACTCGCTTTTAACACACTTTATACACCTTACAATCATGGTCATGTAGTATCTTGTATGTCACTAGTCCATAAATCCCGAGTACTATAGCTCGGACCGTATTTTTTTTTTCAAATCGACAATCTTTAACGAAACTCATTTTCTTTGATTTGTTTACCCTTTAACCTTCACAGAATTTTGCTTATCGCCTATTATAAATAGCATAAATGCTTATAATCTCAAGATAATCTCATCCCCGAGTCTATGTGGATTATCTGAAGATGAAACTTTAATGTACGAAAATGCGAGATGTAACACCATCCTCCCAGGCTGTTTCATTCAGCACTATAGGCTTCCTACAGTGCTTTAGGTGGTCACAACCCTCTTATGTCTCATTCTGACCATCTAGCTTACAATGCACCACAATCTCCTATTAATGGACCTCTGATCGGGAGTCATCAGAATGGCTATCAGGTTGACATGGCCAGTTCCAGGGTCAGCAGTCACAAAAGCCGAGGACCTGCTATACTTATGGTGATCCGAGACACATTACTAGATTTTTCCCTCGGGCATCGGCATCGGGCAGTTCACAACAGCAAGGTTCCCTAGCTATGATTCCAGCACCAGTTATTCTACCACCCGCCCAATCAGCTAAGGGTCGGGGTAAGATAGCTAGAGATGGAGGTCAGGCAGTTAGAGGTTGAGGCCAGCTAGTTAGAGGCCGTCCCAGGGATGCGGTTCAGAGTGGTAGGGCCTAGCCTCGATACCAATGTAGTGATCACAGGTATTATTCTAGTTTTCCATAGAGATGCTTCAGTTTTATTTGATGCAGGATCTACTTATTCCTATGTTTCCTCCTATTTTGCTTCATATTTGGTTGTGCCTCGTGATTCTCTCAGTGCTTCTATGTTTGTGTCCACACCGGTGGGAGATTCTGTTGTGGTAGATCATGTCTATAGTTTGTGTGTGGTTACTATTGCGAGTCTTGAGACTAGTGTGGATCTTCTACTACTTGACATGGTATATTTTGATATCATCTTGGGTATGGATTGGTTGTCACCTTATCATGCTATATTGGATTGTCACACAAAAATGGTAACCTTAGCCATGTTGGGGTTACCTCAACTAGAGTGGAAAGGGACGCTTGGCCATTCTACCAGCAAGGTTATCTCTTATGTGAAAGCTCGGTGTATGGTGGAGAAGGGGTGTCTAGATTATTTGGCTTATATTTGCTATCCCAGCGTAGAAGTTCCTTCTTTGGATTCAGTTCCAGTTGTCCGTAAATTTCCAACTGTATTTCCTGCTGATCTGCTAGGGATGCCACCGGAAAGAGATATTGACTTCTGTATTGATTTAGATCCGGGCACTCAGCCCATTTCTATTCCACCATATCATATGGCCCCTCCAGAGTTGAAAGAATTAAAGGAGCAGTTACAAGACTTGTTGGATCAGGGATTCATTGGACCTAGCGTCTTGCCCTGGGGTGCGCCAGTGTTATTTGTATAGAATAACAATGGCTCTATGCTGATGTGTATAGATTATCGACAGTTGAACAAGGCCACTATCAAAAACAAATATCCGTTGCCCAAAATTAATGACTTATTCGATTAACCTCAGGGTGCCAAGGTGTTTTCAAATATCGATTTGAGGTCTGGTTACCATCAGTTGAAAATTAGGGCATCTAATGTCCCTACGACAACATTTCGGACTCGATATGGACATTACGAATTCATAGTGATGTCATTTGGGCTAACAAATGCCCCAGCAGCATTTATGGATTTGATGAATCAGGTATTCAAACCCTATTTGGATTCTTTTATGGTTGTATTCATTGATGATATCTTGATTTACTCCAGTATTAGAGAGAAACATTAGCATCATCTTTGAATTGTGCTTCAGATTTTGAAAAATAATCAATTATATGCCAAATTTTCAGAATGTGAATTTTGGTTAGACTCAGGTACGTTTTTGGGTATGTTGTATTGGTAGAAGGCATAAAAGTGGATCCTAAAAAGATTGAGGCTATTCAGAATTGGCCTAGACCTACTTTAGCTACAGAGATCTGGAGTTTCCTGGGTTTGGCAAGATATTATCGCCGGTTTGGGAGGGGTTTTCATCTATAGCATCTCCATTGACCAAATTGACCCAGAAGGGTGCCCCATTCAGATGGTCAGACGAGTGTGAGTTAACCTTTCAGAAGCTCAAGACCACTTTGACTACAACGCCAGTGTTGGTATTACCCATAGGTTCAGGATCTTATACAGTATATTGTGATGCAACATGGTAGGGTTATTGCATATGCGTCGTGGCAGTTGAAAGTTCACGAGAAGAATTATCCTGTTCATGACTTAGAATTGGCAGCCATTGTTCATGTGCTGAAAATTTGGAGGCATTACCTTTACGGTGTCTCGTGTGAGGTATTCACTGATCATCGTAGCCTACAACATCTGTTCAGGCAAAAATATCTCAATTTGAGGTAGAGAATATGGTTGGAGCTATTGAAGGACTATGATATCACCATTTTGTATCACCCCGAAAAGGCCAATGTGGTGGCCGATGCTTTGAGTAGAAAGGTTGTGAGTATGGGCAGTCTTGCGTATATTCTGGTTGGTGAGAGGCTGTTAGCTGCAGATGTTCAGACTTTGGCCAATCAGTTTGTGAGGTTAGATGTTTCAGAGCCTTGTAGAGTTCTAGATTACACAACCGATTGGTCTTCTTTATATGAGCGCATCACAGAGCGGCAGTATGATGATCCTCATTTTCTTATCCTTAAGGACACGGTGTGGAACGGTGATGCCAAACATATTGTTGTATGGGAATATGGAGTTCTACAGATGCAGGGTCGTATTTGTGTGCCTAATTTGGATGGACTTCATGAATTAATTCTTGAGGAGGCATACAGTTCCCTGTATTGTATTCATCCAGGTGCTGCCAAAATGTATCAAGATTTGAGGAAACATTATTGGTGGAGGAGAATAAAGAAGGATATAGTTGCATATGTAGCTCGATGTCTAAATTGTCAGCAATTCAAGTACGAGCATCAGACACCTGGTGGTTTGCTTCAGAAGTTAGAAATTCCTGAGTGAAAGTGGGAGCGTATCACTATGGATTTTGTTGTTGGGCTTCCACGGACTCAGAGAATGCTCGACGTGGTAAGGGTCATTGTGGATAGGTTGACCAAGTCAGCATATTTCATTCCAGTAGCAGTTACCTATTTTTCAGAGCGGTTAGCAGAGATTTACATCCGCGATATTGTACGCCTTCACGGTGTGCCCGTGTCTATCATTTCTGATCGAGGTACGCAGTTTACCTCGCACTTCTGGAGGGCTATACAATGTGAGTTAGGCATGCGTGCTGAGTTGAGTACCGCATATCATCCATAGACAGATAGACAGTCAGAACGCACTGTTTAGATATTGGAAGATATGCTTCGTACTTTGGAGGTTCTTGGGATCAGTTCTTGCCACTTGTGAAGTTTGCCTATAATAACAACAACCAGTAGAGCATTCAGATGGTTCCATATGAAGCATTATACTGGAGACAGTGTCGTTCGCCAGTTGGCTGGTATGAGCCGGAAGAGGCTCGGTTATTGGGTACCGATTTTGTATTGGATGCCTTGGATAAGGTTAAGATTATTCAAGATCGACTTCGCAAAAGATTTATGCTGACCGTAAAGTTCGTGATGTTGCCTTCATGGTTGGAGAAAGAGTATTGCTACGGGTTGACCTATGAAAGGTGTAATGAGGTTTGGAAAGAAGGGAAAGTTGAGCCCTAGGTATATAGGACCCTTCAAAATTCTTGAAAGGGTGGGAGAAGTAGCCTACAGACTTGCATTGCCACCTATTTTATTAGCGGTTCATCTGGTGTTCCATGTGACTATGCTCCAGAAATATCATGTTGATTGGTCCCATGTGTTAGATTTCAGCTAGGTCCAATTGGACAAGGATTTGACTTACGAAGAGGAGCCGGTAGCTATTCTAGCCTGGCAGGTCCGTCAGTTGAGGTCTAAGAGTTATCCATCACTTCGAGTGCAATGAAGAGGTTAACCAGTTGAAGCATCTACCTGGGAGTCCGAGTCAGACATGCAGAGTAAATATCTATATATTTTCACCAGCTCAAGTACTTTTCTAATTTCGTTCGAGGACAAATGTTTGTTTTAGAGGTGGAGAATGTGATGACCCAATATGTCATCTTTAATTTTCAATATTCATTTATGTATTCTAAGACCTCGAAAAGCACTATTCAGCATTCCTCAACTTGCGTGCGCAGTCCGTAAAATTTTTCGAAAAGTTTTTATGTGAAAAATGTATTAAAATATGAAATAGAGCCTTAAAACTCAACTAAGTTGACTTTAGTAAACATTTTGAGCAAACAGACTTTGATCAGTGTTTTGACAGCTCCAGTAGGTGCGTATCGTGATTTGGAACTTGGGAGTATGCCCGAAATTAAATTCGAAGGTCTCTAGCTCAAATTATCGCTATTTAACGAAAACTAGAAATCTAAAGGCTAAAAACTTCCAAAGATTGACCGTGGAGTTGACTTTATTGATATCGATATCGGAATCCGATTCTGAAAATTGGAATAGGTCTGTTTTATGACTTGTGTGCAAAATTGGAGGTCAATCGGACTTGATTTGATTGGTTTCGGTGTTGAATGTAGAAGTTAAAAGTTCTTAGTTTAATTAGGCTTGAATTGGGGTATGATTCGTAGTTTTAGCGTTGTTTGATGTGATTTGAGGTTTCAACTAAATTCGTATGATGTTTTAGAACTGGTTGGTGTATTTAGTTGATGTCTCGAGGGCCTCGGGTGAGTTTCAGATAGCTAACGGATCAAAATTTGGACTTAAACAACTGCTGGAAATTTTAGCCTTGTAGTGCAATCGCACCTGCAGAATTTAGCTCGCAGGTTTGGGTTGAGGCCGAGTTCACAACCAGGCATTAGTTGACGTCGAGGTTGCATAAGCGAGCAGATGGACCGAGGTCGTGACCAGGCTTGAGTTGAGGCCGAGGTCGCAGAAGCGAGCAGATGGTCCGAGGTCACGACCAGGCATGAGTTGAGGTCGAGGTCGTAGAAGCGAGCAGATGGTCAAAGGTCGCGACAAGGCATGGATTAAGGCCGAGGCCGCAGAAGCGACCAGACATGGTGTTAGGATCGGAAACCCCGGTAGTGCGTAATTTAGCCAAACAACGGTATAATGATAATAACAAAGACAATGGAAGTTGATAAAAACGACAATTAAAGCAGATAAAGAAGACACCAATTTAATGTGGTTCAGTCAGTGTGACCTACGTCCACAAGCGGAGAGGGAAAAGTTCACTATAACAATAAGAGTACAAAAGAGACTACAAAATTAGAGTAAACACTCTAATTAATCCCAAATACCCTAAGAGAATAACCTCACAACATCACTCCAAAGAACGGGTTCACACAAGTGCTTCCCAACACTAACTCTCATACAAAACACTCTTAATAAAGGTGGAAAGGAAGAAACAAGAAATGAAGACTCAAGTCTTTTTGGTGTGTCTAAAATGAACTAATGTCCTTCCCTTTTATAGGCAAAAAAGTCTAGGCCTCTTAGGTGTAAAAGAAAAGATACAACTTGTGCAAATGATGTCTGCCACACAATGCAATATTTTTTTGTCCCAAAGAATATTGCCAACAAAGTCCACACTTTGCAAAGATGCTTATGCTTATGTGAGATGGACTCCATTAGCCAAAATATTGGCTAGAATTACAAATCTCCACCTTGGCCTAATTTTGACTAATATAGTAAGTTTACTCCACCTTCTCCGCAAAAGCCGCAATGGGCATATGTCAAAATTTAATGCCATCAAAATCACACAAGTTGTCTGATACCAAAACTGTAGTATAGCCTATAATATTACATCCCAATAAAGTATACAATGAACCAAATCTGTGTGCTTTCATGATCACAATAGCACCTTGAAACATTTTCAGAACTCCACCTTCACCAGTGAATTTGCACCCAAGGGATTCTAAAGTTCCCAGAGATATGAGATTCTTCTTCAACTCAGGAACATATCTAACATCGGTGGGAGTTCTCACCACACCATCGTGCATTCTGATCCAAATTGTACCTTTGCCAATAATGTTACAAGTAACATTGTTACCCAATTGGACAACTCCACCAGCAACTGAATCATATGTAGAAAATAAATCCTTGATAGGACACATATGATATGAGCAACCGGAATCTAAAATTCACTCATTGTCTAATCTGAAACTAGTTTCAGTTGTTAAAAATATAGTTCCCTCAATCTCATCAGTTGCTACACTAGCTTCGGCGGTGTCAGTATTTTTGTGCTCATTTTTCTTTCTTTATGCCTTTTTTATTTTTCAGTTTATAGCATTCACAAATAATGTGACATTTCTTATAACAATAGAGACACTCTAAATTATTGTATCTAAATATGGAGTCAGATTTTCCCCTAACAAACAAGCCAACTTCCGCTTGAGTTTCACTAGCTTCTCCAGTAATATTACTATCTATATGTTCTTTTGATTTTAAGATAGATTTAATATCCTTATAAGATATATTATCCTTTGCATAAAGCATAGTATCTCTTATATGCTTAAAAGATGGGGGTAGAGAATAAAGCAGTAACACGACTTGATCCTCATCTTTAATTTAAACATCTATATTACTCAAATCAAAAAGAATGGAATCAAAGGTGTCAAGATGAGAGAGAATAGAGGTACCTTCACCCATGCAAATTGTATAAAGCTTCTGCTTCAGGTAGAGTCTATTTTTCACCGTCCTCTTCATATATAAGGTTTTCAATTTTTTCCACATGACTTTGGTTGTGGTTTCTACAGAAACTTCACGTAAAACCTCATTTGGGCAATTTAAAATGATACCTGGTTTTGCCCTTTGGTCTATGATGGCAAACTCCTCATCCGTCATTTTATTTGGCTTCTTCTCCTTTCCTTGCAACGCCAAGTCTAAGCCATCCTGAATTAGGATAGCTTCCATCTTTAATTGCCACATTTCGAAGTTTGCACTTCGGTCAAATTTCTCAATATAGGTCTTTGTTAGAGTCATTTTGGCTATTAAAACTAACCCGGTTAGATCCGGCTCTAATACCAATTAGTTAGGATCAGGAACCCGAGTAGTGCAAAATTTAGCTAAACTACGATATAATGACAATAACAAAGACAATGTAAGTTGATAAAAATGGAAATTAAAGTAGATAAAGAAAACACCAATTTAATATGGTTCAGTCAGTGTGACCTACGTCCACAAGCGGAGAGGAGCAATTTTACTATAACAATAAGAGTACAAAAGAGAGTACAAAATTAGAGTAAACATTCTAATTAATCCCAAATACCCTAAGACAATAACCTCACAAGATCACTCCAAAGAAAGGGTTCACGCAAGTGCATCCCAACACTAACTCTCATACAAAACACTCTTAATAAAGGAGAAAAGGAAGAAACAAAAAATGAAGACTAAAGTCTTGTTGGTGTATCTAAAATGAATTAATAGCCTTCCCTTTTATAGGCAAAAAAGTCTTGGCCTCTTAGGTGTAAAAGAAGAGATACAGCTTGTGCAAATGATGTCCACCACACAATGCAATATTTTTGGGTCCCAAAGAATACTGCCAACAAAGTCTACACTTTGCAAAAATACTTATGCTTATGTGAGATATACTCCATTAGCCGAAATATTGGCCATAATTACACATGGGTTGAGGCCGAAGTCGCAGAAGTAAATGCTCAACCGTATAAATGGCTAAATTAATCGCAGGTGCGAAAAGCTCTGGATAGAACATATAAATTCGGGGGTTGACCATTTTTACCCATTTTTGGATTTTAAGAGCTCGGGTGGGGCGATTTTCAGGAGATGTTTCAAGAAAAATATCGGGGTAAGTGTTCCTTATCCTATATTGATTATAATTCATGATTCCATACTCATTTATATCATGAATCCGTGAATTTATGAAAGAAAAATCAGATTATTATAAAATTTTCCAAAAACAAAATCTAAGATTTGTAGGTCCATTTGACATCGGAATTTGATAATTTTTGTATGGTTGAACTCGTATTGGAACGGGTCTTCAGATTTCGTGAGTTTTTAAAATGAATTTCGGATTTTAATCCAAAAAATTAGTAAATTTATATGGAATTAATTCCTACGATTCGTGTTGAATATATTGAATTGTTTGTGACTAGATTTGAAGCTTTCAGACATGAATTCACAAAGCAAAGGTGTATTGGAATCTTGAGTTGGTTGTAAATCTAGGTAAGTATCATGGTTAACCTTGACTTGAGGGAGTAGGATTTATTTGTCTATTTGCTACGTGATTTAACGTGCGGGTACAACTTATATGTGAGGTGATGAGTACTTATGCATTGTGGTTGAGTCAAATCATGCGGGAGTAATTTATTTCATTTTGAATAATTGCTTATTTAATTAAGATATTCCTATGGAATTATTATTGATTATTTGATCATTATTCATAAAAAAATTTATTGATTTATTATTGTTGAATATGGTGAGAAAGAGTATGAAAGCACGAAGGTTGATGCCATTCCATTTATATTAATTATAAGAAAAAGTGTAAAAGCACGAAGGGTGATGCCGTGCCATTTTCAGAGAATGTAAACGCACGAAGGGTGATGCCGTACAATTTTTAGAGAGTGTAAAAGCACGAAGGGTGATGCCAGAGTTTGTGTTATGGAAGATATGCTTCGTGCTTGTGTTATGGACTTTGAAGGTTCTTGGGATTAGTTCTTGCCACTTGCGGAGTTTGTCTATAATAACAGCTACCAATCGAGCATTAAGATGGCTCCATATGAAGCATTATATGAGAGACGGTGTCGTTCGCCAGTTGGCTGGTATGAACCGGGAGAGGCTCGGTTGTTGGGTATCCTTTTGGTACAAGATGCCTTGGATAAGGTGAAGATTATTTAGAATCGACTTCGCACAACTCAGTCTAGGCAAAAGAGTGATGCCGACCGTAAAGTTCGTGATGTTTCCTTCATGGTTGGAGAAAGAGTAATGCTCCAGGTTTCACCTATGAAAGGTGTAATGAGGTTCAGATAGAAGGGAAAGTTGAGCCCTAGGTATATAGGACCCTTCGAAATTCTTGAAAGGGTGGGTAAAGTAGCCTATAGGCTTGAATTATCACCTAGTTAATCAGCGGTTCATCCGTTGTTCCATGTGTTTATGCTCTGGAAATATCATGGTGATCCGTCCCATGTGTTAGATTTCAGCTCAGTCCAATTGGACAAGGATTTGACTTACGAAGAGGAACAGGTAGTTATTCTAGCGCGACAGGTCCGACAGTTGAGGTCTAAGAGTTATCCATACGTTCGAGGACAATGGAGAGGTCAACCAGTTGAAGCATCTACCTGGGAGTCCGAGTCGGGCATGCGGAGTAAATATCCACATCTTTTCACCAGTTCAGGTAATTTTCTAATTCCATTCGAGGTGGAGAATGTGATGACCCAATATGTCATATTTAATTTTAAATATTTATTTCTGTATTCTGAGACCTCGAAAATCACTATTCATCATTCATCAACTTGCGTGCGCAGTCCGTAAAATTTTCTGGAAAGTGTTTATGTGAAAAATGGATTAAAATATAAAATAGTGCTTTAAAACTCAACTGAGTTGACTTTGGTCAACATTTTGACCAAACGAACTCGAATCAGTGTTTTTGATAGCTCTTGTAGGTCCATATCGTGATTTTGGACTTGGGATATGCTAGGAATTGAATTCGGAGGTCCCTAGCTCAAATTATCGCCATTTAACAAAACTAGAAATCTAAAGGATAAAAATTTCCAAAGTTTGACCGCGAAGTTGACTTTATTGATATCAAGGTCAGAATTTGATTCTAAAAATTGGAATAGGTTTGTTATGTCATTTATGACTTGTATGCAAAATTTGAGGTCAATCGTACTTGATTTGTTGGGTTTCGGCATTGAATGTAGAAGTTGAAAGTTCTTAGTTTCATTAGGCTTAAATTGGGGTATGATTCATGGTTTTAGCGTTGTTTGATGTAATTTGAGGTTTTAAATAACTTCGCATGATGCTTTAGGACTGGTTTGTGTATTTGGTTGAGGTCCCAGGGGCCTCGTGTCAGTTTCAGATGGCTAACGGATCGAAATTTTGACTTAAACAGCTGCTGGAAATTTTAGCCTTTTGGTGCAATCGCACCTGCAGAATTTAGCTCGCAGGTTTGGGTTGAGGCTGAGGTCGCGACCAGGCATAAATTGAGGCCGAGGTCGCAGAAGCGAGCAGATGGTCCGAGGTCGCGACCAGGCATGAGATAAGGTCAAGGTCGCAGATGGTCCGAGGTCGTTACCAGGCATGGGTTGAGGCCAAGGTCGCAGAAGCGACCAGACATGGGTTGAGACCGAGGTCGCAGAAGTGACTGCTTGACCGCAGAAATGGCTAAATTAGTCGCAGGTGCAAAAAGCCCTGAGTAGAACATATAAATTCAGGGCTTGACCATCTTTACCCATTTTTGGATTTTAAGAGCTCCGGTGAGGCGAATTTCAGGAGATCTTTGAAGGAAAATATTGGGGTAAGTGTTCCTTATCCTATGTTGATTATAATTCATGGTTACAAACTCATTTGCATCATGAATCCGTGAATTTATGGAAGAAAAATCAGATTTTTATAAAATCTTCCAAAAACGAAATCTAAGATTTGAAGGTCCATTTGACATCGGAATTTGATAATTTTTATGTGGTTGAACTCGTATCAGAACGGGTGTTCGGGTATCGTGAGTTTTTCGGGATTCGAGACGTGAGTCCCATTGTCAATTTTTAAAATGAATTTTGAATTTTAATCCGGAAAATTAGTAAATTCATATTGAATTAATTCCTACGATTCGTGTTGAATATATTGAATTGTTTGTGACTAGATTTGAAGCTTTCGGTCACCAATTCGCGAAGCAAAGGTGTATTAGAATCTTGAGTTGGTTGCAAATCGAAGTAAGTATCGTGGTTAACCTTGACTTTAGGGAGTAGTATTTATTTATGTATTTGATACATGATTTAACGTGCGGGTACAACGTATATGTGAGGTGACGAATACTTATGCGTTGTGGTTGAGTCAAATGATGCGGGAGCAATTTATTTCATTTTGAATAATTACTTATTTAATTAAGATATTCCTGCGTAATTATTTTTGATTATTTGATCATTATTCATGAAATTTATTGATTTAATTATTGTTGAATATGGTGAAAAAGAGTGTGAAAGCACCAAGGATGATGCCTTGCCATTTATATTATTTATAAGAAAAAGTGTAAAAGCACGAAGGGTGATGTCGTGTCATTTTGAGTGTAAAAGCACGAAGGGTGATGTCGTGCCATTTTCAGAGAGTGTAAAAGCACGAAGAGTGATGTCGTGCCAAAAGAGAGTTAAAGCACGAAGGGTGATGTCGTGCCAATTACTGTTAATTATTTATCGAATTATGGGAGGAATGAGAGTAAAAGCACGAAGGGTAGTGTCGTGCCATTTTCATTTTATCAGTTGCTCATTTTATTGTTGAGGAATTAATTGGCTGCTAAGTGATAATTCTCCTGCTGAAATTATCATATCAACCCCCTTCGCATGTTCCCTCCCAAATTATAAATTATTATTTATTGTATTATTGTTGCTTCGTATTAGTATATACTTGTATATGTTGTTTGCATACGTGTTTTGTCATAGCCTCGTTACAACTTCGTCGAGGTTAGGCTAGACACTTACGGAGTACATGGGGTCGTTTGTACTCATACTATACTCTGTACTTCTTGTGCAGATTTTGGAGTTGGTCCCAGCGGTATACCTAGTGTTTGCAGTTTTGAAGTCCCCTTCTATCTTATCTTAGCTGAGTATTATCTTTCAAACAGTATGAGTTTTATTCAGACCTTTATTTATTTTATTTTAGTAGCTCATGTACTTGTGACATTCAATTCGGTGATGTATTTGGATAATTCGTTTGTTATGGTTTTTCGCACTTTATTTCAGTAATGGACTTCTGTTTAATTTAATTTGTTTAAAAATGGCTAAGATTATTCTAATGTTGGCTTTCCTAGCAAGTAAAATATTAGGCTCCATCACGATTCCGGAGGTGGAAATTTCGGGTCTTGACATTCTCTTCAAATCCAGCTTCTTTAGCTGGTTAAGTCTAGGGGTGTACATGAGTCATTTAGAATTTTTTAATTACCAAACAAAATCAATTTTATCGGGTTATTAAATCTAAATACCAAACCAAACCAATAAAAGTCGAATTTTTTATTCTTGATTTTTCTCGAATTTTTGGGTTTTCAGATTTTTTTTTTCATAAAGTCTTCATAGTACAGAATGTAAAACTTGTGCTCCAAATATTTCTTTAATCATAGTAAGGCAGAACTATATAAGGTGTTTTTTAATAAAATAATATAAATATGAGATGAGTCATGGTATTGTACTAAAATATTCAAGAATAAAGATAATAAAATCTCATAAAATAAATATTATTTATAAACCATAATGAAAACAAACATATTTTAAAATTATGACTAATAAGTACTATTATTTACATGACTAACCACTAAAAGAAAAATATGTTATATATTTTATCTAAATCATGGAAAAACTAAAAATAATATATCCAACACTATTTGCATTCATAGTACAATTAAATTGAATGTCTTTTATTAGCATTAGTATTGATTTGATTTTAGCTTAGGATTTATTTGAGTTGATAACATTTATGGACTATAAAACTTATTGGAACATCCAAAAATTATAAGCCCAAACTTGAAATAATACGTTAAAAAATAAAACTATGAAAAAGCTTAAGAAATATTTATAAACTACATTGCCATAAATATTTTTATGTATTAAATATATTTAAATTTCTACACATATAATGTCGGGTTGGTTTGGTTTTGGTTTGACTTTTGTTAGTTAAAACTAAACCAAATATGATCGAGTTTTTTTTTCAACATCAAACCATAGTCGGATTTGAGCTCAATTTGTACTTCCCAAATCATCTACATTGCAGATATTATTCATCCAATCTTTGTTTCATATGTTTTTTTACTAGTCTTGCCTCACACAACAATTCTTGAACAGAATTGGTATTACACAATTTATGAATTCACACAATTAGTTTAGATTTTATATTGACCAGCCCCACTCCACGCAACAAATCTTGAATAGTTGGTATCACACAGTTCAGTTCAACGTAAAGATTCACACAATTCGAGAACATTCACACAATTCTGTCACGACGTGATTTTCACTCAACCATTGCCGCTCGTTGAGTGAACCCTGTACTATTTGTATCAAACTTCAAGTTCAATAGCAAAAAATCTAACTGATAAAAATAATAAATAAAGAGTAAATCCCAAACTATTTTAATACTGACCTTGTAACCACCCAACCGGTCGTTTTGAGCATTGCACTTCGCTTGGTAGTTTACGGGCATGAGTAGCTCTGTATGATGTATTATGACTTATGTGAATCGTCGGTTTTCATTTTCAAATTATTGGAAAACGAGTTGGAAGAATGGATTTCATTATTGAAGCTTTAAATTGGGAGAGTTGACCATATTTGACTTTTTGTGAATTGGAACCCGGAACGGAGTTTTGATGGTTCCGGTAGGTCCGTTGGGTGATTTTGGACTTAGGAGTGTGTACGGAAAATTATTTGGAGGCCCATAGTGGAATTTGGCTTAAAATGGCAAAAGTTGAATTTTTGGGAAGAATTATCGGGGGGTTTACTTTTTGATATCGGGGTTGGAATCCGATTTCAAAAATTGGAATAGTTTCGTTATGTCATTTATGACTTGTGTGCAAAATTGGAAGTCATTCCGGATTGATTTGATGTGTTTCAACACAAGATATAGAATTTGAAAGTTCAAAGTTCATAGATTTTTGATTTTAGGTGCGATTCATCGTTTTAATATTGTTATGCCTGATTTGAGGCCTCGAGTAGGTCTGTGTTATGTTATAGGACTTGTTGGTATAATCGGACAGGATCCCAAGTGGCTATGATGAGTTTCGGACGAGGTTCGGATCATATTCGTTGCATAGTGCATTGTTGAAGGCTGCTGGTTCTGGTGTGATCGCACCTGCGGCTGGTTTGCGCAAGTGCGATGGCCGCAGAAGCGACAGAGGCGTCGCAAAGGCGAGGTGAGTGCTGGGTGTGGAAGACAGCAGAAGAGGAGATTTGAGCGCATATGCGGATGCGCAGGAGCGAGGTATTTCACAGGTGCGGATGGTGGCTCGCACCTGCGATGTCGCAGAAGCACATATGTTGTCCGCAAGTACGAGGGTCGAGTCCTCAGCTGATTCCATATAAGCGGAGGTTATGTCGCAGAAGTGGCTAATGTGCGGCATGTGCGAAAGTGCTGGGCAGAATGATAAATAAAAGGGTTCGCGATTTTGGCTTCATTTTAACACTTCCAAGCTCGGATTGAGGCGATTCTTGGAGAACATTTCATCACAAGGATTGGGGTAAGTGTTCTCTACTCGGTTTCGGTTATATTTTATGAATCTACCTTCGTTTTTGGTAACTGGATTGTGAATTTTAAAGAGGAAATTGGGAGTTTTGGCCTAAAGTTTCATAATATGAATTTTTAAGTTTTGAAAATTGAATTGGAGTCGGATTTGAGTAAAACTAGTATGTTTGGACTCGTAATTGAATGAGTTGTTAGATTTTATAAATTTTGTCGAGTTCCGAGGTGCGGGCCCGGGTTGGGATTTTGGCCAATTTTGGGCTTTTGATTAAAGATTCATCTTTTTTGAGCGGGATTGGTTCCTTCAGATTTTGTTGATGTACTTGAGTTGTTTTTGGTTAGTTTTGAGCCGTTCAAAGGTCGAAACGCGCGGGTTGGCATCTTTGAAGCATCGCTTGGCTTGCTCGGCATTTGTATTGGCTTGTTCGAGGTAAGTAACTCTTCTAAACTTAGTGCTGAGGGTATGAAACCCCATAATATATGTTATGTGATTGGTGTTGAGGTGACACACATGCTAGGTGACGGGCGTGTGGGCATGCACCATGTGAATTGAGACTCTGTTGCTTCTATGGCACTGTATAGTGGTCCTACTTTGTTGATATCCGTGTTTCCACCATGTGATAAAGTAGTTAAGCGGTAAATTATGCTAGATATCATGTTTAGGCATTATGTCGACACTGTTTAGACCCATAGTGATCATTTTTTACTGTCATCTCAGTGATTTCATTGATATTTCGTACTCAGTCAAATCCATGCATTCATACCCTATCTTAGTCTCAGTTATTATTTATTGATACATCATATCATTATTGTCGGGCTAGTTTCATGACATTGTGAGCCCGTGAGTGAGACTGAATAGATTGATGACTGAGTGAGGTCGAGGGCCTGAGTGATATTGATATTTTGGGATCGGGCTGCATGCCGCAGCATGTTATATTGATTACATTTTATGGGATCGGGCTACATGCCGCATCGATATATTGATTACATTTTATGGGATCGGGCTGCACGCCGCAGCGATATAGCGCTTGGGCTGAAGGAGCCCCTCCGGAGTCTGCACACCCTTAGTGAGCGCAGTCGACTATATATATGTGGATCGGGCTGCACACCGCAGCGAGTATTGTACAACGCTGAGTGATTGAGTATGCTGAGCATTGAGCATAGTGAGAGAGAATGCGAGACAGTGAGATTGAGTACTATGAGAGTGTGAGTGCATAAGCTCATCATCGAAATGCATCACATATGATATGCGTATTTGAGATACATCTCCTTGTGCTACCCAGTTTTGGGACATTTATGATTTTACTTGTATCTTGACATGTAGGCATAGAGACGTACTTTCCTCATGCTATCTGAAAATGAAACATGTTACTTATTGTTGAAATTTTTTTTTGGAAAATCACAGTTTTCAAACTTACTCGTATTTTGGCATATTCGGTAAAAGATTTGAGTTTTCACTGAGATACTTGAAAAGCATGCCCATTTTTCTAGAACTGTGAACGAGCTGAGCATCTTACTTCTAAGATACCTCTTTTATTACCTGTATTATGTTGTTATTATTTGTTGTGGAATATTGGTGTTGGACCCGACCTTTGTGTTAGCTCATCACTACTTTCAACCTAAGATTAGGTTTGTTACTTATTGAGTACATTGGGTCGGTTGTACTCATACTATACTTCCGCACCTTGTGTGAGATGTTGGCTGTTGATATTGCTATGCTTGATGGGAGCTGGATTGAAGATGTACTTGCATCCCGATTGTAGCTGCCTCTTGTTCGTGGTAGCCTTAGATTTAAAAAACTTTATTTATGTACTTTTCAAATAGACTATGTATTTATTTTATTTCAGCTTTGTATACTCTATTCTTTGAAGCTCATGATTTATACTACCAGTCCTTGGGGAATGTATAAGATTTAGATATTTCTTTACTTAATCGCTTTATTAATTGTTATTAGAATTGGTTAGTGGTTTATTAGCTTACTTAGCGGGTTGGGTTAGGTGCCATCATGACTAGTGGATTTGGGGTCGTGACAGTTGGTATCAGAGCTCTAGGTTCATACTACCAGTCTTGAGCAAGTGTCTAGTAGAGTCTTGTGAATCGGTATGATGACGTCCAGACCTATCTTTGAGAGGCTACAGGACATTTAGGATATATTTACCATCTTTTTTTCCTTATCATGCGGCATTGATTCAGCTTGAAGCGTAACCATTTGAATTCCTTCCACATATTCATATGCGCACATGAGCGCTCTGTACCAGCTGTGCAACGACGGCTTGTGATTCCATGGTTGAGGTACGAGATGTGATTTTGGCATGCTGACGATGGGCCAGTCTGGAGGACTTGAGGCCGGGTTTTGATGGTAGCCTGAGCACGGAGATTTCGATTGAGTGAGCACATGCTTTTGGGACTTATATGTCTATTGGTGTCCCTACTAATGGAATTTGTGATTGGATGACTACGTGGTGAGTATGATGTGACTGCGAGATATGTTCAGATTGTTCGAATGTGACGAGAAGAGTTTACTTTAGAGGTAGAAAGGACTATTGGGTGTTTGATTTCTGTCTTGATATGGCGTATAGTCTCGAGTTATGGGTGTGTTGAGGGATCTCTCATGTTGTTTAGTTGTGGAGTAAAGTAGATTCTCATGTCTTGTTGATGAGTTCAGAATCGAGAAGATAAAGTGATTGCGTAGTAGTCGTGACTGTGGAAGGGTATAGGGAGATGTCAGTTTGAGGCAAAGCAGGTGGGTTGTCTCATGCGAGGTATCCTGAGGTTGTGTGATCGCTATGATGATTTGTAGTGAGTTCTCCTTTAACAGTGAATGATATATGTTGCAATTTGAGTTTGGATCGCTTGCAGAAGTTGTCCTAACCATCACGAGGATGAATGCGAGATTGTAGATGATTTGAGGTTCTAGATGGTTTGTGTTGCATGAGCTGATGAAGGATTTAGTTGAATCTCACCGCGGTATTATGACAGTAATAGAGTGTGGGCATTGTGAGTTATTGTGTGTTTTGTTCTATGGCTTTGTGCCAAGTGGGGGAGTCTGCTATCCACTAGTTGATTGCACGATTATGTGTTGTATTGGTTTCGGCTTGAGGTATACTGGTGAATCAGTTATGACTGCAGGGGTTGAGATTGAGGATGACTCGAGAAAGGGGATTTATGGATACGGGTTGTATTAAACTTTATAGGTATATGGGAATCATGGAATGATTGAGTTGTTAGCCATGAAGGATGTAGTGTGCATAGAGTAGGAATTGCTCGGTTGCTTAGGAGTGTAGGTTACTCCCTTGGGTGTTGATATGCCAATGGGGCACAGGTCTTTCGGTCTGTTTGGCCGGTTTAATTGAGATTTGAGTAGAGTGGATAACTCTCGAGAATGATTCTAATGGATTCAAGATTTATATGTAGCGATTTGGAATTTTCAAGATTTGTATATGGCTAGGATGTGATATTTGCATATGATGGTGTCGAGACTTGTGGATTTTTTGTACCATTGTAGATTATGCATTTCAGTATCAAGAAGGTGAAGGAAACAATTTTAGGTTCACATAAGGTCTCTTTAGGGCGGGTGTCTCGGTTGTGGTGCTTCGGGGTGCCTAAGAGGGAAGTCAGCAACTTATGGGCCTTAAGGTGTTATAGTTTTATACTAAGGTCTCTTGTGTGGTTAATTTTGGTTAGGGATCGTGGTATTTTAGCAAGGAGAGGTATTAATTTGAAGGCAATTTGGAAAGGACTTGGAGAAATAGGACATCTTGGTAGTAGGTTGGGTTAGCACAATAATGAATAAAATCGGTTCTTTGGGTACTTTCGATGTGGCTAGTCTCTATAGGTGTTTTATGGCAATGCTCTTGCTTTTTGGCAACCTGCGTGGCTGGGTTGAGTTAGAAAGATTCGGTTCTGATAGCTTGGTTATGTGAAAATAGGTTCGAAGAGTTCTCAATGGTTTTTACCAAGGTTCAAGGGATATATTTCCTACGGGCGTGAGGAGCATGTGGTGTATAGTAAAATTCTCCTAGATGAAATCAAATGGAAGGTCCTTGGCTAATTGAATATGTAGTTGCTTGTGACTCGGAGTGGACTATGAAGTTCTCGTATTTTTCATATGATGGCATAGTATATGTGGGGTGTTGTAAGGGATTGAGATTTACGTGAGCGAGATCATAGTTCTGTTTTGGAAGGGAAGGTCATAAAATTTGTAGGCAGTATGGGCGGTTTCAGATGACTAGGTAAATGATATTACTATTTGGTATTTCTTGATGAGAGTGTACATTTCAGAAGGGGCACTGTGATTTGAATTATGAATACTTCATTGGTATTATGGCACTCTCCTGGTTGATCGACTGTTGATGATCAAATTTTTCTATGTGGCATAGATGAATTATAGAAGTACTCCTCGTGGGTTGATCGTGTATGAGAAATGTGTTAGACATTCTGGCGATGGAGTTAGGATCAGATATGGTGATTCGTGTGTTCTATGGATTTGGAGACTAGGAGTTCTCAAGAGCAGATTGTTTCGTGGATTTTCGGAGGGTTATTTATCTATTTGTGGGTGACCATAGTTGATTTGGGGGTCCATTGGTAGGCCCAATTAGGATGTGTATTCTACACCGAGCTGGATTGGTTGGCTCCATACTGCTATTGTTGAGGGATGTGCCATTCAGTTATTGTTGAGCTTATTCATGTTCTGAAAGGATCTGTGAGTTGTTATTCTATGCTACGAGGAGTTATGATTCGTTGGCTATAAGCACACCTGGTGCGGTTCTATTTGGGATTTATTGTGAAATTTGAGTGAGATGAGTAATTGGGTATTGCATGGTTGATGGCGTATGGGTTATGTTCTTTTCGAGTTTTGTGTGGCATTGTGTCATCTGCTTCTCCATGGTTATAGTAATGCACTTTGGGTACTTGATGTCGTATTGTGCGTGGTTATTGATTTTGAGCATGGTGGCGTGAGGTGTCTCATATGGGCCAGTGTTTGGGTGTGGTCGCACATTGCGGCAAAGTTATGTTAAGATATGATCCTTTGTGTTAGATTCGTGTGTGTTATGGTTCTACGATGTAAGTTAGGTTCTTAGCATTGCATTGGGGTGGTACCCGTTGAGCTTACAGAACGGTTCTCTTGATTGAGTCATTTTCGTGATTGAGTACATTTGGATTATTGCTTATTGGTGCATGGATTGCACGATTTGTGGCTTTGAGTAATATTGGTATTGCGTGTCAGTCAAGTAGTTGGTATTCGATAAGATGAAGTCGTCGGATCTAGGATGGGTGCTATCGGGTTTGATTGCGGTATGTTTGGAAGGATAATATCGGAAGTCAGTTTAGGAATTGGCTATAGTTCTTGTTGAAGGAGAGGGAGCTCCATGGCTTGTTGATTTGATGAATGATTATGAGTTTTTGCGTGTTCCTTTCATCATCGGTAGTGTACGAAGGTTTCAGAATAAAGCCTTGTTTGATATGAGGTTTATTACCGGTATTCGGTTGTTTTGAGCAGCTACTGTGATTAGAAATCATTGCTTCGAGTATCTGTGTTATGTGATATATCATGCGATTGTATCTTGGGTTATGGTTGCAGCTTGGTACAACTTGTTCAGACTTATACAGGGTGTAGTTTGCGAGATTCAGATCTTATAAGAAATTCCGGATGTTAGAAGTTAGATTCTAAGGCTTGTGGGGTAGGTTGAATTAAGAAATATCAGTTATGTTGTGTTATCGGACCTATATGGGATAGGGAAACGTGGGATCACCCCGGGTATGAGTCTAGTAAGGTTATATGGCGGTTTGATGGTTTTGGGAACAACTTCTGGCACGTTCGAGGACGAACGTATGTTTAAGTGGAAGAGAATGTAACGACCCAACAAGTCGTTTTGAGTATTTGCACTTCACTCGGTTGTTTACGGGCATGAGTAGCTTTGTATGATGTATTATGACTTATGTGAATCGTCGGTTTTGATTTTCAGATTATTCGGAATCGAATTGGAAAAATGGATTTCAGTGTTGAAGCTTTAAATTGGGAGAGTTGTCTAAGTTTGACTTTTTGTGAATTTGAACCCGCAACGGAGTTTTGATGGTTTAGGTAGGTCCGTTGGGTGATTTTGGACTTAGGAGCGTATCCGGAAAATTATTTGGAGGTCTGTAGTGGAATTTGGCTTGAAATGGCGAAAGTTATATTTTTGGGAAGTTTGACCAGGGGGTTGACTTTTTGATATCGGGGTCGGAATCCGATTCCGAAAATTGAAATAGCTTCGTTATGTCATTTATGACTTATGTGCAAAATTGAAATTTATTTGCCAGAGCTGAGATTGATTATGGGCCTATGTATGATGTGTTACGTTGTATGAATATGTCGTGCGAGTGTAGGCACGAGTTGCTATAGCCGGTTGAGTCTAATATCGTGTGTCGATGTGAAAAATAAGGTATTTTTGAAATTTATGGGAGTGTAAGAAATTTGGGTTTAAGGCTTGTAAGTGTAAACAAGAGGAATAATCTCAACTGAGATGGTGTTGTTGGACACATGTTAGTTTGCGGCGAAGTAGAATCACCTCCGAGTATGTGTGTAAGAATCACCCCCGAGGACGAACGTATGTTTAAGAGGGGGAGAATGTATTGACCCGACTTGTTGGAGACTATCGAGGTAGCTGCTTGATGTCTGCAGACCTTGACTCGTTTTCCTTTCAATTATTTGTACTATTCTATATTTTCGGACAATACTGATTGTATTAGTCAGACTATGTTATCATTTAGATGATCATGCACTCAGTGATACCGGGTTTTGGGAGTGTATTTATATCAGTATGTGTGGGATTTTCTATTAAATATAAATATTATGTTTTCAAACATAAAAGAAATTGTGATTTATTAAGGTTGTCGGCTTGCCTAGTACTGAGATAGGCGCCATCACGACATGCGGATTTTGGGTCGTGACAAGTTGGTATCAGAGCCTAGGTTACATAGGTCTCACGAGTCATGAGTAGGTTTAGTAGAGTCTTGCGGATGGGTACGGAGACATCTGTACTTACCTTCGAGAGCCTGTCGAACCCATAGGAAAAAATTCACTTTCTTGTATTCTGTCGTTCTAATTTGTTGATTCCGGAAACTAAATTTCTATTATTCTGTTCTCTTACAGATGGTGAGGACACATTCTACCGGATTTGACAGTCAGCCACCGGTGCCACCGGTTAGGGTCGCTAGAGGTCGTGGTAGAGGTCGAGGTGTAGCTCGTACAGCAGTTGGAGCAACACCTATAAAACTATTAGTTGCTCCAGCTTAGGAGCAGGTTCCAGATATAGTCGAGCCAGTGAGGCCAGCTCAGGCACTAGTTATGCCTATTGTGATTTCAGGCCTTCAGGAGGCTTTAACCCAGATATTGACTGTTTGCACTAGCCTTGCTCAGGTGGTTTCATCGCAGGCCACACCAGCCATTTCTCAGGCCGAGGGAGGTACTCATACCCCTGTCGTCCATACTCCAGAGCAGGCATTGCAGGGACTTTAGATACTGGGGTACTACTAGTCCAGCCGATTGTAGCTACTCAGGCCCAGGTGGGTCCTATTATGAATGACGAAGAGCATAAAAGATTAGAGAGGTTTGGGAGACTCCATCCTCCAACTTTCAATGGAACTGAGTCAGAGGATGCTCAGGATTTCTTGGACAGATGCCAGCGAATGCTTCGTACAACGGGTATTCTGGAGACCATTAGGGCCTCATTTACTACTTTTCAGCTGGCCGGGGCAACCTTCAGATGGTGGGAGACTTATGTGAGGAGTAAACCAGTTGGTGCAACACCACTTTCATGGCAGGAGTTCTCTGTATTATTCCTGGAGAAGTTCGTGCCATAGACTCGCAGAGAGGAACTACGCAAGGAGTTTGAGTATTTACGTTAGGAGGACCTGTCTATGACCCAGTATGAGATGCTGTTTTTAGAATTGGCTCGTTATGTAGTTTGGTTGGTTCCTATTGAGACGGAGAAGATTAGGAGGTTCATTAATGGCTTCAACCATAATTTCTGTTTTGTTATAACTCTAGAAAATATAGCAGGTGCTAAATTCGACGGAATGGTTTACAGTGCTCGGTGGCTAGAGATGTCTGTATTCAGGAGCGTGAGGAGAGGGAGGCCAAAAGGTCTCGTGGTCCGGGTAATCCTAGCGGTGTCCCTTCTGGGGGACAGCTCGACCGAGTCAGTCTTATCTTAGTGCACTTCTATCTTAGAGTTCATCTAGTGCACAATCAGTTTAGGGTTCATCTGTACCAAGTTCTTCTGGTAGTTATTCTGGTTCTCATTGTCCACCTAAGTACTTGCCAACGTTTTCAGAGAATGGTAGTTTTGAGTGTGGAGATTTGGGTCACATAAAGAGATATTGCCCCTGCCTTACTAGAGGGTCAGCTTAGTAGATGAGTAAAACTACGACTTCAGCACCAGTTGCTTTACCGCCTACCCAGCTAGCTTGGGGTGGGGCTCAGGCAGCCAGAGTTAGCCCAAGAGGGGGAGGTCGATTAGGTGGCAGTCGTGCCCGATTCTATGTTATTCCTGCTAGGCCAGATGCCGTTACTTCAGATGCAGTGATCACAGATATTGTCTCAGTGTGCCACAGGGAAGCTTCTATATTATTTGACCCTGGTTCCATATATTCGTATGTATCATCATATTTTGCTCGTTATCTAGATATTCCCCGTGAATCCTTAGTTTTACCTATTCGTGTATCTACGCCGGTGGGCGATACTATTATTGTGGACCAAGTTTATCGATCGTGTGTGATAACTATTGGGAGACTGGAGACTAGAGTTGATCTCTTATTGCTTAGTAATGTTGATTTTGATGTAATATTGGGTATGGATTGGTTGTCTCCATGTCATGCTATTCTGGACTGTCAGGCAAAAATTGTGACATTAGCGATACTAGGATTGCCGAAGGTCGAGTGGAGAGGTTCTCTAGATTGTGTTCCCAGCAGGGTAATTTCTTACTTAAAAGCCCAATGGATGGTTGGAAATGGATGTTTCTCATATTTGTCCTTTGTGAGAGATGTTGATGCACACACTCCTACTATTGACTCTGTACCGGTAGTGCAAGAATTTTCGGAAATATTTCATGCAGACCTGCCATGTATGCCACCCGACAGGGATATTGATTTCGGTATAGACTTGGTGTCCAGCACTCAGCCCATTTCTATTCCTCTGTATCGTATGGCACCAGCTTAATTGAAAGGGCAACTTTAGGAACTTCTTGATAAAGGGTTTATTACGCCTAGTGTGTCACCTTGGGGTACACCAGTTCTATTTGTGAAAATGAAACACGATACGATGCGGATGTGTATCGACTATAGGCAGTTGAACAAAGTTACAATCAACAACAAGTATCCTTTTGCCACGTATTGATGATTTATTTGACCAGCTTCATGGAGCGAGGGTGTTCTCCAAAATTGATTTGCGATCTGGGTATCACCAGTTAAAAGTTCGGGATTCGGATATTCTAAAGATGACATTCAAGACCCGCTATGGTCACTATGAATTTATCATGATGTCTTTTGGGCTTACCAACGTCCCAACAACATTTATGCACTTGATGAATAGTGTATTCCAGTAGGGTGGAGTGATTGCTTATGCTTCGCTCCAGTTGAAGCCACATGAAAAGAACTACCCTGTTTATGATTTAGAATTGGCAGCCATCGTTCATGCATTGAAGATATGGAGGCAGCCATCCTAAAAGACATAGTTCAGCACGGCGATCCTGAATATGTTACTATTGGAGATGATGGGATGTTGAGGATGCAGGGTCGAATTTGTGTGCCAAATGTAGATGGGTTGTGTGAGATGATTCTTGAAAAAGCCCACAGTTCGCGATATATATATATATGTGTGTGTGTGCGCTCCATCCCAACAAAAAACTAGTTAAAACAATCTATTATACGCTACTTACAAGCACAAGTAACTTGAGTCTAAAAGAATAAAGTTTTATACATGAAGGAACAAAAAGGAACCTCCAATTTGAACTTTGAACTTGCTGCTATGAAGGAAAATGGAGTTCTCTTTGTATTTGTAAAAAAAATTAAATATTCGTTGCTTTTGGAAGATATTAGCAGACTAGCAGACAAGATAAAAAATTGGGAAAGACCATGAATTAGGGCTTCAATCAATAAAAAAGGTCTTGACTTTTAAATTTTATACTTTTGAGTTCCTTTTTAAGCCTTTTAAGTAATTATCAAACTGACTTTTGAGAATTTGGGTATTATATGAAGGATTTATTCAACAAATTTTGTTTTAGTTTGAGAAAGTCTCTGGGGCTTACACCTCACTAAAAAATGCGCCTCGAATGCCCGGTCGTACGCCCCGAATTGCTGGGCATACACCCCGAGAGACTTTCGCCCCACACCATCGCCCCGGGGTTCACCTTTTAAAACATTGGTACCAAGACTTGTGACAACATTATTGGTGGAGAAGGATGAAGAAAGATATAGTTGGGTTTATAGCCCAGCGTTTAAATTGTCAACATGTGAAGTACGAGCATCAGAGACCGGGCGGATTGCTTCAGAGACTTGAAATCCCGGAGTGGAAATGGGAGCGTATTACCATGAACTTCGTAGTTGGATTCCCACAGACTTTGAGGAATTTTGATGCTATTTGCGTAATTGAGGATCGGTTAACTAAGTTCGCACATTTTATTCTAGTCGGTACTACTTATTCTTCGGAACGGTTGGTTGAGATTTATATCCGCGAGATTGTTCGCCTTCATGGTGTGCCAGTGTCCATTATTTCAAATCAGGGCACGTAGTTTACATCATATTTTTGGAGAGAAGTGCAACGAGAATTAGGCACAAAGGTTCAATTGAGTAAATCATTTCACCCTCAGACGGATGGACAGTCCGAGCGCACTATTCATATATTGGAAGATATGCTACGCGTTTGTGTTATAGGATCTGTTTCTTCCACTTGCAGAGTTTGCTTACAATAACAGCTACCAATCAAGCATTCAGATGGCTCTGTATGAGGATTTATATGGGAGATCGGGTCGGTCTTCGGTGGGTTATTTTGAGCCTGGTAAGGCTAGGCTATTGGGTACTGATTTAGTTCATGATACTTTGGAAAAGGTTAAATTGATTCAGGAATGACTTCGCACGGCATAGTCTAGACATAAGAGTTATGCCGACCAGAAGGTTCGCAATGTTTGTTACATGGTAAGAGAGCAGGTACTACTCCGAGTTTCGCCCATGAAGGGTGTTATGAGATTTGGGAAGAAGGGGAAGTTGAGTCCTAGGTATATTGGGCATTTTGAAATACTTAAGAAGATTGGAGAAGTGGCTTATAAACTTGCATTGCCGCCTAGTTTATCGGGTGTTCATCCAGTGTTTCATGTATCTATGCTCCGGAAATATGTCGGAGACCCGTCTCTTGTTTTGGATTTTAGTACAGTGCAGTTGGATGGTAATTTGACTTATGATGTGGAGCCGGTGGCCATTTTAGACCTGCATTGTAACGATTCGGCCAGTTGTTTTGAGAGTTGTAGCCCTGTTCCCCATTTACTGCTCATTATATACTTTGTAGCTGTTATGTGACTTGCCGGTGTAGTCAGTTCGGGTCCGGAAAGATTTCAGAATGAATTGAGACACTTATTCTCAAATTTGAAAGCTTAAGTTGAAATAGTTGACAAGATGTTGAATTATGTGTAAATAACCCCGGAATAGAGTTTTGATGATTCAAATAGCTCTGTATGGTGATTTTGGACTAAGGAGCGTGTCCGAAAAATTATTTGGAAGTCCGTAGTTAAATTAGGCTTGAAATGGCTAAAATAGAAATTTAAGTTTGGAAGCTTGACCGGGGAGTTAACTTTTTGATATCGGGGTCGGAATCTAATTCTGGAAATTTGAATAAGTCCGTTATGTCATTTATAACTTGTGTGCAAAATTTGAGGTCAATCGGACTTGATTTGATAGGTTTCGGCATCGAATGTAGAAGTTAAAAATTCTTAAGTTTCATTAAGCTTGAATTGGGGTATGATTCATGGTTTTAGCATTGTTTGATATGATTTGAGGTTTCGACTAAGTTCGTATGATGTTTTAGAACTTTTTGATGTATTTGGTTTAGGTCCCGAGGGCCTCGGGTGAGTTTCGGATGGTTAACGGACTAAATTTTGGACTTGGAACCTCGCTGGAATGCTTCTAATGCATTACCTGGTTTACTTCATCGCGTTCGCGAGAGGGGTCTCGCGTTTGCGAAGGGGAAATGGAGGCAGGCGAAGTTTTTGTGCTTCACGTTAGGGAATGGGATTAGGTTAGCGTGCATCGTGAACGCGAGGAGGTTGTCACATTCGCGAAGAAGAGAGAGTGCTGGGGTGGACATACGCGTTGGCCTACACATTTGCGAAGAAGGCTGCGCGTACGCGAAGGCCTATGGGAAGTGGTCATCTTATTTGCGTGTGAGCCCTCGTGTTCGCAAAGAGGAAATTTTGGGCAGCACATTTTTGTGCGTCGCGAACGCGAGGCAAGGGTCACGTTCCATTTTTGATGAATTGGAGCTTGGGAAGAGGCAATTTTCGGGGGAATTTCAAGAAAAACAACAGAGTAAGTGTTCTTAACTCAATTTTGATCAAATTACCTGAATCCATGTTTGTTTTTAACATTTAATTGGTGATTTAAGTTGGGAGATTTAGAAAAATCTCTTGGTTTAAATTGAAGATTTGAGAGTCGAGTTGATGTCGGAATTTAGTAATTTTAGTACGGTTGGACTCATGGTTGAATGGATGTTCATATTTTGTAACTTTTGTCGGGTTCTGAGACATGGGCCCCACGGGCGATTTTTGAGTTAAATATTGGATTTTGTTGGAAAATTTTTATTTTCATATAGAATAAATTCCCATAATTTGTATTGATTAAATCGAATTAATTATGACTAGATATGAGGCTTTCGGAGGCCATGTCACGAGGCAAAGACATAGCAGAGTAAAGAATTACACAAGTGGAGGTAAGTGACTTGTCTAACCTTGTGTGAGAGAAATTTCCCTTAGGATTGGTATTGATATGATAATTGTGATGTGTTAAAAGTCGTGTATGCGAGGTGACGAGTGTGCACACGTGCTAAATGTGGAAAACTCTGGTTTTAAATTGTGTAGATCTTTGTTACACATTAATTAAATTATTTTATCTGGTTATATTCATCATCATTGATCTACTTTTATATTTTAAATTTGCTTGACATTTTTCCTGCTAATTGCTTTACCTGTTTAGTTGAAACTTTGTTTCTTTTATTCTATGCTCATTATTTGAAAGTTGAATTATTATTAATATGAAGTATTTGATATTAAAAATTTGGTATTGAGGCAAGGCATTTTGGTGAAAAATTATTTTTGTTGAGTTATTCACTTTCAAATATTTTGCAAGATTTTGTATTCATTGTGATTGAGTCGTGAGCTCCTTATTGTGGAAATAATGTTGTTGATTCATTTTGGCAAGCTGAAATATTTGGGCACTTGAGGTATAAATTGTGATATATTGTGATATTGATACGCATGCGGTGATATAAGGTATGGGTGTTGAAATGCATGCGGTGAGATAAGGGTGGCTTGATACGCGTGGCTAGTAAGGAAACTACTAGAAGTCATGCGGTGTGATCGGGGTGGCTAAAACAAAGGATGCTATTTCGGGAAAAATATTTTCTTTAAAATTAAATGTGAAGGCTCCCGCGGTGATATAGAAAAATAAGATATTGTGAATTTATTTCTGATGCGGGACTATGAGGCGGTACCTCGGGAGTGCCCTTGTTGATATTTCTTTATGGGTGCATTTGCCTTTGGTTATTTTGTGTTTTCATTAAAGTTGTAAATTTTTGTTTTCCTTCCGCGAGGTATTATCTACCCTTAATTTGTGTAGTTAAATTGTGACATACTACTTACTTGATTCATTCCCATTGTCATTTTATTATTATTATATCCTTAAACTTTTCACCCTGTCTTTTATTATTTCTAGTAGGGCCTGACCTGACCTCGTCACTACTCTACCGAGGTTAGGCTTGGGATTTACTGGGTACTACTGTGGTGTACTTATACTATGCTTCTACACATCTTTTTGTGCAGATACATGTACTTCCTATCAGACCAGGCATCAGTGAACTAGCTTACGCGGAAACTTCAAGGTACATCTGTCAGCGTCCGCAGACCTCAAAGTCCCCTTTTATCCTTATTATGTTGCTTTGTTTATTCTCTTTAGACTTTGATGTATAGCGACACTTAGAATAAATTCTTAGAAGCTTGTGACTTATTTCTACCGGGTTTTAGGAGTTGAAATTATTTGAATTGTAGTTTCATTTATTTCAGATTTCTATTATGTTATTCTGCATTGATAGGCTTACCTAGTCTTAGAGACTAGGTGCCATCACGACATCCTACGGAGGGAATTTGGGGTCGTGACAGGCAGGTTCGAAAGTTGTGATCAAAGAATATAGCTTCATTGAAAGTGCAGTGGAGACGCCAGTCAGTCGAAGAACTTACTTGGGCGACTGAACGGGAGATGCGGAGTAAATATCCACACCTATTTGAGACTACAGGTATGATTCTAAACTCGTTTGACGACGAACGTTTGTTTAAGAGGGGAAGAATGTAATGACCTAGCCGGTCGTTTTGTGTATTACAGCTCTGTTCCCCAATTTACTGCTCATTTTGTACATTACAGTTGTTATATGACTTTCCGGGGTAATTGGTTCGGGTCCGGTGAGGTTTCGTAATGAATTGAGACACTTAGTCTCAAAGATGAAAGCTTAAGTTGAAATAGTTGACTGGATATTGACTTAGGTGTAAATGACCCCGGAATAGAGTTTTGATGATTCCAATAGCTCCGTATGGTGATTTTGGATTAGGAGTGTGTCTGGAAAATTATTTGGAAGACCGTAGTTAAATTAGGCTTGAAATGTCGAAAATAGGAAGTTCAAGTTTGGAAGTTTGACCGGGGAGTTGACTTATTGATATCGGGGTCGGAATCCGATTCTGGAAATGGGAATAGGTCTGTTATGTCATTTATGACTTGTGTGCCAAATTTGAGGTCAATCGGACTTGATTTGATTGGTTTCGGCATCTAATGTAGAAGTTGAAATTTCTTAGTTTCATTAAGCTTGAATTGGGGTATGATTCGTGTTTTTAGTGTTGTTTGATGTGATTTGAGGCCTCGACTAAGTTTGTATGATGTTTTGGGACTTATTGGTATATTTGGTTGAGGTCCAGGCGTCCTCGGGTGAGTTTCAAATGGTTAACGAATCAAATTTGGATTTAGAACAAAGCTAGAAATTTGCTGCCTACTGATGCAATCGCACCTGCGGAAATTATCTCGTAGGTGCGAGCTCACAGAAGCGAGCCTAGGTGCGCAGAAAAGACACTGGTTTGGAAAGGGCTGGGATCGCAGATGCGCGTGGTTGACCGCAGAAGTAGACTCTTGTCCGCAAGAGCGAAGGAGGCGCAGAAGCGACAGAAATACCGCAGAAACGGTTACGCAGAAGCAGTCAAAATTGCGCAAATGCGAAAACACTGGCACTGTTAAAACGAGGGGTTCCAAGGTTCTTTCTCATTTTTGGACCTCAAACACACGGTTTGGAGTGATTTTTCAGAGGGAATTCACGGAAAAACTTGAGGTAAGTCACTTGTGATCATTGCTAGTCAATAATATTCAATTATCATTGAGTATTTCGACTAGATTACGTGTTTTTGAGGTGAAATTGGAGGATTTGGGTCTAGGGATTTGAAAATAAGATTTGAGGATTTGAAGGTCGAGTTGATGTCAGAATTTGGTAAGGTTGGTATGGTTGAACTCGTGGTTGAATGTGCGTTCATATTTTGTAACTTTTGTCGGGTTCCGAGATGTAGCCCCCCCTGACGATTTTGAGATGAATTTTGAATTTTGACTAGATTCGAGGCGTTCACAGGTCGATTCGTGAGGCAAAGGCATATTGGAATAAGGAATTACACGATTTAAGGTAAATAAGACTTCTAAACATGGTTCTGAGGGTATATACCCCTAAACTACATGTTATGTGAATTGTATGGAGGTGACGCACATGCTAGGTGACGGGCGTGTGGGTGTGCGCCATAGAAATTGTGACATAAATAAATTATGTGTAGTTGTATAATTAAAGAATCATGTCATTATCCACATATCCTCCACGTGTTAGAGGAAATTGAGCTAAGAATCAGGTTGAAGATCATGTTTAGGCTACGTGGCGATATTTTTGCCCCATAAGGTCATGTTGCTATTGAATTATTTGTTTGAATTGTAATTTTCTTTACTCAATCGCATCCATCATTTGTATATCATATCTCAGTCTCTGTTATCATTCATTGATACATCATATCATCATGTCGGGTTGATTTTCATGTCATTGAGAGCCCGAGAGATATTATATGTATTGGGCTACACGCCACAAAATATTTTATTTATTTATGCCTGGATCTGGCTATTATAGCGCTTGGGCTAAAGGAGACCCTCCGGAGTCTGCACCCCCCAAAGTGAGCGCAATTCATTTATATTGAGGGATGGATCTTGCCTGGACATGGATCTTGTCCGAATCATTTAAATCTGGAGATGGATCTTCCCTAGAGCTGGATTGGCCTTATACATTACTGATTGACTGACTTTCAGTGGATGTGTATATATACGGGATGGATCTTCCCTGGGCTAGATTGGCCATATACAAAACTGAGTGATTGAGTGTTTTGAGATTATGAGTGCACGAGGTTTCCACTGAGGTGCATCACATACAACATGTACATTGGCATGTAGATATAAAGATGTCATATTCTTCATATCATTCATAATTTATCTATTTTAATTGTACTGAGTTTAATTGTTGAGTTTGAAAGTATGCCTATATTTCTGTACTGATATTTCTATATTGGATTATACCTCTGGAGCTCGTCACTACTTTCAGCCCAAAGGTTAGTCTTGTTACTTATTGAGTACATGGGGTCAGTTGTACTCATACTACACTCTGCACTTCGTGTGCAGATCCAGGTACTTCCGGACACGGAGTTTGCTAGTTTTTGGGAGATTATCTGTTGGAGACTATCGAGGCAGTTGCTTGACGTCCACAGACCTTGACTCTCTTTCCTTTCAGTTATTTGTATTGTTCTACATTTTCGGACAGTGTTTGTATTAGTCAGACTATGTTATCATTTAGATGCTCATGCGCTCAGTGACACCGAATTTTGGGAGTGTATTTATATCAGTATGTGTGGGATTTTCTATTAAATATAAATATTATGTTTTCAAACTTAAAAGAAATTATGGTTTATTAAGGTTGTCGGCTTACCTAGTACTGAGATAGGCGCCATCACGACATGTGGATTTTGGGTCGTGACAATTTTGATTCTTAATACTATACTAACATTTTTAATTTGTGTTCTAACGCTCTTTTTATGGTATAAATTTATGTATCCTAAAATATTTTTTTAATTTGATTCTCTTGCTAAATAATTAATTAAAGATTTAATTATTCAATTTTAACATAAAAAATAATTTATTCTATGTTGATTCAGATCTTAATATTAGTTCATCTCTTGTTTTGAATATTAATCTTAATTCTAATTTTATCCACTATAAATTTTATTTTCAAAGAATAAAATATTGATATGACATTTCACTTTTAGATCTTTATGTTTGTAGAATCATTAGTTGTATTGACTCTTACCAACCATTATTTGTCACGACCCGAAATTCCCACCTCCAAACCATGATGGTGCCTAATATTTCACTTGCTAGGCAAGCCAACGTTAGAATAACATTATCCATTTTTTAAAATAATTTTTAAATTTACTAATAACAAGGAAGCAAATGCGAAAGCAATTTTGAAATAATCCATAATAATAACGGGGTCTAAATACCATCCCAGAATTGGTGTCACAAATGCACGAGCTTCTAAAATAAATACAAATAAAGTTCTGAATAAAATAAAGCTGTCTGAAAATAAACCCACAGCTAAAGTACAATAAATGGGGACTTCAGAACTGCGGACGCCATGCGGTTATACCTTAAGTATCCTCTTATAGCTGAAATCCGAGCAAGTCTATGGTACGCCGCTGGGACCAACTCCAAAATCTGCACAAGAAATGCAGAGTATAGTATCAGTACAACTGACCCCATGTACTGGTAAGTGCTGAGCCTAACCTCGACGAAGTAGTGACAAGGCTAAGGCGGTTCACTTACATTAACTTGTACGCAATATTAGTAACAACAACAATAATAGGAATAAATCAGGTAATTCATTTATTATAATTGAAGGCAACTCAGCAGTCATAACCAATTATCATTTCCCTTATTTCTATTGCAGCGTGCAACACGCTCTCATAATATATCTACATTCAGTTCTGTTGCGACGTGCAACCCGCTCCTCCAACATATTCATTTTAATCAAGTCTATTGCGGCGTGCAATCCGATCCTCTAATATTAACTTTTTAACAAGTCTGTTGTGGCGTGCAACCCGATCCTCCAATATTGACTTTTAATAAGTCTGCTCCAGCGTGCAACTCGATCCTCCAATATTGACTTTTAATAAGTCTGTTGCGGCGTGCAACCCGATCCTCCAATATTGACTTTTAATAAGTCTGTTGCAGCGTGCAACCCGATTCTCCAATATAGACTTTTAATAAGTTTGTTGCGGCGTGCAACCCAATCCTCTAATATATTTATTATAATCAATCATGTTGCGGCGTGCAACCCGCTCCTCCAACATTTTTATTTTCCAATTCTTATAGAAGAAATTTTCCCAATAAATATAACAATTAATATAAAATTACAAGACAACAAGCATACAATAATTATGATTTAATTATGAAGCAAACAATGATAAATAGCAAATTATTATGGAAATGAGGGAGTAAATAGGCAGTTTAATATTTAATATGCTAATTGTCAAATAACAATTAAGGCACATAATTCAAATAGCATGTAACAATTAATGCAGGAATTCAAGAATTTATATTTGAAAAGAATAAGAGAGAAATAATTATTATAATAATTAATTTATGATTAAAAATAATTTATGATTTTTCAAGTTGCAGGCAAACAATTAATTTGACGACGTATAGAGACTCGTCACCTCGCCTATACGTCGTTTACATGCAATTCACATAACAAACAATTCAAGGGTTCTATTCCCTCAAGTCAAGGTTAACCCCGACACTTACCTCACTTTGCAAATTTTAATCAATTATTCAACCACAACTTTTCCTTTTAAATTTGCCTCTGAAAGCTTCAAATCTATTCACAAACAGTTTAATATATTCAATACTAATCATAGGAATTAATTCCATATGAATGGGACCCACATCTCAAATTCCGAAAAAACTCACGAAATCTGAACACCCGTTTCGATACGAGTTCAACCATACCAAATTTGTCCAATTTCGATATCAAATGGACATTCAAATCTTAATTTTTTGTTTTTCGAAAGTTTTACAAAAATTCCAATTTCTTTCATCTAAATCCGAAATAAATGATGAATATAGACGTGAATTTGTGATATACAATAACTATATGATAAAGAACACTTACCCAGTTCGAAATCGTGAAAAACTCCTTTTAAATCTCCCCTAAGCCGAGTTATAATTAGGGTTTGTAAAAAATGGAAAAAATCCCGTTTTTGGTTCTGTTTTAAGTCATAGGGGTCAGGCCTTTTTCGCGTTCGCGAAGGGCCTATCGCGTTCGCGATGAGTAGCAGCCCGTGGATTTTGCGTTTGCAATTCCTCCTTCACATTCGCAAAGGTTTCCCCCGTGGCCTTCGCGTTCGCGAGGCATAGCTCGCGTTCGCGCTGAAGGGATGATCGACCCTCCCCCAGGTGTGCCTAACACTATGCGTTCGCGAGTAGATGGTCATGTTCGCAAAGGGTAATGCCCCCATCACTTCGCGTTCATGACCAAGACTTTGAGTTCGCGAACAAGAAAAATCCAGCTGCCCAGTTTACTCTTCGCGTTCGCGAGAGTACCTTCGCGAACGCGAAGAAGAACATGCCAAAACACCTGCTGCAGCAAATTTCCAGATTTTCAAAGTCCAAAACATCACGTAGCCTATCCGAAACTCACCCGAGCCCTCGGGGCTCCAAACCAAGCATGCACACAAGTTCTAAAACATCAAACAAACTTGCTCGCATGATCGAATCGCTAAAATAACACCTAGAACTACGAATCGGACACCAAATCAAAGGAAGTTTTCAAGAAAACTATATAACTTATATTTTTACAACCGCACGTCCGAATCACGTAAAATCAACTCCGATTCTCTCCAAATTTGGCAGACAAGTCATAAATATTATAGTGGACCTATACCGGGCTCCAGAACCAAAATACGGACTCGAGGTCAATAAATCATGCATCAGTCATTTCTTAGAAATCATTAAGCTTTCAAGCTTTTAATTTTTCATCAAAATTCCATACCTCAAGCTAGGGACCTCGGAATTCGATTCTGGGCATACGCCCAAGTCCCAAATCACGATACGGACCTACCAGAATTTTCAAAACATTGATCCGGATCCGTTTGATCAAAATGTTGACCAAATTCAGCTTAGTTGTGTTCTAAAGTTCTATTTCCCATTTTAATCCATTTTTCACATAAAAACTTTTCGGAAAATTGTACGGACTGCGCACGCAAGTCGAGGTATGATAAATGGTGCTTTTCGAGGTCTTATAACACAGAATTACTTAGTAAATTTAAAGATGACATTTTGGGTCATCACATTCTCCACCTCTAAAATAAATATTCGTCCTCGAACGGAGTTAGAAAAAGTACCTGAGCTGGAGAAAAGGTGTGGATATTTACTCCGCATGTCCGACTCGGACGCCTAGGTAGATGTCTCTACCGGCTGACCTCTCCATTGCACCCGAACTAAAGGATAACTCTTTGACCTCAACTGTCGGACCTGCCGGGCTAGAATAGCCACTGGCTCCTCCTCGTAAGTCAAATCTTTACCCAATTGGACTGAGTTGAAATCTAACACATGGTACGGATCACCATGATATTTTCGAAGCATAGACACATGGAACACCGGATGAACCTCTGATAAACTAGGTGGTAATGCAAGCTTGTAGGCTACTTCACCCACCCTTTCAAGAACTTCAAAGGGGTCCGATATACCTAGGGCCCAACTTGCCCTTCTTTCCGAACCTCATTATACCTTTCATAGGTGAAACCCGGAGCAATATTCGTTCTCCAACCATGAATGCAATATCACAAACTTTACGGTCTGAATAATCTTGACCTTATCCGAGGCATCTGGTATCCAACAACCGAGCCTCTCCCAGTTCAAACCAACCAACTGGCGATAGGCATCGCCTTCCATCTAATGCCCCATATGGAGCCATCTGAATGCTCGACTAGTAGCTATTATTATAAGCAAACTCCGCAAGTGGCAAGAAATGATCCCAAGAACCTCCAAAGTCTATAACACAAGTACGAAGCATATCTTCCAATATCTGAATAGTGCACTCTAATTGTCCATCTATCTGTAGATGAAATGTTGTACTCAACTCCACCCGCGTGCCTAACTCACGTTGTACAGCCCTCCATAAATGTGAGGTAAACTGCGTACCTCGGTCTGAAATAATAGACACGGGCACACCGTGAAGGCAGACAATCTCACGAATGTAAATTTCAGCTAACCTCTCTAAAGAATAGATAACTGCCACCGGAATGAAATGGGCTGGCTTGGTCAACCTGTCCACAATGACCCAAACTGCGTCAAATTTTTTATGAGTCCGTGGGAGCCCAACAACAAAATCCATAGTGATACGCTCCCAATTCCACTCAGGAATTTCTAACTTCTGAAGAAAACCACCAGGTCTCTGATGCTCGTACTTAACTTGCTCACAATTCAGACACCGAGCTACATGTACAATTATATCCTTTTTCATTCTCCTCCACCAATAATGTTGACGCAAATCTTGATACATTTTTAGCGGTACCTGAATGAATAGAATACCTGGAACTGTGTGCTTCTTCAAGAATTAATTCACGAAGCCCATCCATATTAGGCACACAAATATGGCCCTGCATTCGCAGAATCCCATCTTCCCCCATAGCAACCTGTTTGGCATCACCGTGTCCTTAAGGACAAGTAAGTGAGGATCATCATACTGCCTCTCTCTGATGCGCTCATATAAAGTAGAGCGAGCGACTGTACAAGCTAGAACTCGACTGGGTTCTAAAATATCTAACCTCACGAACTGTTTAGCCAAAGTCTAAACATCTGTAGTTAATGGCCTCTCACCAACCGGAATATCTGTAGCTAATGGCCTCTAACCTCACGACTGGGTTCTAAGACTGCCCATACTCACAGCCTTTCTATTCAAAGCATCGGCCACCACATTGGCCTTTCCGGGGTGACACAAAATGGTGATATCATAGTCTTTCAACAACTCCAACCATATTCTCTACCTCAAATTAAGATCCTTTTATTTGAACAGATACTGGAGGCTACGATGATCAGTAAATACCTCACACGAGACACCGTAGAGGTAATGCCTCGACGCATATGCAATTACCTTGCCATCTTGCATTAATACTGCACCAAGCCCAATGTGAGATACATCACAATATACCTTATAAGATCCTGAACCTGTGGGTAATACCAATACTGGCATCGTAGTCAAAGCGGTCTTGAGCTTCTGAAAGCTCAACTCACACTCGTCTGACCATCTGAATGGAACACCCTTCTGGGTTAGTCTGGTCAATCTTCTTTCCAAAGATGAAAACCCTTCCACGAACCGACGATAATAACCTGCCAAACACAGGAAACTCCGGATCTCTATAACCGAAGTAGGTCTAGGCCAATTCTGAACAGCCTCAATCTTCTTAGGATCCACCTTTATGCCTTCTACCGATATAACATGTCCCAAAAAGGCAACTGAGTCTAACCAAAACTCACATTTTGAAAATTTGTCAAATCCATAAATGTTGGAGCATTTGTCAACTGAAATGACATCACTAGAAACTCGTAATGCCCATACCGAGTCCGAAAAGCTGTCTTAGGGACATCAGATGCCCTAATCTTCAACTGATGGTAACCAGATCTCAAATCAATTTTCGAAAATACCTTGGCACCCTGAAGCTGATCAAATAGGTCATCAATTCTTGGCAGCGGATATTTGTTTTTGATAGTGGCCTTGTTCAACTGCCGATAGTCTATTCACATCCGCATCGAGCCATCTTTCTTCTTTACAAATAATACTGGTGCACCCTAGGGCGAGATATTGGGTCTAATGAATCCCTGATCAAGCAAGTCTTGTAATTGCTCTTTCAATTCTTTCAACTCTGGCGGGGCCATACGGTATGGTGGAATAGAAATGGGCTTAGTTCCCGGAGCCAAATCAATACAGAAGTCAATATCCTTATCGTGTGGAATCCCCAACATATATACAGGAAATACGTATGAAAAATCACGAACAACTAGCACTGAGTCCATAGAAGGGACATCCGCACTGGGATCGCGAATATAAGCCAAATATGCTGGATATCCTTTCTCTACCATACGTCGAGCTTTCATATAAGAAATAACCCTACTGGCAGAATGGCCAAGAGTTCCTTTCAACTCTAATCGAGGTAACCCTGGCATAGCTAGGATCACTATCTTGGCATGACAGTTCAATATAACATGATAAGGAGACAGCCAATCCATACCCGAGATGACATCAAAATCTACCATATCAAGAAGTAGAAGATCCACACTAGTTTCAAGATTACCAATAGTAACCACACACGAACGCTAGACATGATCTACTACCACAGAGTCTCCCACCGATATCGATACACACACAGAAGCACTCAGAGAATCACATGGCACAACCAAATATGAAGCAAAATAGGATGACACATAGGAATAAGTAGATCCTAGATCAAGTAGAATTGAAGCATCTCCATGGAAAACTGGAATAATACATGTGATCACAGCATCAGATGACTCGGCCTCAGGCCTAGCTGATAAATCATAAAATAGGGGCTGGGCCCAACTACTCTAAATTGAACCTCTGCACGGCCTCTAACTGACTGGCCTCCACCTCTAATGGTCTGACCTCCACCTCTAACTGGCTGAGCAGGCGGTGAAGCAACTGGTGCCGGTATGATGGCACGAGAATCTTGCTGAGATCTGTTGCTCGCTAATCTAGGGCAATACCTCCTGATGTGACAAATGTTCCCACACTCATAACACCCATCCTGATGTCATGGCTGCTGAATCTAAAGCTGACCTAGATGGGCCGAATAACCATTGTAGTAACTCTGGAGTGGTGGCGCACTGATAGGAGCTGAATGTGCACTGAATACTAGCTTCCCGGAGTAAGGCATAATAGGACCGTGAGTCCCTGAAGCACTGGGAGTTACATGAACTGTGGAATGAAACAGTCTGGGAGGATGACCCCTACCAAAATTACCCCTGCCTCCAGACGAGGCACCACTGTAACCACCAAACTGACGAGGCCTCTTATCGGACCTCTGCCCTCTTTCCTATGCAAGAACCATCTCGATCCCCATTGAGACATTAGCAGCTACCTGAAAAGAAATCTCACTTCCGGTCTCCTTGGCCATCTGAAGTCTGATAGGGTGATTGAGTCCCTCAATGAACCTCCTCACTCTCTCTCCCTACGTAGGTAGTAAAAGGAGAGCATGACGGGCCAAATCCACAAAACGGGACTCATACTGAGTAACAGTCATACTTCCCTGTTGTAGACACTCAAATTGCTTGCGGAATTCCTCTCTCAGTGTGATAGGGAGGAACTTCTCCAGAAATAGCTCAGAGAACTGCTCCTAGGTAAGTGCAGGCGATCCGACTAGTCGGGTCAATGTGTAATCTCTCCACCACCTCTTAGCGGAACCTGTCATCTGGAATACAGCAAAATCAACTCCATTGGTCTCAACTATACCCATGTTTCGCATCACCTCATGGCAGCGTTCAAGACAATCCTATGGGTCCTAATAAGGTGTACCACTGAAGTGAACTGGAAAGAGCTTAATGAACTTATCTAGTCTCAATAATGCCTCAAAAGACATGGCGGGCCTATCACCGGTCTGTGCCGCAACAACTGGCTGAACTACCCCTACTGGCGGGGCTGTTGGAGCCTCATTCTGGGGAGCCATCTGCTCTAGGGTGGGAGTAGTGGGAATTTGTGCTCCTCCCCAAGCTTGTGGGACGGTTGGTGCCACCGAAAATGTACCATTCTGGGCCACACCCTCCATAAGACTCACCAATCGGACTAGAGCGTCCTGAAGCATTGGAGTGGCTATGAATCCTTTCGGGACCTGAACTGGTCCAACTGGTACATTCTGAACTGGGACCTCCTCCTGAAGGTCTATCTAAGGTTCCTCAACAGGTGCAACTGCTCGAGCTCTGGACTAAGCTCTACCTCGGCCTCTAGCACGACCTCGGCCTCGACCTCTACCCCTGGCCATAGTTGCCACCGGGGTTTCTGGTCCCTGTCCATCGGTAGAGGTATTATGTGTTCTCACCATCTGTGAAAGAATAAGAGTAGAATGGTTCAATCATCGATGATAGAATAAAATCGCATGACAAAATAAGAAAGAAGTGATATTGTTCCTAAACTTCATAGCCTCTGAGAGATAAGTACAGAAGTCTCCGTACTGATCCTTCAAACTCTACTAAGCTTGCTCGTGACTCGTGAGACCTATGTAACCTAGTGCTTTGATACCAACTGTCATGACCCGAAATTCTCACCTTCGGACCCTGATGGCGCCTAACATTTCACTTGCTAGGCAAGCTAACATTAGAATAATATTATCCATTTTTTAAAATAATTTTTAAATTTATTAATAACAAGGAAGCAAATGCGGAAGAAATTTTGAAATAATCCATAATAATAACGGTGTCTAAATACCATCCTAGAATTAGTGTCACAAGTGCACGAGCTTCTAGAATAAATACAAATAAAGGTTTGAATAAAATAAAGCTATCTGAAAATAAACACACAGCTAAAGTACAATAGATGGGGACTTCAGACCTACGGATGCCATGCAGTTATATCTCAAGTCTCCTCTGATAGCTGAAATCCGAGCAAGTCTATGGCACGCCGCTGGGACCAACTCCAAAATTTGCACGAGAAGTGAAGAGTGTAGTATCAGTACAACAGACCCCATGTACTGGTAAGTGCTGAGCCTAACCTCGACGAAGTAGTGACGAGGCTAAGGCGGTTCACTTACATTAACATGCACGCAATATTAGTAACAACAGCAATAATAGGAATAAATCAAGTAATTCATTTATAATATTTGAAGGCAACTCAGCAGTCATAACCAATTATCATTTCCATTATTCCTGTTGTAGCGTGCAACCCGCTCTCATAATATATCCACATTCAGTTCTGTTGCGGCGTGCAACCGCTCCTCCAACATATTCATTTTAATCAAGTCTGTTGCGACGTGCAACCCGATCCTCCAATATTAACATTTTAACAAGTCTATTGCGGCGTGCAACCCGATCCTCCAATATTGACTTTTAATAAGTCTGTTGCGGTGTTGCGGCATGCAACCCGATCCTCCAATATTGACTTTTAATAAGTCTGTTCTGGCGTGCAACCCAATCCTCCAATATTGACTTTTAATAAGTCTGTTGTGGCGTGCAACCCGATCCTCCAATATAGACTTTTAATAAGTCTGTTGCGGCGTGCAACCCGATCCTCCAATATATTCATTATAATCAATCATGTTGCGGCGTGCAACCCGCTCCTCCAACATTTTCATTTACCAATTCTTATAGAAGAAATTTTTCCAATAAATGTAACATTTAATATAAATTTACAAGACAACAAGCATACAATAATTATGGTTTAATTATGAAGCAAACAATGACAAATAGCAAATTATTATGGAAATCAGGGAGCAAATAGGCAGTTTAATATTTAATAAGTTAAATGTCAAATAACAATTAAGGCACATAATTCAAATAGCATGTAACAATTAATGCAGAAATTCAAGAATTTATATTTGCAACGAATAAGAGAGAAACAATTATTATAATAATTAATTTATGATAAATAACAATTTATGATTTTTCAAGTAAGCAGGCAAACAATTAATTTGACGACGTATAGACACTCGTCACCTCGCCTATACGTCGTTTACATGCAATTCACATAACAAACAATTTAAGGGTTCTATTCCCTCAAGTCAAGGTTAACCCCGACACTTACCTCGCTATACAAATTCCAATCAATTATTCAACCACAACTTTTCCTTTTAAATTTGCCTCTGAAATCTTCAAATTTATTCACAAACAATTCAATATATTCAATACTAATCATAGGAATTAATTCCATATGAATTTACAAATTTTCCGGATAAAAATTCAAAATTCGTTAAAATATTTTGTAGTGGGACCCACATCTCAAATCCCAGAAAAACTTACGCAATCTAAACACCCGTTCCGATACGAGTTCAACCATACCAAATTTGTTCAATTCCGATATCAAATGGACCTTCAAATCTTAATTTTTCATTTTTGGAAAGTTTTACAAAAATTCCAATTTCTTCCATCTAAAATCCGAAATAAATGATGAATATAGACATGGATTTGTGAAATACAATAACTATATGATAAGGAACACTTACCTAATTCGAAATCGTGAAAAACGCCTTTGAAATCGCCCCTAAGCCGAGTTATAATTGAGGGTTTGTGAAAAATGGGAAAAATCCCGTTTTTGGTTCTGTTTTAAGTCACAGGAGTCAGGCCTTCTTCGCATTCGCGAAGGGCCTGTCGCGTTCGCGATGAGTAGCAGCCCGTGGTTTTTGCGTTCACGAGTCCTCCTTCGCATTCGCGAAGGCTTCCCCCTGGCATTCGCGTTCGCGAAGGCATAGCTCGCGTTCGCTCTGAAGGAATGATCGACCCTCCCCCAGGTGTGCCTAACACTATGCGTTCGCGAGGAGATGGTCGCGTTCGCGATGGGTAATGCTCCCATCGCTTCGCGTTCACGACCAAGCCTTCGCGTTCGCGAAGACGAAAAATCCAGCTGCCCAGTTTACTTTTCGCGTTCGCGAGAGTACCTTCGCGAACGCGAAGAAGAACATGCTAGAACACCTACTGCAGCAAAATTCTAGATTTTCAAAGTCCAAAACATCTCGTAGCCTATCCGAAACTCACCCGAGCCCTCGGGGCTCCAAACCAAACATGCACGCATATTCTAAAATATCATACGAACTTGCTCGCGCGATCGAATCGCCAAAATACACCTAGAACTACGAATCGGACACCAAATCTAAGGAAGTTTTCAAGAAAACTTTAAAACTTATATTTTTACAACCAGACGTCCGAATCAAGTCAAATCAACTCCAATTCTCACCAAATTCGGTAGACAAGTCATAAATATTATAGTGGACCTAAATACGGACCCGAGGTCAATAAATTCAACATCAGTAATTTCTTAGAAATCATTAAGCTTTGAAGCTTTTAATTTTTCATCAAATATCCATATCTCGAGCTAGGAACCTCGGAATTCGATTCCGGGCATACGCCCAAGTCCCAAATCATGATACGAACCTACCAGAATTTTCAAAACACTGGTCCATATCTGTTTGCTCAAAATGTTGACCAAAGTCAACTTAGTTGAGTTTTAAAGCTCTATTTCACATTTTAATCCATTTTTCACATAAAAACTTTCCGAAAAATTGTACGGACTAAGAACGCAAGTCGAGGAATGATAAATGCTGCTTTTCGAGGTCTCAGAACACAGAAATACTTATTAAATTTAAAGATAACATTTTGGGTCATCACATTATTTTTCTCTTTCTCACATATTTATATTCTTAAATATTTTCTTAGTTGATGTTTAACAATTGAGTATTTTTGAATATTACACGAAAAATTGATAAAAATTTTTTATTTGAGTAGAAAAATAGTTTAAATAAAATATAAATTTATCTTACCGTGTGGGTATTTTTTCTTAATTTTAACTTTTTATACAGTCCATTTAATATTACTTTTGTTTTGTTTTGGTATTGTACATTATTGTAACGACCCGGCCGGTCGTTTTGAGTATTACAGCCCCGTTCCCCCATTTACTTCTCAAATTATGATTTACGGTTGTTATTTTATTTACCGAGGTTCGGGTCCAGTGAGGGTTTCGGATGATTTGGAACACTTAGTTTCAAGGTTTAGAACTTAAGTTGAAAAGGTTGACCGGATGTTGAACTTAAGTTGAAAAGGTCTGTGATGTTGCTTATATGGTTGGGGAGACGGTTCTACTCAAGATTTCGCCCATGAAGGGTGTGTTGAGGTTCGGGAAGAAGGGCAAGTTGAGCCCTCGGTATATTGGGCCTTTGAGGTACTTAAGAAGATTGGAGAGGTGGCTTATAAACTTCCTTTGCTACCTAGTCTATCAGGTGTTCATCCAGTGTTCGATGTATCCATGCTCCAAACGTATGTCGGGGATCCGTCTCATGTTTTGGATTTCAGCACAGTGCAGTTGGATGGTAATTTGACTTATGATGTTGAGTCGGTGGCCATTTTAGACCGGCAGGTTCGAAAGTTGAGATCAAAGAACATAGCTTCAGTGAAAGTACAGTGGAGAGGCCAGCCAGTCGGAGAAGCTACTCGGGAGACTGAGCGGGAGATACAGAGCAAACATCCACACCTATTTGAGACTCCAGGTATAATTCTAAACCCGTTCGAGTACGAACGTTTTTTTAAGAGGGCGAGAATGTAACGGCCCGGCCGGTCGTTTTGAGTATTACAACCATGTTCCCCCATTTACTGCTCAAATTATGATTTACGATTGTTATTTGAATTTCTGGGGTAATTAGTTCGGGTCCGGTGAGATTTTGGGATGATTTGGAACACTTAGTTCCAAGGTTTAGAACTTAAGTTGAAAAAGTTGACCGGATGTTGACTTCTGTGTAACGACCCTGGAGAATTTTTGCTAAGGAAATTAAGGTTTTTATTTACGCGGCCCACTATGCGGCCGCAGAATCACTCTGCGGACCGCATAATGGCCACCGAGTGAATCAGGAGTATGGCAAGTGTGGAGGAAAGTCTGCGGCACATTATGCAACGGCAGATCAGTTCTGCGGTGTATTATGCGACCGCAGAACAGGTCTGCAGACCGCATAACAACCGTAGACTGAGGCAGCGTTACCTAGTTCCGGAGGCCATTTTTGCGACCCAATATGCGGGTTGCAGGAGCATTATGCGGTCGCATATGCGATCGCAGAGTGTGTTTCGGGGCTTCATTTTTCTTGTTTTATAAACCCGACCCCATTTTTATAGAACATTATTAGGGCTTATTTTGAAGGATTTCATCTGATATTTTAGAGAGAGGTGAGAGCATTTTAGAGAGAGAAAATTAAGACATGGTCATTTGTCCATCAATTCTTGTTCAAGGTTTGAAGATTTCACAAGGATCTTGCTAGGGCTTCAAAGAGGTAAGAATTTCTAACACTAGTCTTCAATTTCATGTTTGGGTAAAGATGGGTGATTGGGAGTATGATTCTTGGGTGTGAGAGTATTTTTTATACATACACATACTAAAAAGGTTTGTGGAAAGATTGTTGAGTTCAAATGTGTAAAAATTGGGTTAAAAATGGTAGAAATCTTCAAAGACTTTAATTGAAGATTTAAGGGTCGAGTTGATGTCGGAATTTTGTAAAATTTATATGGTTGGACTCGTGGTTGGATGAGCGTTCATATTTTGTAACTTCTTTTTGGCCTTTCGAATTCCGAGACATGGGGCCCACACGGGAAAGTTTTGAGTTAAATTTTGGATTTTATTGAAAAAATTAGTATTTCCTTATGGATTTAATTACAATAATTGGTATTGACTAAATCAAATTAATTGTGGCTAGATACGAGACTTTCGGAGACCAATTCTTATGGCAAGGGCATAGTGGAATAAATAATTACACGGTTTGAGGTAAGTAACAGTTCTAAATTTGGTCCTGAGAGTATGAAACCCCGGATTATGTGTTATGTGATTGAAGGTGACGCACATGCTAGGTGACGGGCGTGTGGGCGTGCACCGCAGGAATTGTGAATTGGTCAATTCTATGGATCTGTGTAGTTGAATAAATTGTTGTTACCGTACATTCTTCCACGTATTAGGAAAATTGAACTATAAATCATGTTTAAACCATGTGTTGACACGGTTGGGACCCATAGAGGTCGTGTACGTATTGAATTATCTGTTAAACTACTAATTTGTACTTAGTCACGATTTTACTTGCATATTACATCCCAGTCTCTCTTGTTCATTATTGATGCATCATATCACTGTTGTTGGGCTGCTTATCATGATTTCTGAGAGCCCAAGAGACTGGAGAGGTTGATGACTGAGTGAGGCCGAGGGCCTAAATGTGAGGATTTTTAGGGGATCGGGCTGCACGATGCAGCATGTTTTATTGATTTATGCCATGATTGGCTTGTTATAGCGCTTGGGTTGAAGGAGCCCCTCCGGAGTCTGTACACACCCCCAGTGAGTGCAGGTACCTACTGAGTGCGAGTGCCGAGTGCTGAGTGATTAAGAGGAATGAGTGACTGTGAGGAATGAGTGACTGTGAGGTTGGAGTGAATGGGAGGACTGAGTGACTGTTACTTTTAGAGAATGCATTAATTTCATTATTGCTGCACTTCAGCGGTCATATATCACTGTTTTGAAAATTTCTAAAAGACATTACCTTCTGTTTCAGTCCAATGATATGAAATTACTATGGAGTTTTAAATGTTGAACTTGAAAGCGTGCCTATCTTCTTATGTTGGAAATTACTGTATTTGGACTTAGCTGTGAAGCTCATCACTACCTTCAGTTCTTATTTATTATTGTTACTTGCTGAGTTGGTTGTACTCATACTACACCCTGCACTTCGTGTGCAGATCCAGGTGATCTCAGACACAGTGGGTGTTGATTCTTTCACACATTTGTTTTTTCAGAGATTCAAAGGTAGCTGCCATGTTTCGCAGACCTTGTCTCTCCTTCCCTATCCTTTTGTTTATTGTATTTGGTCTCGGATTATTATAGACCGTGTTGTCCAGACTTGTAATGTATAGATGCTCATGTACTCAGTGACACCGGATTTTGGGAATACATATTTTACCTAGTATTTGTGGCATTTTCTCTTAAACTTAATTATTATGTTTTTCGTATTTAAAAGAAATTTTAGGTCATTGATGATGTCGGCTTGCCTAATATTGAGATAGGCTCCATCACGACGGGTGAGATTTCGGGTCGTGACAATTATGAAGTGGTAATGTATTGCCAATACGGATGATTCTTATGAAATTGATTTTATTGAACCTTCCAACATATTTTTAATAAGAATTTTAATAGATAAAATTTTATTAATTTTAAATCTTAAATATTAAAAATTAGCAAAGAAGGTATTGTAGTCCAAAAAATAGGTTATTCCAATTATGTCCTTTCCCTATGAGTTCTTCCGCTTGATATTTTAGGGCTATTTTAGTATATTAATATTGTATTTATACTTTTATAATAAAATAGGCTCTCATTTTTCTAAATGGATTTGGACAATATAATACATTTTTAAATTAAATTAGTAATAGGATATTATAATATATTTTCGAATTAAATTAGTAATAGGAATATTTAAGAAGTATATCCTAAGAGTAATAGGATTACATTACTAAAGATATTTACTTGTTTAATTTTATATGAATTAGACCGCCCGAAAGTAATTATACTAATAGAATTCCTAAAGGTAATCATGTAGGATTCCTAATGTGTAGTATTATGTGCTAAAATTAATAGGATTATAAGGCTAATATCTACAATTTCAGTTATGTCCTTTTATTATAAGTTATTATTCTTAATATTATAAGATTATTTTTGTAAACCGACATTGTATTCATGCTTTTATAATAATATAGAAGATATAAATATAGATATAGATATAGATACATATAGATATATTAAAGATACACTTTTGAAGATACACTTTTGCTGTTTGACTTTGAAGATAAGTGGAAATCGGGTTCAATTATTCATCTCTCTTTGACATGGCTCGGCTATGTTTTCTTTAGGATGAACTTGTGGAGGGAACGCTTAAAAGTAGTTTATATACCCTCATGGCCTCCTTCCTCTAAACTCGTGAATTGACACGGTTGTGAAAAAGTAAAGTCTATTTTTTAAAATATCATAAATATTCGGAAAAAAGGTTATCTTGAAGACATCCAGATATTTCTAAAGTTTTATTGAAAGATAAGGTTAATTATATTTTTTCATGTGTGTAGAACAACATCTAGAACGATCATATATCACTAGTCATAAAGAAGAGCAGATAATTAATCTGAAAGAAATTAAAATGTGGAAGATAGCTTGTATCATGATTTGGCTACTAGAACAAAAGTTACATAGAAAACATGGAACATATAGACAATTACATAGTATTTCCTCCATTTTAATTTACGTGAATCCATTTGACCGGGCACGGAGTTTAAGAAAAGAGAGAAGACTTTTGAACTTGTGGTGTAAAATGAAGCACATATATTTTGTGTGGCTATAAATCATTGTATAAAGGTAAATTGTTTCCAAATAAGGAAAAAGGTCATTCTTTTTGTCACAGACTAAAAAGGAAATAGGTTCACATAAATTGAAACGGAGGGAGTAGTACATATATATATTATATACAATCAGATGACCCTTTCTTCCAAATATTACAAGGATGTTTGGTTCTCAAATAAAACAAAACACGACAATAAAGCAAGCTTGTTACCACATTAAAATAAACATGCCTAAAGTTAATTTAATTAATTTCTTGAAACATTTTATTGAGAAATATGGATGACTCGATAATTCTACCAAAGTAATGGCATTATCTAGAGATTTAAAATGAATAAATTTGCAAGTCGATCCATTTGATTGAAAAATTAACTTTATGGGCGGCATGGGTTGTCGTAGAATGGTAAGTACTCATTCATCCTTAATTAAAGGCTATAACTTGAGTCCTAAATATGAAGTTACGCATCACTTTATTCCTTCCTGTCGAACTTTTCGATGCGAATCAGGATATAATTGAACTCCAAGATGGATACCGTATAGGAGGTTGGTGTTATGAATCAAAGCATATGACGAATAATTAAGATGAGGGGCATCTCAAAGGCGAGACTATTACAACTTTTGATTTAGGGTCCCAAAATTTTTGATATCCAAAAAAGTGTTAACAGTAAATTTTATTATTTTATTTTTGTTTGACAATATTAAAGTTTGTAAAAAAAGAAAAGAAAGTATAAAATCTTTACACAAATAGAAAGAAAGGAGATTGCTTACTTTTTAACAGTGAAAATATTTTAAAACTTTGAACTAATTTAACTACTCAAATCTTCGTATTACTAAATAATTTTTTTTATAATAAAATGTAAGGTAATATATTGCAAATACATAATTAATATCTTATTAACTTAATTTTACAAAATCTTACCAATATTATGTCTTGTAATACTACAATATAAACAACCAATAAATTTTATCAAAAACATTAAGGCTCATTATTAAAAGTTTGGCCTTAAGCTATATGTCACTAACTTATAGAAGACTTGAGAAATATTCCCACAAATGTTATATATTTATTTTAAACGCAACAAAAAAGCCATAACAAGAGCAACACTAGAGAATATCTTTCACGACCCAAATTCACCTATAGGTCGTGATAGTATCCAATAATATTCCCGCTAGACAAGCCAACTAATGATTTAAACATATATTCATTTGTTTAAAAATTATCCGAGTAATAAAACTCGGAGTACATGCAAAAATTAAGACAATGTGAGAAATAAGATAAATTAAAACCCAAGTAAAATAATTAAATCCAAAAATTCTACTAGTGTGTGCCAAGACCTGGTGTCACGAGTATATGAGTATCTAGTAGATTATACAAAATGCCACGACCCAAAATCCCACCACAGGCGTCGTGATGGTACTTAGTCTCTAAAATTAGGTGAGCCGATTTTAATAACAATTCAAGCCGTTTTTTTTAAAAACATATAATTTAATACAACCTCTCAAGATTGGTAATACTGAGCCACGAACTCTAACTGAATACATGGAATGATCTTGAGAATCGAATATACAATACTGTTCGATTAAGAAATTAACAGTACAATAAAAATAGAAAGACTCCAAGGGACTGCGACGACCAAGAAACTCTACCTTAAGTCCTTTCGATCACACTCTAACTTTGTCTGAGTCCGATACCTCCAATACCTGGCTCGACACAAAAATGTATAGAAGTGTAGTATGAATACACCACAGTCGGTACCTAGTAAGTATCAAGACTAACCTCATTGGGGTAGTGACGAGGTACAATCAAGACACTCATTAGTCTAATAACCTATGCAATAAAGTATACAAAAATAATAGAAAATAAATAACAATGATGGCAACACTAATCAACCAATGATATATACAGCAAGACAACACCATTAATATTGCTCAATAAATAATGAATACAAGTACACTCAATTAATCAAGTCCTTCAAATATCAATCTTTCGGCTATATGCTTTTCAAATAATTTTCAGGATATAATATTTTCTAATAAATATATTTCGAATACAGTCCTTTCAAATGAATATCTTTCAAATATAATTCTTTTAAATAAATCTCTTTGAAATAATTCCTTCAAATAAATATCTTCAAATATAATTCTTTTAAATAAATATCTTTCAAATATAATTCCTTCAAATAAATATCTTCAAATATAATTCTTTAAAATAAATGTCTTTCAAATATAATTCCTTCAAATAAATATCTCCCTAATATAATTCCTTCAAGTAAAAGTCACCATGTGACACCTCATTTATCTTTCCTGGTGTAAGAAATATATTAAATATATCACATCAATAGCACGGCAATACCTTCGTGCATTTTTCTCATTCTCACCCAATGTATATATGTAAATCAAATCAATTGGCACGGCAACACCCTTCGTGCATTTATCTTTTTCTCACCGCGCATATATATAACAGTACCAACTAGGTGGGAGAAATGCCAATAATAATAAAAGAAGTAAAGTGGGAGGCACACAGTCAGCAACCACAACTACAAGTCACACATAAAACATAAGTGCACAATAACAGCTCAAGATAAAGGCATGAATGTATACACAACAAGAAAATATCATAATATAACGTATGTCTCTCGTCCTCGCCTGCACGGAAACACCCTTCGTGCCATGAACATATGATAATATAAAAATAATGACACGGCATCACCCTTTGTACTCTTACTCTCATCCTCACCTGATAATGTAAATAAAATGGCACGGCATCACCCTTCGTGCTTTACACTCTCAATGGCAAGGCATCACCCTTCGTGCTTTATACTCTCAAATGGTACGGCATCACCCTTCGTGCTTTAGACTCTCCCTCATATGATAATATAATTCAAATAGCACGGCATCACCCTTCATGCTTTACACTCTCAAATTGCACGACATCACCCTTCGTGTTTTACACTCTTCCTTACCAAGCACATGTATATCATTAACAAGCAAGGTAGGAAGCATAAATAACATGAAGGAGAGTGTTTAAATCACAACACGATACAACAATTCATATCACAATTTGCCACTGACCACAACCAAATTTCCAATATGTAGTAGAATCAATAACTTTCTCAACAAATAGCCCAAGGCTCCACACAACGTATATAAAACCTCAAAACAATCAATAGAGGTGAAAAATACTCAGTATAGGGCAACACCTTCATTAATCCAAATTCTTGATAATTATATTAACTCTTCAATTTAAACTTATTTAATAAATATTTGCATATAAGGATTCCATCATGAATTTAATTCCAGAAAAAATATCATATCAACAAACACACAGAATTCACATAAAAATCCAAGTGAAAATAACACCAAATTATCATATAAAATATAAGCTTGACAAATAAGGAATGAGGCGTGACAATTCAAGGATTTACTAAATGCCAACAATTATCCAATTTAATACATAAAAATGCCTAAAGCTTTAAACCAATAAATTTGCACATATAAGACCAAGTACGTACTCGTCACCTCGCGTACACGGATTCTAATCACACAATTTTCACATAAGACTCAATGTCTAAGGGGTAATTCTCCCACTAAAGGTTAGGCAAGATACTTACCTTTTTGAAGTTATGTCGATATTTCAAAATCGCATTCTTGCTTGAATTGACCTCCGGACAGCCCTAATCTATCAAAATTAATTGTATAAATTCATTAAAATTTATCGAAAATAATTCCGGATAATAAAATACCAACTTGAAATTTTATTCTAAAAAGTCAACATGGGGCCCGCCCCTCGGAACTCAATAGAATTTTTACGAAATCCGAACATCCATTCTGATACAAGTTCAACCATACCAAAATTATCAAATTTCGATAACGGATCACCTTTCAAATCTTAAATTGAAGTCTATAAGATTTCTACTATTTTCAACACAATTCACTAATTTAGTGATAAAAACAATAATAGATTCATGTAATTTAACGAAAATCAAATTAGGAATTCTTACCCCCAATTTTTTCCTTGAAAAACTCTGGAAAATCGCCTCACCCGAGCTTCCTTGGTCCAAAAATGGAAGAATGAGATGAATTTTGGACTTTATTCGGCTGCCCAGGGGTTTGTTCTTCGCGTTCGCGACCCTTCCCTCTCGTTCGCGATGAACAAATTCTCCAACAACCATTTTCAAACTCTTCTCAGATAGCCTCTGGTATAATGGTCATAACTATTTATACAAAATTCCAAATGATGAATGGTTTAACTTTCTGAAACTTAGACTCCAAGGATTATAACTTTCAATTGTTGCTCATCTCCCCTTTCCTTATAGATTGCGAGATATAAGCATCCAAAGTCAGCCCTATGCAACAGAAATTTCCAAACTCTTCCCAGATAACTTGTAGTGTGTACACCATAACTTTTTGTACACAACTCCAAATGACAAATGGTTTATTTTATGAAAATTAGACATAAAGGGCTACAACTTTCATTTTTGGATCATCTATGAATTTTTTTATAGATTGCGAGATATGATCCTCCAAAATTAGACAAGTGCAACAGATATTTCCTTCTTTGCGAACGCGACGAACAAAATCCTAGAAGCCAGATATCAGAAAATCAGCATCCAAAGTAGCCCAGAATGATCTGAAACACACCTGCAACACACATGAGGCCCCCGGGACCCCAAGCAAATATACCAATAAATCCTAAAACATCATACGAACTTAGGCGAGGCCTCAAATCACATCAAACTTCGCTAAAAACATGATGCACACCCCAATTCAAGCCTAATGAAACTAAGAAATTCCAACTTCTACATTCGATCCCGAAACCTATCAAATCAAGTCTGATTGATCTCAAATTTTGCACACAAGTCATAAATGGCATAACGGAGCTATTCCAATTTCCAGAATCGGATTTCGATCCCGATATCAAAAAGTCAACTCCCCAGTCAAACTTCTAAACTTAACTTCCTATTTTCTTGATTTCAAGCCTAATCAATTACGAACTTCCAAATAAATGTCCGGACACACTCCTAAGTCCAAAATCACCATACGAAGCTATTGACATCATCAAAATTCCATTCTGAAGTCGTTTGTCAAACTCCGGTTAAAGTTTAGAAATTCAAGCTTTATAAAATCAAACCTTTTATTTTATTTTAGGTTTTTCAAAAACTAAGGGAAAACGTGCCTACGCACCTCGGAATAAATTTATATTTTGTACATAAGTCATAAATATTTTTACGAAGTTGATCGAACTCTCGGAATCCAAATCGGGACCAGGTATTAACAAAAATCCAATTATGGCCAAATTTAAGAATTCTTTAAACCTTTAAATTTCTAGTTTCCATCAAATGGCGATAATACCAGGTAGGGACTTTCAAATTTGATTTCGGGCATACGTCCAAATCCCAAATCACGATACAGACCAACAGGAACCGTCAAAACACTGATCTGAATCCGTTTACTCAAAACATTGACCGAAGTCAACTCAAATGAGTTTTAAAGGCAAAATTTCATATTTTCTTTGGTTTTTTCACATAAAAGTTTCTGGAAAAAGATACGGATTGCGCACACATATCGAGAAAGGTTGAATGGAGCTATTCGAGGTCTCAGAATACATAAATGAAAGTTAAAAACTAAAAATGACATCGGGTCATCACACAAAATTCTAAATATTGTCTGAAATAAAAATAGACAGAATACAAATACAAGAAGAGGCACTAGTTGCTGCAGTACGGATCAGAAAGGCAGCTGACTACTAAGCCTCTGGATCACGTGGGTGCGCTCCGATAGGTCCTCCGATAGTACCTGTCTTAGGTCCTACACAAAAAGTGCAGCAAGCATAGCTTGAGTACGTAAACAACGTGTACCTAGTAAGTATCAAGCCTAATCTCGAAGAAGTGGTGATGAGAGGTCGACTTTGACACTCACTATGGGTCAATAATATTTAATTAAACATGATTTTTAGATGCACAACAATAATTTTCTAAACAAGCAGAAATAATTAATTCCTTACTTTCCAATAATTTCCAATTTATCAATTAACTTCACAAGCGGCAATTAAAGTATCAATATATCGTATAATTATTATTATTAGGCACGAATTCTGCCGAGTTCATACGGCCCGATCCAGAGTGTCATGTACACTGCCTAGGGATGTACGGCACGATCCATAGATGCATCTATACTGCCGAGGCATTCGGCCCGCTCCACAAGAAAGGAGGACATTTTTTTATGAACCCACAGAATGAGAAGTTATTATAATATTAACACGTAGGATGTTCAATCTCTATTAACAATTCAATAATTTACACAAAATTTTGAGTATATGAAGTTTCAGTCTTTTACTATTTCCTCAAACAATTTGCAATAAAATTCCAGTAATTTAATTAAATAAAAGGAGCATTTATCACAAATAATTCATGATTTGAGTCCTAAACTACCCGTACATTAATTTCACCCCGGCCACAGTCCTCCTTCGCGAACGCGAGTAGACCTTCGTGAACGTGTAGGACAAAACTCCTGGGCTTCGCGAACGCGTCACTCTCCACGCGAACGCGAAGGGAAATTGCGCAGTTCCCACTCTTCCTTCTTCGTGAATGCGAGAGTCCGTCTGCGTTCGCAAAGAAGGAAACCATAACTAAAAATTCTAGTTTTTCCAACTTAGCTCCGGGTGGTTCAAAACTCACCCGAGCCCCCCGATTCCCTGTCCAAATGCGCCAACAAATTTGAAAATATAACACGGACTTGCTCGAATTCTCGAAATACGTAAATCAATAACGAAACTAAGAATCGCACCACAAAACTGAATTGGATCAAAATATGAACTTCAACTTTCTAAATTCCTCCAAATACGCCGAATCATACTTATACTACCCGGAATGACACAAAATTATGCGTGCAAGTCTTAAATCACCATACGGGAGTATTCCCAGGCTCGGAATTCCAAACGGAATTCAATTACTCCTTCGTCACCAATAATGCTGCCTCAAGTCATGCTACGTCTTTGTAGCACCTGGATGAATAGAATACTGAGAACTGTGTGCCTCCTCTAAAATCATTTTCCTCAGTCCATCCATATTAGGAACACATAAACGATCCTGGAGTAGCATAATGCCATCCACGCCAATAGTAACATCCTTGGAATCACCCCGTAGTCATTTCTCGAAGAATCATTAAGTGTGGATCACCATACTGGGTAGCCTTGATCTATTCAAATATTGAATACTGGGCCACAACAAATGCATGAACTCGACTGGGCTCTGAAATATCTAGCCTCACAAGTCTGTTAGCCAAGGACTGAATAACCAAAGCTAATGGCCTCTCCTCTGCTGAAATAAAAGCCAAACTACCCAGACTCTCTGCCTTTCTACTCAAGGAGTCTGCAACTACATTTGCTTTGCACGGATGATACAGGATAGTAATATCATAATCATTTAGTAACTCAAGCCATCTGCGCTGCCTCAAATTTAGGTCCCTCTACTTGAACAAATGTTGTAAATTGCGATGATCAGTGTAAACTTCACAAGACATCCCATAAAGATAATGCTTCCAAACCTTAAGAGCATGAACAATCGCAGCTAACTCCAAATTATGTATCGGGTAATTCTTCTGGTGGGGTTTTAGCTGACGTGAAGCATATGCAATAACTCGCCCCTCCTGCATTAATACACATGTGAAGTGTCACAATATATTGTATACATCCCCGAACCAGAAGGCAACACTAACACTGGTGTTGTAGTCAATGCTGCCTTGAGCATCTGAAAGCTCACCTCATAATTATTAGACCATCGGAACGGAGCACCCTTCTGGATTAATTTGGTCAAAGGTGCTGCAATAGATGAAAATCCCTCCATGAACCATTGACAATAACCTGCTAAGCCTAGGAAACTCCTGATCTCAGTCGCCGATGTGGGACGATGCCAATTCTGAATTACCTCGATCTTTTTGGGATCAACTTTAATGCCCTCGCCCGATACAATATGCCCAAGAATGCTACAGAATTTAGCCAAAACTCACATTTTGAGAACTTAGCATATATCTTTTGTTCCCGCAGTGTCTGAAGCACCACTCTCATATGCTGATCGTGCTCTTCATTACTGTGCGAGTAAATCAAAATATCATCAATGAAGACAATTACAAACGAATCAATATATGGCCTGAATACCTTGTTCATCAAATCCATGAATGTCACCGGGGCATTAGTTAACCTGAAAGACGTCACCAGAAATTCATAATGACCGTATCTAGTCCGCAAAGTAGTTTTTGGAACATCCAAATCCCGAATCTTCAACTGACGATACCCGGACCTCAAGTCGATCTTAGAAAATACCCTAGCACCCTGCAACTGATCAAATAGATCATCAATACGCGGCAACGGATACTTGTTCTTAATAGTGACTTTGTTCAACTGACGATAATCAATACACATTCGCATCATTCCATCCTTCTTTTTCATGAATAATACTGGTGCTCCCCAAGGTGATACACTTGGTCTGACGAACCCTTTGGCTAGTAATTCCTCAAGTTGTTCCTTCAATTCTTTAGGAGCCATGCGATATGGTGGGATAGATATATGCTGGTATCTGGAGCCAAGTCAATACAAAAATCAATATCACGATCTGATAGCATGCCTGGAAGATCTGGAGGAAATACATATGAGAACTCCTGAAGCACAGGCACTGAATCAATAGTCGGAGTTTTCGCAGTAGTATCCCGAACATAGACTAGATAAGCCAAACAACCATTCTCGACCATATGTCGAGCTTATAGAAAGGAAATAACTTGATTAGATGCACTGACACACGAAGCCTTCCACTCCAACCCAGGAAATTCCGACATTGCCAAGGTAACAGTCTTAGCATGGCAATTTAGGACGGCATGATATGGGGATAGCCAGTCCATGCCCAGGATAATCTCGAAGTCAGTCATATCAAGCAGCAGAAGACCTGCTCTAGTCTTATAACCACAGAATGTAACAACACAAGACTGATAGATCTGATTAACAAGAACAGAATTGCCGATAAGAGTGGACGCATAAACAGGAGTACTAATATATGTACACCCAGGAAATGAGCAAATAGAGAGGACACATATGTATACGTAGATCCTGGATCAAATAATACGGAGGAATCTTTGCCGCAAATAGAAATAATACCTGTAATCACTGCATCTGAGGCCTCTAGATCTAGTGTGGCCGAAAAAGCATAGAACCGAGCTGGAGCGCCACCTGGCTGGCCTCCACCTCTAGGATGGCCCCTACCTACCTGACCTTCACCGCTGGTGGTCGGACGGCTAGTGGAGCAACTGGTGCAGTAATCATAGGCTGCTGACCCTGCTGCACTGGTCTACCCTGAAGCCTAGGGCAGAATCTCCGCATATGACTAGGATCCCCACACTCGTAACAACCTTTCGGTATGATGGGCTGCTAACTAGAAGTATTACCTTGGGGACCTGAATACCCACCGGAAGAACCCTGAATAATTGGTGGGCGATAAGAACTCTTTGGCATAGCACTAAAATAAGGTCGCACTGGGCACCTCGAGCAGGCGGTGGTGTTGTATATGGGGGCCTACTAGACTACCCTCTCATGAACTGACGTCTACCCCTAGACGGAGCACCTCTGAACTCTCCAGAATATCTAAACCGATTATCCCTTATAACCTGCTCTCGGCTACGCTGACGCACACCCTCAATCCTTCGAGCTATCTCCACAACCAACTCATTAGAAGTCTTCATCTCAACCTCTCGAGCCATGGTGGCCTGAATGCTAGTATGTAAACCTGCAACAAACCTTCGTACTCTCTTTGCCTCAGTAGGGAGTATCATAAGTGTATGGCGAGATAACTTAGAGAACCTCGCCTTATAATCGGTCACTAATATTTGAACTTACTAGAGCTGCTCAAACTGGAACCGCAACTCTTCCCTCTGGGAGGGCGGAATATACCTGTCCAGGAAGATACAGGTGAACCTGTCCTAAGTCATGGGAGGAGAATCTGCTGGTCTTCCAAGAAGATAAGACTTCCACCATTTACGGGCTCTTCCCTCCAGCTAAAAAGTAGCAAAGTCTACCCCATGAGACTCCAATATCCTCATGTTGTGCAATCTGTCCCTGCACCGATCAATGAAATCCTGGGGATCCTTATGTCGCTCACCCCCAAAGACAGGAGGATGTAGTCTAGTCCATCTGTCCATAGCTTATATGGCTCGATGGTGGCAGCTGGTCTGGGCTCACGTGTAGCTGTTGCCACTGGCTGGACTCCACCCACGGGTAGTGCACACTAGGTCTGATATAGAGCAGCTGCCTACCCATGAGCTTGTGCGGTAGGGGTATGTGATCCCCGCCCCGCTGAGATGTGGCTGGGTTTACCAGAAATAAATCGGCCTGAGTCATAGTGTCCATGAACTGCAACATATGGCCCATGAACTCCTGGAATCCCGGTGTAGACGTGAAATCCACCAGAGCTGGCTCTGCTACGGGCACCTCGCCCTGTTCCTCAATAATAGGATAATCTGCTGAACTCACTACTGGCACAACTGGAACAACCCTGGGACGTCCTCTTCCCCTACCATGGGCTGGAGCCCTCCCCCTGCCTCTAACAACAGCGGGGGTAGCTTTTCCTTGGTCTGGAACCTCATTAGAGCACGTTCTCACCATCTATGAGAGAATAAGAGAAAGATATTTAGTACTACATTATTTTCACGATGGGATATGAAGAAAGGTAGTTTTTCTAACACCCTATAGCCTCTTGAAGAAAAGTACAGACGTCTCTGTACCGATCCGCAAGACTCTATTAGGTCTGCTCATAACTTGTGAGATCTACGTGAACCCAATGCTCTGATACCATGTTGTTACGACCCAAATTCACCTATAGGTAGTGATGGTGCCCAACATCCCCACTCGGCAAGCCAACTAATGATTTTAACATATATTCATTTCTTTAAAAATTATCCGAGTAATAAAACTCGGAGTACTTGCAAAAATTAAGACAATGTGAGAAATAAGATATATTAAAACCCAAGTAAAATAATTAAATCCAAAAATTCTACTAGTGTGTTCCAAGACCTGGTGTCACGAGTATATGAGCATTTAGTAGATTATATAAAATTTTAAATACTGTCTGAAATAAAAATAGACAGAATACAAATACAAGAAGAGCCATTAGTTGCTGCAGAATAGCTTAGAAAGGCAGCTTACCACTAAGCTTCTAGATAATGTGGGTGCGCTCCGATAGGTCCTTCGATAGTACATGTCTCACATCCTGCACAAAAAGTGCAGCAACCATAGCATAAGTACGTACACAACGTGTACCCATTAAGTATCAAGCCTAATCTCGAAGAAGTAGTGACGAGAGGTCGACTTTGAAACTCACTATGGGTCAATAATATTACAATAGAAATATTTTATTAAACATGATTTTTAGATGAACAACAATAAGTTTCTAAATAGACAGAAATAATTAATTCCTTACATTCCAATAATTTTTAATTTATCAATTAACTTCACAAGCGGCAATTAAAGTATCAAGGTATCGTGTATTTATTATTATTAGGTACGAATTCTGTCAAGGTCGTACGGCTCGATCCAGAGTGTCATGTACACTGCCGAGGGACGTGCGGCGCGATCCATAGATGTATCTATATTGCCGATGCATTCGGCCCGCTCCACAAAAAAAGAGTATATTTTCTTATGAACCACCGGAATGAGAAGTTATTATAATATTAACACGCAGGATGTTCAATCTCTATTAACAATTCAATAATTTACACAAAATTTCTAGTATATGAAGTTTCGGTATTTTACTATTTCCTCAAACAATTTGCAATAAAATTCCAGTAATTTAATTAAATAAAAGGAGCATTTATCACAAGTAATTCATGATTTGAGTCCTAAACTACTCGTACATTAACATAATTAGTAGCTACGCACGGACTCTCGTCACCTCGTGCATACGTAGCCCCACAATTAGCAGCAATTATTAATATGAATCACACATGGGGTAAATTTCCTCTTACAAGATTAGGCAAGAGACTTACCTTGTCTCAAAGCCCACTTCCGATCACGATGTCGTGTAAAAATCCCAATTTGGTGCCGAATAATCCGAAACTATCCAAATATTTTATAAAATAATTAATACATGCTCAATAATCCGAAGTTAGGCTATTAAATTAATTACCCAAGCCAAAATGACAAAATTCCTAAAATTCACTCCAGGCCCACGTGCCCGAATTCCAAAAATTTTGGGAGGAAATCGTTACCCATAATCTCAAGAACTCAAAAATATAATTTCCATCCAATTACATAACTATTTTCATGGTTAAAATATAAGTTTTTGTAAAACCTAGGCTTTTCATCTAAACCCTTGATTCCCAAGATTTATAGGTTATAATCTACCCATAATTTATGTATTTAGCTCAAAGTATGTAGAATTAACTTAACTTCAAGTTGCTAGTTGAAATCCTCTCTCAAACGCTCTAAAATCTCCCAAGAATGGAAGAAATGGGGTTAAAAATGGTGAAATCCCATTTTTAAGACATTCTGTCCAGCACTGCTGACCCCTTCTTTGCGAACCGGTCAATGCCTCGCGTTTGCGAAGGCAAAACACACTGCCTTAAAATTTTATCCTTCGCGAACACGAAGGCTTACTGGCCTGCCCTTCGCGAACGCGTAGGGTAATTTAACCCCGACCCCAGTCCTCCTTCGCGACCGCGAATAGACCTTCGCGAACACGTAGGCCTAAAATACAGGGCTTCACGAACGCTTCCCTCTCCACGCGAACGCGAAGCGAAATTGCGCAGTTCCCACTTTTCCTTCTTCGCGAACGTGAGGGTCCTTCCGCGTTCGCGAAGAAGGAAACCAGAACTGGAAATTCTAGTTTTTTCAACTTAGCTTCGGGTGATTCAAATCTCACCCGAGCCCCCCGGGACCCCATCCAAATGAGCCAACAAGTCTGAAAATATAACACGGACTGGCTCGAACTCTCAAAACACGTAAATCAATAACGAAACTAAGAATCGCACCCCAAAACTGAATTGGATCAAAATATGAACTTCAAGTTTCTAAATTTCTCCGAATACGCCGAATCATACTTATACTATCCGGAATAACACCAAATTTTGCGTGCAAGTCTTAAATCACCATACGGGATTATTTTCGGGCTCGAAATTCCAAACGAACTTCAATAACTCCAAAACCTACTCCAAACCAAATTTAAAGAACCTTAAACCTTTAAATAGTTGATTTTTCACTATTAAGCGTCGAAGCGCTCCCGGGTTGTCCAAAACCCAATTCGAACATACGTCCGAGTCCAAAATCATCATACGAACCTATTGGAACCGTCAAATCTTGATTCCGGGGTCGTTTTCTCATAATGTTGACCGAAGTCAAACTTGGGCCTTTAAAGCCAAACTAAGGAACCAAGTGTTCCGATTTCCACCCGAACACTTCCAAATCCCGAACCAACCATCCCCACAAGTCATAAATTAATAAAAGCATATACGGGGAGGTTTATTTAGGGGAACAGGGTTCTAACAGTCAAAATGGCCGATTGGGTCATTACAACATCTATAAAAGTAAGCTTGAAAAATATTACATAGTTTGTTAAAACACACCAAACAAACTACAACAAGAACAACACTAGTGAATACCTAATTACCAAGCAATAAACGTTAGAACTCGTGGGCAGTTTAATCATTAAAAACTGGGAGTTCAACTATATCTTTAATAATCAGATTCCGGTGCAAACAGAAGCAAACCAACGATGACTAATATGATTGTTATTGTCATATTTGTCTTATTCCAACTAATGGTTACTAAACTAGGAGTCTTGTCGGCGGTTACTTAATTAGGGGGAGCTGTGGTGACTGGATTAGTGGGAGTCTAGGTGCACACCGAGATTGGCGTACCACATAGCTTTGGATCATTCCCGAATGCAGATGCAGGAAATTGTTCAAGCGACCAGGGTATTCCTCCCCAAAGCTTCACGTTCTTTAAAATATTCAATAATGTAACACCGTTAAGTAGCGATAGTACAGAGGAGACGTGATTCGCTTCTAATCCAGCTTCTTTAGCTGGTTGAGTCTACTTCAAATTTGTTAATTGGACAGATCAAGTACCCGAAGCTCCGCTCCCCCCAAACAATCCACTAGACGTGACTGTTACCTAACTAATACTATCCACTAAACAAACCAATTCCCGTATTCTTAACATGTTATATAAGTATTGAGAGAAACACGTACTATCCCAGATGCATTAAATATTATTAAATACGAAATAATTATCCAACTAATGAGTACTCAATTAACAAATCTCTAACTAAAATTGCATACTAAAACTAGGGGTGTTCATGGTTCGGTTTGGATCGATTTTTCTCTAAAAAAACCAAACCAAGTAAGTCGGTTTTTTAAATATTGGAACCTAACCAAACCACTTAAGTCGGTTTTTTCGGTTATTTAACGATTTTTTCCTTAAATATGAAACATACTCTACCAAACACATATTGCGGAGACTTATTGCCTTTTAAGCATTCCCATTCGAAAATTCTGAGCTCGATTAATTTAAATTCGCTCCATGTAGATATTGCTTGGCAAAACTTCTCAAAACTGCTTATTTACGAAAAAAAAATTTATACAAATAATTATTCAGGAAAATACTTTTGAAGAGAAGCATTATTTTTTAATATTAAATAATTATGTTTGGCTAATTTTTCTAAAAAGTATTTTTGAGCTTCTAATTACAAAAATTATAATATTAATTAAAGTTCATTTACAATTAGCTCTACATAAATACATAAATGGTTTTAAATATATATATATTTTCTTGAAAAATGAGTAACATTTAATAAGACAGATAAAATTAGAAATATTAAATGATTAAATAACTACTAATACTCTATTTTCTGATATAATTCTTTCTAGTACATCATTAGGTCAAAGGAAATCTAACAGTGGTGACTAGCTGAAAGAAATTTGTGGTTCCTAATCGTTGCAATGTGTAACCCTAGTGTTATGTTAATGATTGACACCCTTGGACCAAAAATCAACAAAGAGTTCCGGAATAAAGGCAATTCTCTTTAGAGTAAAAGTGGCGAATATGTTTGTTTTATCGGCCGAAATACGCAAGCCTGATGATATCATCATACATGATATCAGATTTTATATTGAAATGAAAATCTCTTTGAGATATACTATGATTTTTTGATCTATACGACTATGGCAAGAAACAAAGGGATGACATATATATATATATATATATATATATATATATATATATATATATATATATATATATATATATATATATATATAATAGGTGGAAAATATAAATGGGAACAAAATGCAACTACATAGATATGACCATAATAAAAATAATTTTTCGAAAAAATATGTGTACCTGAATAACATTTTTTTAGTCCTATTAGTTGTTGCGGGGCACGAGCATGTAACTTGTTTTGAATTTCTCTTAATTTGGTTCGAATATATTTCCTGGGATGCATGGGAATCTTCTTTTCAAACTACAAACATGGGAATCGTTCAAATAGCTCTTTGATTGTACATGCATATATAATGTAGATCGAAATCTCTTGATAATGTTTCAAAATAAACACTATTTGGGGGAGGAAAATTACCAAACGGCCGCACACGATTGACAAAGGGCCATGATATCCGTGCCCAATCGGATATTACTGGGTGAATCTCGGCCCGTATCGGTGAAATATCAGTGACTAGCGAAAAGGAAGATTTTTACCTTTATTAGGGTTGTATCTAGGGTAAATCTCCCCTACTATATAAAGGGAAAGTTAATTATTCATTACACACACTGTAACACGCATACCAATGCAATATACTTTTGTTCTCTCTGTTACTAAAAATCATTCAAAGTTCTTGTTTTTGTTCATAAGTTCTTCATAAGTGCAAGTTCGGAACCGAAGGCAGGTTCCTTGTTAAGTCTTTAACCGAGCTTGGACTCACTATCATCATCGATTTGGCTATTTACTATATCTTTTACTCCCTCCGTTCCAGTTTATGTGAACCTATTTCCTTTTTGCTCCATTCTAAAAAGAATGACCCTTTTTAATTTGGAAATAATTTTGCTTAAACTTACAATTCTACTCTTAATGAGAAGCTTTTATAACCACACAAATACTCTGGGACTTTTTTTGACTTGTTTAGGACCACAAATTCTAAAAGTCTTCATTTTTTCTTAAACTCCGTGTCCAATCAAACATGTTCACATAAATTGGAACAGAGGGATTATTTGCTTTATCTAACGTCATTAATAAGTTGTATTGAATTAGTCCACATATCCTTAAAACCGCGAATAAATTCAATTGTTATCCATTTTCAAGGGTAAACAGTTTGGCATCCACCGTGGGGCTAAGTATAATAGTGGTAATTTGATAAAAATTCTCATAACACACTATGTTTTACGCTTATTCTTTGAGATTTTAATTTCAGATCAAATTTAGAATGTCAAACTCTCAATCTACTCACTTGAACGTTAATGCTGACTCTGGGCCCCATGGTAAAAACAACAATATAGTACTCAACAACAAGGTGCCCCTTGTTGACCCCAACGGAGTCCCGGTTGAGGACCCAATCGACGCCAACTCACATATGGCCATCAATGCAAACCTGTCGACCAATCCCGAGAACAGCATTCATGGAGGAGGCCGATCAATAGCCCGGGGTACGCATGATGGTGAAGGCGATTGGATTAATTTGCGGTGATCTTTGAAATGTTATAAGCTCAACAGGCGGCGATAGCCCATCTATAGAACCAAAGCTGCGCCCTTAGCATAGTTGAGTCTGAACCATCCCGGGAAAATACCTGAAGGAATGAACAAACCATGGAAAGGCCGGGCAAAGTTGAACCCAAGACCAACCCCAAAATAATAAAGATTCTTGAGGAATTGACAAAGTGGGTAGAATCGGGGAGAAAACAAGATTGAAGTCAACGACAAAAAAGTGGAGACTTATAACCCCAGATTTGATAAAATCCCAGGAGCACACCCGATATTGAAAGACCTGGATTCCAAGAAATTTGTCCAAAATCCTTTCCTCCCGAGCGCAACACCGAAACCAATCTCGAAGAAGTTATGTATGCCCGAAATTCCAAAGTATAATGGAACCAAAGATCCAAATGAACAGGTGACCTCCTACACGTATGCCATCAAGGGAAATGACTTAGAAGATGATGAAATCAAGTCAGTTTTGCTGAAAAAGTTAGGAGAAACCCTGTCGAAAGGAGCAATGATATGGTATCACAATTTGCGAAGAGTTTGGACAGCTTAGCATACTAACAGGTAGTAGAGAGACCTTTAGCCTTGGATGTTCAGGCCTTGGCCAACCAGTTTGTCAGATTGGATATTTCCGAGTTGAACCGTGTGGTTTCTTAGTATTTTCTTTATGATCGTATCAGAGAACGTCAGTATGATGACCTCCATCTGCTTGTCCTTAAGGACACGGTTTAACATGGTGATGCCAAGGAAGTCACTATTAGGGATGATGGTGTATTATGGATGCAGGGCAGGCTGTGTGTGCCTAATGTAGATGGTTTGCGTGAGTTGATTCTCCAGGAGGCTCACAGTTCGCAGTACTACATTTATCCTGGTGCCGCGAAGATGTATCGGGATTTGAGGCAGCACTATTTGTGGAGGTGAATAAAGAAAGATATAGTGGGGTTTGTAGCTCGGTGTTTAAATTGTCAACAGGTAAAATATGAGCATCAGAGACCGGGTGGATTACTTCAGAGGTTAGAAATTCCGGAGTGGAAGTGGGAGCGTATCACCATGGACTTCGTAGTTAGACTCCCACGGACATTGATGAAGTTTGATGTTGTTTGGATGATTGTAGATCGGTTGGCCAAGTCCGTGCATTTCATTCCAGTTGGTACTACTTACGCTTCGGAGCGGTTGACTGAGATTTATATCCACGAGATTGTTCGCCTTCACGGTGTACCAGTGTCCATCATTTCGGCTCGGGGAATGCAGTTTACATCACTGTTTTGGAGAGCAATGTAGCGAGAATTAGGTACTCATGTTTAGTTAAGTACAACATTTCACCCACAGACGGACGGACAGTCCGAGTGCACTACTCAGATATTGGAGGATATGCTATGTGATTGTGTCATTAATTTTGGGGTTCTTGGGATCAGTTTCTACCAATCGTAGAGTTTGCTTACAATAACTGCTACCAATCGAACATTTAGATGGCTCCGTATGAGGTTTTATATGGGAGACGGTGTCGGTCTCCAGTGTATTGGTTTGAGCCGGGTGAGTCTAGGCTATTGGGTACTGATTTGGTGCAGGATGCTTTGGAAAAGGTTAAATTGATTCAGGATCGACTTCGCACGGCGTAGTCTAGACAGAAGAGTTATGCCGACTGTAAGGTCCGTGATGTTGCTTACATACTTGGGGAGAAAGTTCTGCTCAAGGTTTCACCCATGAAAGGTGTGTTGAGATTCGGGAAGAAGGGCAAGTTGAGTCCTAGGTATACTGGGCCTTTTGAAATACTTAAGAAGATTGGAGAGGTGGCTTATGAACTTACATTGCCGCCTAGTCTATCGGATGTTCATCCAGTGTTTCATGTATCGATGCTCCGTTTAAAAGCTAACCTGAGTTCTTAGTTTCTAAGTTTACCATCTCTATTCTTATCATATTTCTTGAGTATACCCTTCACTTGCTCTGTACGAATGACCCAAGACATTTTTTCTTCTTTTTTTGTATACTGTTTCTTCTTGTTCCTGTGGTTAATTATTGGTGAATAATTTTTCAACAAGGGGCGCTTCCTATATAAAACGGCCATCTTAGAGTTTATGTTGAGTCATTTTATGTTCTAAGAATATTGATTTAGTTCGAAAAAGATTAAGAATTTGTTCCTTCTTCAATTGTTTTCTTAATTATCTTTAAGGACATTCTTATTAGTGTCGAATTTATTGTACTTTTGAAATGATGAGTTTAGTGTAATACTCTCTCCGCATCAATTTATGTGAACTTATTTGACTGGACACGAAATTTAAGAAAAAAGAGAGAACTTTTGAACTGGTTGTGTAAAATAAGGTACATATATTGTATATGCCTATAAATCATTATATAAAGGTAAATTATTTTCAAATATGAAAAATGATCATTCTTTTTGGTACTGACTAAAAAGAAAATAGGTTCACATAAATTAAAAGGGATACAACATTTGTTAAACTTTTAGTGATTTTTGCATATATATTGTAACGCCCCGGCCGGTCGTTTTGAGTATTACAACCCCATTCTCCCATTTACTGCTCAACTTATGCTTTGCAGTTGTTATGTGACTTGTCGGGGTGATTGGTTCGGGTCCGATGAGGTTTTGGAATGAATTGTAACACTTAGTTCCAAGGTTTAAAGCTTAAGTTAAAATAGTGATTGGATGTCAACTTATATGTAAATGACCCTAGAATAGAGTTTTGATAATTTCAATAGCTCCGTATGGTGATTTTGGACTTAGGATCGTGTCCGAAAAATTATTTGGAAGCCCGTAGTTAAATTAGGCTTGAAATGGCTAAAATAGAAATTTAAGTTTGAAAGTTTGACCGGGGAATTGACTTTTTGATATCGCGGTCGGAATCTAATTCTGGAAATTGGAATAGGTCCGGTATGTCATTTATGACCTGTGTGCAAAATGTGAGGTCAATCGGACTTGAATTGATAGGTTTCGGTATTCAATGTAGAAGTTGGAATTTCTTAGTTTCATTAAGCTTGAATTGGGGTATGATTCGTGTTTTTAGCTTTGTTTGATATGATTTGAGGCTTCGACTAAGTTCGTATGATATTTTAGGACTTGTTGGTGTATTTGGTTGAGGTTCTGAGGGCCTTAGGTGAGTTTCAGATGGTTAACAGATTGAAATATGGACTTAAACAGCTGCTGCAAATTTTGGCCTTCTGGTGTAACCGCTTCTGCGGAATTTAGCTCGCAGAAGCGAGCTTGGTTGCGCAAAAGCGGAGGCAAGGGGAGCTGGGCAAGACCACAGAAGCAGACAGCTTCTTCGCAGAAGCGGACTCTTGTCCGCAGAAGCGAAGCAGGCACAGGAGCGGCGGCATGTCCGCAAAAGTGGGAGCGCACATGCGGTTAGTTTTTCCGCAGACGCGGAACCCCTGGACAAATTACAAAACAGAGGGGTTCCGACATTTTTGTCATTTTGGACATTTTCAACACGGTTTTGGGGCGATTTTTAGAGAGAATTCACGGGAAAACTTGAGGTAAGTCACTTATGATCATTGTTAGTCAATAATATTGGATTATCATTGAGTATTTCGACTAGATTACGTGTTTTTGAGGTGAAATTAGAGGATTTAGGCATAGAGATTTCAAAATAAGAATTTTAGATTTGGAGGTCGAGTTGATGTCGGAATTTGGTAAAATTGGTATGGTTGGAATCGTGGTTGAAAGGGCATTCATCTTTTGTAACTTTTGTCGGGTTCCGAAATGTGGGCCCCACAGATTATTTTTGGGTGCAATTTCGAATTTTGTTGGAAAATTAATATTTTCATATGGAATCAATTCCTATAACTTGTATTGACAGAATCAAATTATTTGTGACTAGATTCGAGGAGTTTGGAGACCGATTCGGTAGGCAAAGGCATAGTAGAATAAAGAATTTCGCTGTTTGAGATAAGTAACAGTTCTAAATCTGGTTCTGAGGGTATGAAACCCTGAATTTTATGGTATGTGGTCGGTTTTGAGGTGACGCACATGCTAGGTGACGGGCGTGTGGGCGTGCACCGTAGGAATCGTGACTTGGTCAAATTTCATGGAACTGTGTAGTTGAATAATCTGTGGTTATTTGTACATTCTCCATGTAGTAGAGAAAGTGAACCACAAATCATGTTTAGATTATGTGTTGGAACTGTAGGGACCCACAAAGGTCGTGTACATGTTGAATTATCTGCTAAATTATTATTTTGTACTCAGTCACAGTTTACTTATTTATTTTATCTCAGTTTCTATTATTCATTATTAATATATCATATCATTGTTGTTTGAGCTGATTATCATGATTATTGAGAGCCCGAGAGACAGGAGATGTCACGACCCAATTTCCCCCTCCGTGTGACATTGTGACGGCACCTAGTCTCTACAACTAGGTAAGCCTAATATTTTGCAGAATATTGAAATAAAAATATAAATATAACCAATTATTCAAAAATACACAACAAATCCTAAAATACGGAACATCGTGAATCACAAACTACAAAAGGAAAAATCTAGTGTCTTTATATATCAGAATCTAACAAAGAAAAATACAGAAGATAATGGACATGAGAAAGAGTAGAAGGGGACTCCGAGGTCTGCGGACGCGGCAGATATACCTTGAAGTTTTCAAAGTTGTCCCGGCTCACTGATAGTGAGACGGATAAGGTGCACCTAGATCTGCACACGAAAAATATGTGCAGAGAGTAGCATGAGTACACCACAATCGGTACCTAGTAAGTGCCAAGCCTAACCTCGGTCAAGTAGTGACGAGGTCAGGTCAACGCCCTACTGGTAATTATATAATAAAATAATATAGAGTGTAATACCGCAATAAATTAAAGGCTGAAATTTAACAACAATGAAATCATAGAAGGTAACAGCCTAGTACACAGAAACACAACAGGGGATCTCCCGAGATACCGTCTCGTAGTCCCAAACGTAAATGTGTAGGGGTATCTCCCAGAATACCGTTCCGTAGTCCCAAAGTAAATATGCAGGGGGATCTCCCGGAATACCATTCCGTAGTCCCAAAGAAAATATGCAAGACAAGGGGATCTCCAGAAATACCGTTCCATAGTCCCAAAGTAAATATGCAGTACAGGGGGATCTCCCGGAATACCGTTCCGTAGTTTCATAGTAAATATGCAGCGCGAATGATAGAAATACAACTACATCACGAAGTTCTTACAATTTAGACTAAGTACCAGTCAGGGAAGAAGAAGAAAATTCACTAAGCATGCTGCACATAATTCACATAAACAATAAAGACACGTAGACATGTTGTATTATACTAAACATGATAGCTACACATATTGGAATAATTCAATTAAGAATGAGAATAGATTAGTACTCATTAAAATGTTATAACTCAAAATAACAGGAAAACATGTTGCTGCTCGGTAAGAAAATCGGGTTTTACCACAACTAGCCTGTGTACGTACTCGTCACCTCACGTACACGGTGCTCACATAACACAATGGTTCCAAATCTTAAAGGGATTTCCACCACACAAAGTTAGGCAAGCCATTTACCTCGAACCAAGCTCAATCAATCGGTCACAACGCCTTTCCCACGAATATCAGGCTCCGAATGGCCCAAATCTAGCCAAAAGCAATTATATATCATAAATACAACAATAATGGACTCATCTAATTGTTGAAATCAACACTTTAACAAAAATCCCGAAATTAACTCAAAAATTGCCCGTAGGGCCCACATCTCAGAATCGGGTAAAAGTTATAAAATAGGAATGCCCATTCCACCACGAGTCTAACCATACCAAAATTACTAAATTCTGATACCAAATGGTCCTCCAAATCCACAAATCAAACTTCCAAATCCCTAGCTTCCAACTTCCAATTTCCACCTTAAATACACACAAACTAGGTGGGAAAATATATGGCAAGGCAAGATTATTGATCAAAAATAAGCACAACGGACTAACCTCAAGAAATAACTCAAAAATGCTCTCAAAAATTGCCCTAAACCGAGTTTGCAAAGTCAAAAATGAAAAAATCATAAAGCCCTTCGGTTTTAACCACTGCCCAGGTATTTCCGCACCTGCAGAACCTGGGCTCGCACCTGCGGGTGCGCTTGTGAAAAAATTGTGCGCTTGTGCAAATATTGTGCGCATCTGTGCAATTCACTTGCCCCTTCTGCCTTCGCTCCTTCGATGAAAGTGTCGCATCTGCGCGTGCGCGCCTGCGGAATTCCCTTCCACTTCTGCGGACTTTGCGCACCTGCGAAGACCCCTAACGCATCTGCGGGCATCGCAGATGCGGAAAACACCTCGCACCTGCGACCCCTGGCACTCCTCCATTTTCACACTTCTGCGCCAATTTGCTCGCACCTACGAGCTAGCACCCGCGGGCAGAGTTGCGCAGGTGCGATTACAGCAGAACCAGCAAAAACATCAACTTTTCCTAAGTCCAATTTCATTCCGTTAAGCATCCAAAACACACTAGAGGCCCCCGGGTCCTCAACCAATCCTACCAACCAATCCTATAACACCATACGAACTTAGTCGAGCCTTCAAACCACATCTAACAACACCAAAAATCATGAATTAAGTACGGATTCAAGCCTAAGAACTTAGAATTTTCCAAATTCTACAAACGATGCCGAACCATGTCAAATCTAGTCCGAATTACCTCAAATTTTACACACAGGTCACAAATAACACTACGAACCTACAACCACTTTCGGAAATCCATTCTGAGCTCGATATCAAAATTTCCACTATCGGCCGAAATCGCCGAAAAATCTAACTTTCGCTAATTCAAGCCTAAATCTACTACAGACCTCCAAAACACATTACGGATGCGCTCCTAAGCTCAAAATCACTCAACGGAGCTAACGGAGTCGACAAAATTTTATTCCGTATCTGTCTTCACACAGTTCCGACTACGGTCCAAATTCTAAGACTTAAGCTCTCATTTAGGGACTAAGTGTCCCAAAATACTCCGAAACTCAAAACTAATCATCCCGGCAAGTCACAATAGCAGAAATAGATATAGGGAAAGCAGTTAATAGGGGTTCGGGGCTCTAACTCTCAAAACGACCGGCTAGGTCGTTACATCCTCCCCCTCTTAAATCAATCGTTCGTCCTCGAACGAGCATAGAGACATACCTGAAGTGGTGAAAAGATGAGGATAACGGCTGCGCATATCCTGCTCGGTCTCCCAAGTCGCCTCCTCCATTGGCTGTCCCCTCCAATGAACCTTCACGGAAGCAATGTTCTTTGATCTTAGCCTTCTGACCTGCCTGTCTAAAATAGCCACTGGCTCCTCAACATAGGATAGATCCTTGTCCAATTGAACTGAACTGAAATCCAACACATGGAACGGATCGCCGTGATACTTTCAGAGCATAGAAACATGGTATACCGGATGAACTCCTGCTAGACTAGGAGGCAAGGCAAGCTCATAAGCAACCTCCCCAACTCGACGCAACACCTCAAATGGTCCAATGAACCTTGGGCTCAACTTGTCCTTCTTTTCAAACCTCATAACGCCCTTCATAGGTGAAACCCGGAGCAAGACTCGCTCTCCAACCATGAATGCCACATCGTGAACCTTCCGGTCCGCATAACTCTTTTGTCTGGACTGGGCTGTGCGAAGTCTATCCTGAATCACCTTCACTTTTTCCAAGGCATCCTGAACCAAGTCCATACCTAATAATCTGGCCTCACCGGTTCGAACCAACCCACTGGGGACCGACACCGCCTATCGTATAGAGCCTCATACTGTGCCATCTGAATTCTGGACTAATAACTGTTATTGTAAGCAAACTCCGCAAGTGGCAAGAACTGGTCCCAAGCACCCCCAAAATCTATCACACACGCACGGAGCATATCCTCTAATATCTGAATAGTGCGCTCGGACTGCCCGTCCGTCTGAGGGTGAAATGCTGTGCTCAACTCAACCCTAGTACCCAACACATGTTGTACAGCTCTCCAGAACCGTGATGTAAACTGCGTACCCCAATCAGAGATAATAGATACCGGTATGCCATGAAGCCTGACGATCTCACGGATGTAGATTCGAGCTAGCTGCTCGGAAGAATAGGTAGTCATTACAGGAATGAAATGAGCCGACTTGGTCAACCTATCCACAATCACCTAAACTGCATCAAACCTCCACGGAGTCCGTGGGAGTCCAACAACGAAATCCATAGTGATCCGTTCCCATTTCCACTCCAGAATCTCTAACTTCTGAAGCAATCCACCTGGTCGATGATGCTCATATTTTACCTGCTGGTAATTCAAACATCGAGCCACATACTCTACTATGTTCTTCTTCATTCTCCTCCACCAGTAATGTTGTTTCAAGTCTTGATACATCTTTGCGACACCCGGATGAATAGAGTCCTGCGTACTGTGAGCCTCCTGGAGAATCAACTCATGCAAACCATCCACATTGGGCACACATAGCCTGCCCTGCATCCTCAATGTACCATCATCTCCAATAGTGGCCTCCTTAGCATCACCGTGCTATACCGTGTCCTTAAGGACAAGCAGATGGGGGTCATCATACTGACGCTCCCTGATATGATCATAAAGAGAAGACTGAGGGACCACACAAGCCAATACTCGATTCGGCTCAGAAATAGCCAATCTCACAAACTGGATGGCTAAGGCCTGAACATCCAACGCTAATGGCCTCTTTGCTGCTGGTAGATAAGCTAAACTCCCCAAACACTCTGCCCGGCGACTCAAAGCATCGGCCACCACATTGGCCTTCCCAGTATGGTACAAAATAGTGATATCATAATCCTTAAGTAGCTCCAACCACCTCCGCTGATGTAAGTTAAGACCTTTCTGCTTAAACAGATACTGCAAACTCCGATGATCGGTGTAAATCTCACAAGGAACACCGTACAAATAATGCCGACATATCTTCAAGGCATGAACAATAGCTGCTAACTCAATGTCGTGTACATGATATTTCTTTTCATGCACCTTCAGCTGTCTGGACGCGTAGGCAATCACCCTACCGTCCCGCATCAACACCGCGCTGAGACCAATCCATGATACATCACAATATACAGTATAAGACCCCGAACCTGTAGGTAATACCAATACTGGGGCTGTAGTCAAAGCTATCTTGAGCTTCTGAAAGCTCTCCTCACATTCCTCTGTCCACCTGAACGGAGCACCCTTCTGGGTCATCCTTGTCATAGATGCTGCAATAAATGAGAATCCCTCTACAAAGCGACGGTAATACCCCGCCAAACCAAGAAAACTCCGGATCTCTATAGCTGAGGACGATCTGGGCCAACTCTGCACTGCTTCAATCTTCTTTGGATCCACCTGGATCCCCTCACTCGATACTATATGACCCAAGAATGCCATTGAGTTTAGCCAAAACTCACACTTTGAAAATTTTGCATATAACTTCTTTTCTCTCAAGGTCTGAAGTGCAGTCCTCCGGTGCTGCTCATGATCCTCCAGACTCCGGGAGTATATCAGAATGTCGTCAATAAACACAATGACAAATGAGTCAAGATAGGGCTGAAACACACTGTGCATCAAGTGCATAAAAGTTGCTGGGGCATTGGTCAGCCCAAAAGATATCACAAGAAACTCATAGTGACCATATCTGGTCCTGAAAGCAGTCTTCGAGATATCCGGCTCCCGAATCTTCAACTGATGATAACCTAAATGTAAGTCAATCTTGGAAAACACTCTGGCACCCTGTAACTGATCAAATAAGTCATCAATACGAGGCAATGGATACCTGCTCTTCACTGTGACTTTGCTCAACTGGCGGTAATCAATACACATCCGCATAGAAACATCCTTCTTCTTCACGAATAAGACAGGAGCACCCCAAGGTGACACACTGGGCCAAATGAAGCCTTTATCAAGCAATTTCTGTAACTGCTCTTTCAACTCCTTTAATTCAGGAGGAGCCATACGATATGGAGGAATAGAGATGGGCTGAGTGCCCGGCAACAAATCAATGCCAAAATTAATATTTCTGTCGGGTGGCATGCCCTGAAGATCAGCTGGAAACACATCTGGAAAGTCCCTCACTACTGAAACTGACTCAACTGTAGGGGTATCAATACTGACATCTCTCACATAAGCTAGATACGCATCATACCCCTTTGCAACCATTCGTTGAGCTTTAAGAAAAGAATTAACTCTGCTGGGAGTATACTCTAAGGTACCTCTCCACTCTAATCGCAGTAAACCTGGCATAGCCAGCATCACGGTTTTAGCGTGACAATCAAGAATAGCATAATGGGGCGACAACCAGTCCATGCCCAAAATAATGTCAAAGTACACCATGCTGAGCAATAATAAATCGGCTCTGGTCTAAAAACCACTAAGAGCAATCAAACACGACCGATACACGTGGTCCACAACAAGAGAATCTCACACAGGATTAGATACATAAATAGGGGAACTCAAAGAATCCCGAGATACGCCCAAATACGGAGCAAAATAAGAGGACACATAAGAATATGTAGAGCCTGGGTCAAATAATACCGAAGTATCTCTATGAGAGACCGGAACAATACCTGTAATGATATAATCAGAAGCAACTTCCTCTGTACGAGTAGGAAGTGCATAATATCTAGCCTGGCCTCCCCCTCTAGGGCGACCTCTACCTCCCCGACCTCCACCTCGAGCTGGTTTAGCAGGTGTAGTGGTAGCTGGTGCTGTAATCATAGCTTGAGGACCCAGTGGAGCACGCTGTGGATGAAAAGTCTCTGGAGGTGCACCCCTCCTAATCATGGGGCAATCCCTCACCATGTGGCGAGAGTCGCCACACTCAAAACAAGCTCTCGGAGGGCGTGGCTACTGTGACTGGCTCGGGCCAGGTCTGCTGGACTGGCCGCTAGGAACACCCCGTGTAGGAGGCACACTAGATACTGGTGGTGCATAATAAGGCTCCTGGGGTCTAGAAGGAGCTGGAACACCGCTGGAGGCTGGAAGAGCTAAATGAACGAGGCGGCTCACATAACCCCTACCATGGTGAGCTGCTGGGGCACGAGCTCCAGAATAATAACCAGCTTCTCGAGACTTCTTGGCCTCCCTCTCCTCTCTATCCTGGGTGAACATGCCCTCGAATCTCCTGGCAATACCCACAATCCTGCTGATAAGAAATATCCATCTCCAATTCCCTAGCCATACTACTCCGGATGCTAGGATGGAGACCCTCAATAAACCGTCGAACCCTCTCTCGAACTGTGGCAACTAAGGCAGGTGCATGTCGGGCCAAATCACTTAAGCGAACTGCATACTCTGACACAGTCATAGCACCCTGGTGCAACTGCTCAAACTCTGTGCGCCATGAGTCCCTGAGGCTCTAAGGGACATACTCTCTCAAAAACATGTCCGAGAACTGAGTCCATGTAAGTGAAGCTGCCTCAGCCGGACTACTCAACTCATAAGCACGCCACCACTGATAGGCTGCTCCTCTAAGCTGGAATGTGGTAAAAGAAACCCCGCTCATCTCCACTACGCCTATAGTATGGTGAATACGATGACACTCCTCCAGAAAACCCTGAGCATCATCTGTAGCCAATCCGCTGAAAGTAGGTGGGTGGTACTTCTTGTACCTCTCAAGTCTGATCTTCTCCTCCTCAGAAGCTACTGCCCTAACCTCGGGCTGAGCTGGAGCTACCGGTTGCGTTGGTACAATCTCTGGAACCTGGTCGACCTGAACCCGCTGCTCTGGAGTACCGGCGATGGGAGTCTGTGCTCCTCCCCCGGCCTGAGATGTGGCAGGAGCAAGTGGAATCAATCCAGCCTGAGCTAAGGTGCTGAACATGCTCAGAAACTGGGCTAGAGTCTCCTGGAGGGCTGGTGCAGCAACAAGTATCTCAGGTGTCTGCCCTCCCGCTTGAGCTATTGGGGGCTCCTCTGTAGCAGCTCGTGTGAGTGTTCTGGCTGCATCACGTGGACGTCCCCAGCCTCTACCCCGGCCCCGGCCTCTCGCGGCTTTAGCAGGGGGCGCGGGTGCATGTTCATCAGAAACACAACAGGGGATCTCCCGAGATAAAGTCTCGTAGTCCCAAACGTAAATGTGCAGTGGAATCTCTCGGAATACCGTTCCATAATCCTAAAGTAAATGTGAAGGGGGATCTCCCGGAATACCGTTCCGTAGTCCCAAAGTAAATATGCAAGACAGGGGGGGGATCTCCCGGAATACCGTTCCGTAGTCCCAAAGAAAATATGCAGTACAGGGGAATCTCCCGGAATACCGTTTCATATTCCCAAAGTAAATATGCAGCGCGAATGATAGAAATACAACTACATCACGAAGTTCTTACAATTTAGACTAGGTACCAGTCAGGAAAGAAGCAGGAAATTCACTAAGCATGCCGTACATAATTTACATAAACAATTAAGACACGTAGACATGTTGTATTAGACTAAACACGATAGCTACACATATTGGAAAAACTCAATTAAGAATGAGAATAGATTAGTACTCATTAAAATGGTATAACTTAAAATAACAGGAAAACATGTTGCTGCTCGGTAAGAAAATCGGGTTTTACCACAACTAGCCCGTGTACGTACTGGTCATCTCACGTACACGGCGCTCACATAACACAATGGTTCCAGATCTTAAGAGAATTTCCTCCACACAAAGTTATGCAAGCCACTTAACTCGAAGAAAGCTCAATCAATCGGTCACAATGCCTTTTCTACGAATATCCGACTCCGAATGGCCCAAATCTAGCCAAAAGCAATTACATATCATAAATACAACAATAATAAACTCATCTAATTAATGAAATCAACAATTTAACAACAATTCCGAAATTAACTCATAAATTGCCCACGTCAAGGAATCGGGTGAAAGTTACAAAATAGGAATGCCCATTCCACCACGAGTCTAACCATACCAAAATTACTAAATTCCGATACCAAATGGTCCTCCAAATCCATAAATCAAACTTCCAAATCCCTAGTATCCAACTTCCAATTTCCACCTTAAATATACACTAACTAGGTGGGAAAATACATGGCAAGGAAAGATTATTGATCAAAAATAAGCACAAGGGACTTACCTCAAGAAATGCCTCGAAAATGCTCTCAAAAATCGCCCAAAACTGAGTGTGCAAAGTCACAAATGACAAAAATCACGAAGCCCTTCGGTTTTAACCACTGCCCAGGTATTTCCGGAACCTGCGGAACCTGGGCTCGCACATGCGGGTGTGCTTGTGCGGAAATTGTGCGCATCTGTGCAATTCACTTGCCCCCCTCTGCCTTCGCACCTGCGATGAAAGGGTCGCATCTGCACGTGCGCGCCTTCGGAATTCCCTTCCGCTTCTGCGGACCTTGCGCACCTGCGAAGACCCCTAACGCATCTGGGGGCATCGCATATGCGGAAAACACCTCGCACCTGCGACCCCTGGCACTCCTCCATTTTCCTGCATCTCTGCCAATTTGCTCGCACCTGCGGGCAGACTTGCGCAGGTGCGTTTACAGCAAAACCAGCAAAAACACCAGATTTTCCTAAGTCCAATTTCATTCCGGTAAGCATCCGAAACACACCCGAGGCTCCTGAGACCTCAACCAAACCTACCAACTAATCCTATAACACCATACGAACTTAGTCGAACCTTCAAACCACATCGAACAACAACAAAAATCATGAATTAAGAACGAATTCAAGCCTATGAACTTAGACTTTTCCAAATTCTACAAATGACACCGAACCACGTCAAATCTAGTCCGAATTACCTCAAATTTTACACACAGGTCACAAATGATACTATGAACCTACAACCACTTTTGAAAATCCATTCCGAGCTCGACATCAAAATTTTCACTATTGGCCGAAATCGCAGAAAAATCTAACTTTCGCCAATTCAAGCCTAAATCTACTACAGACCTCCAAAACACATTCCGGACGCGCTCCTAAGCTCAAAATCACTCAACGGAGCTTAGGAGTCGACGGAATTCCATTCCGGATCCGTCTTCACACAGTTCCGACTACGGTCTAAATACTAAGACTTAAGCTCTCATTTAGGGACTAAGTATCTCAAAACACTCCGAAACTCAAAACCAATCATCCCGGCAAGTCACAATAGCAGAAATAGATATGGGGAAAGCAGTTAATAGGGGTTCGGGGCTCTAACTCTCAAAACTACCGCATGAGTCGTTACAAGAGAGATTTATGATTGTGTGAGGCCGAGGTCCTAATTGTGAGATATTATACTATAGAACGTGGATTGTCCTTGAAGCACGTGAGTTATTCGTGTGGATCTAGATATTATACTATAGCACGTGAGTTGTCCGTGCAGCACGTGAGTTGTCAGTGCGGATTCAGATATTGATACTATAGTACGAGAGTTGTGTGTGCAGCACGTGAGTTGTCCGTGCAGATTATAGCGTTTGGGCTGAAGGAGCTCCTTCGAAGTCTGTACACACCCCCAGTGAGCGTAGGTACCTACTGAATGTGAGTGTTGAGATCTGAGTGAATGGAATGGCTGAGTGATTGTGGCTCTGTGAGGATGCATTTGATTTCATTATTGTTGCACTTCAACTGTCATATATCATTGTTTGGGAAATTTCTGAGAGATATTATCTTATGTTTCAGTTGAACTTGACATGAAATTACTGTTTTGGCCTTAAATGTTGAACTTCAAAGCATGCCTACCCTATTATGTTGGAAATTACTGTAATTGGACTCAGCTGTGAAGCTCGTCACTACTTTCAGTTCTTTATTTAGTATTGTTACTTGTTGAGTTGGTTATACTCGTACTACACTCTGCACTTTGTGTGCAGATCCAGGTGTTTCCGGACACAGTGGGTGTTGATTTATTCGCACAGTTGATATCCGGAGATTCCGAGTTAGCTGCATGTGTTTCGCTGACCTTGACTCTCCTTCCTTATCTTCTTGATTATTGTATTTGGTCTCAAACTATTATAGACTGTGTTTTTCAGACTTGTGAGGTATAGATGCTCATGTACTCTGTGATACCCAGATAGTTGGGAATTCCGCATTATGTTTTGGGTTTTCTATCCCGGTTATGAGAACTTTTACTATTAAAACTGCTTTAAATTCATTCTTCTTAAAAGTGTTGGAAATATTTGTGAGAAATCGGCTTGTCTAGTACCATGTTAGGTGTCATCACGACATGTTAGGATTTTGGGTCGTGACATATATATGTCTATTATAAAAAATACTATGTTCAGTTGAACTGATTGAAGAAAAGGCTGCAATTGCCTCTGATTAGAGGAGTATTTTACGAAAGTATATCATTTTAAAAGAACCAAATTGTCTTAACTCTAACAATTCTCTTTTGCTTTCGTTGCTCTTTATGTATGCTTCCAAATTTTTTGAAGATCTTTCAGTATCTTCAAAATACTCTTTCCGTTTTAATTTAGGCCTAAAATCATGAAAGTCTTTATCTTAATTCTACTAAATTGAAAGATTACCTAAATCTCGGCAGAGGATCATTTTGCTGAGTTTTCATTTTGATGTGGAATGGAAAAGTTGGGAGTTAAAGCTCAAGCTTTGATGAATTCAACGAAGAGGAAAACTTTTCATTTGCTGAGCTTTGAGTCAGCCCTAAAAGTTTTCAAAAATTCAAATAGACCCCGCCTTCACTTAATTCGTTCTTAGTATTATTATTGGTCAAAAATAAAGGGAAAATTGGAGTCTATTCCCTTAATATCGGACTCATAGATTTTGACTAATTATTCCGACTAGCTAAATGAAAATTCTTGGTTTCGATTCTTTGCAATGTGTAACACGGAGTGTTATGTTCAGGAATGACCCTGTTGGACCAAAAAAGGTACAATAATTTCTATAGAAAAAGTGACACGTATATCCTTTTACCGGCCAAAATACACAAGCCTGATGACGTCATCATTATGATACTAAATATACATAGATTTATTAAAAAATTTAGGGGATCAACGTATAATAAATATACATAAAACAAAAAAAATTATCTAGTAATACAATGTAATTTTTCGGCAAAGGAGTGTCGGTTCACACCCCTTGGTTGAATATAGCTCTGCCACTAAGATAAACCTTCAACCAATATGTGTCATTCGATATTGCTTCGCAAATCAAATAATTATCTATATATATATATATATATATATATATATATATATATATATGAGAGAGAGAGAGAGAGAGAGAGAGAGATAGAGAGAGAGAGAGAGATAGAGATTGAGGGAGAGAGTACGCGCATTGCGCGTGTATCTCATAACAATGAATGTAAATTTTATAAATATTATAGATATTATTCACAAAAGTGTCTGAATTATTAAATAATAATTACGAAAAAAAAGAACTACTGAAGAAAAAAAAAGATGAATGTAAATCTTTGGACTTTTGTTAGGGATAGATTTAATGTTCTCATGCCATCTTTTCTATGTAGATTCGATCATTATCATGAAAAAGGGATTATCCATGCTAATAAACGTTGTTACTTCCTTTAGCTCAACAGTGATGGGTAATATCAATAGCCACATATCGACACTATGAGAAACTACAAAACTCTATGACAACAGTTTGAAAAATATTTTATTAATATTTTCCTATAAAACGAGTAGCTTGAAATAGCTAACATTTCTAACATTATCAACCTTAAATCTTTAAAATTTTAGTATTTTGAAAATAACTATGAGCTCTTGAGTATGATTTTTGTACAATTTTCTTTAAGTTTTCGTCTCTTGGGATCTTAAAGTGGAACACTTCTAATGTCACCTGGAATATTATTATTCTAGGTGAAATAACAATTTCCTAAAATTATGAATCTTGTGAAAATGGACTTACTCGACTTATATAAGTAATTTTACTAGGATGATATTCCTAAATATTAGGAGCTCCTATATAGTTCAAATAAGTAAAAAATTTAATAGGCAAAACATTAGTTAATTTCAACGTCCTAACTATTAAAAAATATTAATTAAATAATAAATTTATCTAATATAAAATTTATTTTTAAATGCTAAAAAATCGATCAATTTCGCGTTGGAGTTTTGAGATTTTATAATAGTCTAGACTGATTGAAGAAGACAAAATTATTTTTAAAAAAGGTGAAACATTATTTCCCTATATATTTAGTAGTTTTCAACTTTAGTCCCACACTCTTTACCACATAATTAGAATAAATTAAAGCAATTTATTGCAAATACTAAATGAAGTAAATTCTTCTACAAATAATTACTCAATAATGTTCTCTTCACCACATATTTAGAATGAATTAATGTAATTTATTGCAAATACCAAATGAAGTAAATTATTCTTAAAAAAATTACTTATTGATGTTAAAAATTATTTTATTGACCATGAATACAATTTGAGTACCATTAGGATATCACTTTTCAATTGCCATGTATAACCTACTTCAGACGAGCATCTATAAATTCTGTACTAATGTTCCAAATTGACTTTTTAAAATATTTATGTAAGGTAAAGATTTAATTGATTTTAAAGTCCTAAACTTTAGGTACCTAGTTTAAATAAAGAAAGATATAATAACCAAATTTCAATGAATTTCTAGGTCCTAAATATTAGGAGAAGAATTAAATGACATTTTATCTAGTGTGAACTCTATTTTTAAAGGGTAAAAAAGGCGAACGACATTTCGTTGATGGGCTTCGTGCTTTTAATATAGTACTAGTCTCTATGTTCGTGCGATGCACAAAATATCTTGTGTAAAACATTAAAAAATGTGTATCAAAATTAATAAATTTTCAATTGCATATATATTCTAAAACTATTTGTTACTAAATATGTGTAAATTTCATAATCGATTAAAACAAAAAAAGAAGAACATATAAAAGTCATTCAATATTTGAACTAGAAAGATACGTCTTTGGGGGAAAAGGAACTAATGGCCTAATCATAATAATTTACTCATATTTTTGTTTAATCCTATATAAATTTATAGACTATTTTGGTATAAACAATAGAAAATAAAGTTATAATTTAAGACTACCTCTTGATTTTGAAGCCATACGTCTTTGGGGGGAAAGGAACTAATGGCTTAAACATAAAAATTTATTCATATTCTTGTTTAATCCTACATAAATTTATAGATTATTTTGGTATTTGTAACGACCCGACTTGTCGATTTAATAATTTACGCTCCGTTCAGTGGATTAAGGTCTCGAGAAGTTTCGTAATATGTATTATGACCCGTGGGTGTGGTCGGGTTTGATTTTCGGAATTTAATTAAAAGAACAATTCTTATTTAGAAGCTTAAATGAAAAGAGTTGACCGGAGAGTTGACTTTTAAGCAAACGACCCCGGAATGGAATTTTGATGATGGCAATAGCTTCGTATGATGATTTCGGACCTAGGCGTATGTTCGGATTTGGATTTGGAAGTCCGTAGGACAATTCGACATATTTTGGCGAAAATTGAAAAATATAAGATTTTGGAAAAGTCCGGCCGAAGGGTGAATTTTTGATAACAAGGTCAGATTTCGATTTCGGAAATGGGAATAGCTCCCTTACGTCAATTATGACTTATGTGCAAAATTTGAAGTCATTCCGGATTGATTTGATACGTTTCGGCGCAAAATATAGAAGTTGAAAGATTTGAAAACTTATATTTCGATTCAATGCACGATTCGTAATTCCGGCATTGTTTGACGTGGTTTAAAGCCTCGACTAAGTTCGTATTTCATGTTGGGACATGTTGGTATAATTGGTTGAGGTCTCGGGGGCCTCGGGCGAGTTTCAGATGGTTAAACGGATCAAAATTTGACTTGAAGGAACTGTTGGAAATCTACTACTGGTGTCATCGCATCTGCGATGAAATTGATCGCAAATGCGCAATCGCAGATGTGAGATTTAAGTCGCATAAGCGAAAGGAAAAGGCCTAGGCAGTGATCGCAGGTGTGAAAAATATTCCGCACCTGCGTGATGGCAGAAGCGGGCAGAGAAGGCGTAGAAGCGGAGGGTTATCGCAGGTGTGCGTGAGGCATCGCAGAAGCGATTCCCGCAGAAGCGGAAAAGCTTACGCAAATGCGATGGTCGATTGGGAAGTGCACTTCCGGAGAAGCGAGTTTATACTCGCAAAAGTGAGCTCGCAGGTGCGACTAAAAGGTCCGCAGGTGCGAAACTGGGCAGAATGTTAAGGACCAAAAATGGTCATTTCGCTATTTTTCGATTGAGATTTTGGAGCTCGGATTTTGGACGATTTTGGAGGAGTTCTTCAAGACTTTGACTTGGGTAAGTGTTCTATATCCTAAAGTGATTATATTTTATGAATCTACGATTATATTCATCGTTTAGTTCGGATTTTAATAGAGGAAATCAAGATTTTTGTAAAATCTTCCAAAAATAAAAATTTAAGATTTGGAAGTCGAGTTGTTATTGGAATTCAATAAAATTGGTATGGTTGAACTCGTATCGGAATGGGTATTCGGATTTCATGAAAATTATGTCGGATTCCGAGAGGCAAGTCCCGCGTTGACTTTTGTTGACTTTTTGGAATAAATTTTTAAGTCAACGTATTATTATCCGGAATTATTTTCGATGAATTTAATAAAGTTATACAATTAATTTGGATAGATTTGAGCTGTCCGGAGGTCAATTCAAGCAAGAAGGCAATTTTGGAATATCGGCATAACTTAAAAGAGGTAAGTGTCTTGCTTAACCTCGAGTGGGGGAATTTTCCCTTAGGCATTGAGTCTTATGTACAATTTGTGTAATTGAAATCTATGTACGCGAGGTGACGAGTACGTACTTGATTTATATGTTTAAATTTTATTAAGTTAATGTCTTGAGCATATTGTGTAGTAAGTTGGATAATTGTCGGCATATATTTAATCATCTATTTGTCGTACCTAAATCCTTGTTGTTGACTTTGTTGTTATATGAAAATTTGATGTGATTGTTATTTGATTATTTATAAAATTCTGTGAATTTGCTGGTTTGATAATTATTGGAATTTAATTTTATTTTGGATTTTTTCCTCTGCAAATAATTAATTAAATGAGTTTAAGAAGAGGTATTTATATAATGATTGAAAATTTGGAGTTAATGAAGACTTTGCTTTATGTTGAGTAATTTCTATCTCTGTTAATTGTTTTTGGGTGTTGTACACATTGTGTGGAGCCTTCGGCTATTTGTTGTGAAATTAATTGACTTGGTTGTATCTTTGGAATTTTGGTTGTAGCCATTGGCCATGATATGAATTGATTTTGTTATATTGTCGTGATAATTTTTCGTGTAAATTATTGTTTTAATTATTATTTTGAAGATATAAGGGTGGCATTTCACCGTTGATATTATGTGGGTATAAGGGTAGCATTTCACTATGGTTGTGTTGTTAGAATATTGTCTGGGTGGAGCGATAAGGGTGGCAATAGGAGCGATAAGGTTGGCAATAAGAGCGACAAAAATGGCTATTGATATTGTCTGGGCGGAACGATAAGAGTGGCTATAGGAGTGATAAGGGTTGCAATAGGAGCGATAAGGGTGGCTATTATCAGGGACGATATGTGATGATGTGGGGTTGAGGCGTTGATGATTTTCATGTGATGTTGTGATTTTCTTGTGTTTATTTTTAAACTTTGTGCAATTTATCTTGTTGTTGGTAAATTGATAACAATCTGATTTATGTTGAAATTGAGAGCTTGTGGCTATTGCCAGGCAGATTATAAAATAAATTGTGGGCACGAGGTACCGTGAGTAAATAATGAGAATATTTGGCACGTGAATTATCCGTGCAGTTGTGATATGAAATGTGGGCACGAGGTGCTATGATGAAATGATAATGACATTTGGCACGTGAATTGTCCGTGCAATTGTGATATTAAATGAGGGCACGAGTTGCCGGAAAAATATGATGATTTAATTATGGGCACGAGGTGTCGTGAAAATATAAAAATAGGCTGAGACCCATATTTTTTATGATTTTAAAATGAGGTGTCACATGATGTCTCTTTAATCGAAAGAATTATATTCAAAATATTTATTTGAAAGGATTTTTATTCAAGAAGAATTATATGAAAGAATTATATTTGAAAGATATTTATTCGACGAAAATATATTTGAAAAAGAGTTTTATTCGTAAGAATTATATGTGAAAGATATTTAATTGAAGAACTTGATTTAACTGGGTATAATTATATTTATTAATTTTTGAGCGATATTAAATGGTGATTTTATTGTCTTACTGTGCATATCATTGGTTGTTTTATGTTGCCCTTATTATTATTTATTTCCTATTATTTTGTATATTATATTGCACAGGTTATTAGAGTAGTGAGTGTCTTGACTGTACCTCGTCTCTACTCCATTGAGGTTAGTATTGATACTTATTGGGTACCGACCGTGGTGTACTCATACTACACTTCTGCACATTTTTGCGCAGAACCGGGTATTGGAGATATCAGACTTGAGCAGAGTTAAAGCGCGATCATAAGAATTCAAGATAGAGCTGCTTGGCCGTCGCAGTCCCTTGGAGTCTTTTCATTTCATTGTATTGTTAATTTGTAATCAAACGGTATTGTATATTCGGTCCTCGTGATCATTCCATGTATTCAGTTAGAGTTCGTGACTCAGTACTACCAGTCTTGGGAGGTTTTATATTCTTATTTATTCCACTGTTAGTTTTGGTTACTTATTTAATTCAAAAAAATGGCTTAAAAAGGTAATGAAAATCGGCTTACCTAGTCTTAGAGACTAGGTGCCATCACGACTCCTATGGTGGAATTTTGGATCGTGACAGTATTAAACAATAGAAAATAGAATTATAATTAAAGACTACCTCTTGATTTTGAAGCCGAAAAAATAGGCTGCTAATTATGTATTCTCCACTTTTAAACTTACTCTAATTTTTTGTTTCTTTTAGATATTGATAGGATGGCATAGGAATATTATGTTATATTATGGCTTAAGAAATTCTTTTTTTTTCCAAAGACATTTAAGAAGTTCTATTATTAGTTGGTAATAAACTCCTATATTTTAGGCACTAAAACTTAAATTCTTGTTATTTTATGTTTTTAAAATTTTCTTGTATTAGTTGGTTTCAAACTCCTATGGTTTAGGCACTTAATGTTACTGTTTTATCCCATATTCTAATTTTTTTAAAGAAATAATTCAATTGTGAAGGATATAAAAGTCGGTCAATATTTTGAGATTATTTTTGTCGTTCAACATTTAGCGTTCCAACATTCGTTCTTTTATAATAATATAGTATTAGTCTTAGGGTACACGCTTTGCATGTGTACCCTATATAAGTAAATATACGATGTTAAAAAATTAAGTAATTATTATTAAATAATGTGTTTGAGCTATTGAACAAAAATTATAAGAAAATATAATTTCCTAAAATTGATAAATGTGGATCCAATTTAGCTAGTTCAATAAATAAAGAATACTGCCCTGTAAAAGTTCTTATATACTTTATTGTGAATTTCGACGACCTATGTAGGAATTAGGGGTGGCAAGTGGGCCGAGCTGGGCCCTAAACGGGCCTAACGGGCTGATCTCATGGGCCGCGATCCCGGGTCGGTGTCGTGGGCCGCGGTCCCGGGCCGATTTCGATCTTTAATTAAATGGGCTAAACGAGCTTATTGTAGGAACCGGCCCGGGCCCGAGCCCACGAATTCATGGTCCCAGGTTAAATGGGTTGGGCCCGCGGTCCCAACGGACTAAATGGGCCCAACGGCTAAGCAATAATTTTTTTAAAAAATTAAATTGAAATAAGAGACAAAAAGATGTTTAAAAATAT